>NW_023416335.1:64562746-64992746 GCF_014108235.1 Myotis myotis | reverse complement strand
GACACACCCTGGAGTCCTCGCGCGATCCCTCCCTAGTTGGCCGACCTCCTGTGACCCTCCCCAGCCCCAATAGTGCACTGGTGGGGTCCCTTGGCCTGGCCTGCACCCTCTTGCAATCCGGGACCCCTCAGAGGATGTCAGAGAGCTGGTTTCGGCCGGACAGTGGAATGACCGGTCACTGTGATGCACACTGACCACCAGGGAGCAGACGCTCAATGCAGAAGCTGCCCTCTGGTGGTCAGTGCGCTCCCACAGGGGGAGTGCCACTCAGCCAGAAGTCGGGTTCACTGCTGGCGAGCACAGTGGTGGTGGTGGGAGCCTCTCCAGCCTCCGCGGCAGAGATAAGGATGTCTGAATGATGGCTTAAGCCCGCTCCCTGCAGTCAGACATCACCCAAGGGCTCCCAGACCACAAGAGGGCACAGGCCCGGCTGAGGTACGCCTCCCCCCAGCAAGTGCATGAATTTCATGCACCAGGCCTCTAGTAATAGTATATTTTTTGTTTTACTTCCTTTACTATATAAAAATTTACTTGTATTGTTCAGATAGTTTTTATTTTCAATTGCTTCTCATATTTAAATAAACTTGCTTGATTCCAGGTAGAAAATATTCTGGGAGTGTATTTTTGTAGTACTCAGGTTTTTCATGATCAATTTACAATTTCAACTTTGACATCTTTTACCATATGCTTTGAAATATGTTCAAGGTAGACTGAATTAAGGGAAGAGTCAAAAGAGTATATTTTTTATAATGTTATTTGGTTATAAGTTTTTATGATGCTTTGTTGAGAGAAAGTGGTTGAATGCAATATTTAGTGTTTGGGATATGTTGAGATTTTCTTTTGGCCTAATAAATATTTTATAATGACTTGTTACAAATTCACTGTATTTAGTATTGGAATAAGTGTATGTGTGTGTGTGCGTGTATTGAGATATATATATATATATTAGAGGCTCAATGCATGAAATTCATGCATGGTTAGGTTCCCTAGGCCTGGCTGGCGATCAGGGATGATCTGTGGGCATAACCAGTGGGGTGAACCCCCCCCCCCCCCGCACTGGCCCCTACCTTGGCTGGCCTGGGGCCTGAAGGCTGGGGGCAGCTCCTGCATTAAGTCTCTGCCTTCTGGTGGTCAATGCACGTCATAACAACATGTTGTTCCACAGTTTGGTAGATTTGCATATTAGGCTTTTATTATATAGCAGCGGTTCTCAACCTGTGGTTCGCGACACCTTTGGGGGCCGAATGACCCTTTCACAGGGGTCGCCTAAGACCATCATAAAACACATATATAATTACATATTGTTTTTGTGATTAATCACTATACTTTAATTATGTTCAATTTGTAACAATGAAATTGGGGGTCACCACAACATGAGGAACTGTATTAAAGGGTCGCGGCATTAGGAGGTTGACAACCACTGTCAAATAGGATATATATATATATTTTTTTTTTCTTAACATCCCTAAACTTAAACTTAAAATTTTATAAATTCACTTCTAAACAAAATTTTAGTCCATTATTAAGATATTTTCTTCTTATTATTTCAGCAATCTTTAAAAAAATTCCAATCATACTAATTATATGTTTTGCATGGTAGCTTATTCTTTTTAATAGTATTTTCTATATCCCTTCATCCATCTAAGAACACTTAGGTGGTTACTATGAAATATGCTGCAATAAACATGGGAGGGCAATTATCTCTTTGAGATAGTGATTTTATATCCTTTGGATATATAATCTCAAAATGGGATTGCTAAATCATATGGTAGTTTTATTTTTAATTTTTTGAACCTCTATACAATTTCCATAATTGCTATACCAAATTACATTCTCACCAACAGTGTTTTCCACATCCTTGTCAGCACTTAGTATATTTTTATATATGACTAGAGGCCCAATGCACAAAAATCTATGCAAGAGTAGGCCTTGTTTCGCCCAGCTGCCGGCATTGACTTCCTTCCAGCACCCAGGACTAGGGCTGCTTCCTTCCCCTGGCTGCTGGCAGGCACTCAGGAACCGGGCTGCTTCCCTCCTCCAGTCACCTGCAGGCACCCAGGACCCGGACTGGCTTCCCTCCAGCCCTGGCTTCATCAGAAAGGATGTCCGGAATGACATCTGATGTCTGGTCTAACTAGCATAATTAGCCTTTTATTATTATAGATAACAGCCATACTAACAGGTGGGACATATCTCATTGTATTTTGACTTTCTTTCACTGATAATTAATGGTATTAAGCATCTTTTTATATAAAAGTTGACCAATTATATGTCTTTTTAGAGGAAATGTGGGTCCTTTGCCCATTTTATTGGATTATTTGTTTGTTTGCTATTGAGTTGTGTGAGTTCTTTGTATGTTTTAGATATTAACTCCTTATTGAATATATGGTTTTCATATATTTTCTCCTATGCAAGGTTGCCTTTTCAGTTTGTTGATTTTTTTCTTTTGTTGTGCAGAAATTTTAGATTGATTTAGTCCTACTTGTTTATTTTTGCTTTAGTTTCCTATGCATTAGGTGACATTTCCAAAAATTTCTGCCAAAACCAATGTTAAGAAGTTTTCTACTTATGTTTTCTCCTAGGAGTTTCAGTGTTAGTCTTACATTTTAAGTCTTTAATCAATTTTGAGATAATTTTTGTGAGTGGTATGTGTTCAATTTCTTACTTTTGTATGTGGCTACACAGTTTTCCCAATACAATTTACCGATGAGACTGTCCTTTTCTCATTTTGTATTCTTGGTCCTGTTGTTGAAAACTTGTTGAACATATATGTGTGAACTTATTTCTTGGCTTGCTGTTCTATCTCATTGATCTCTGTGTTTGTTTCTATGCCAGTATTATACTGCTTTTATTATTTATTTATTTATTTATTTTTTTAAAATATATTTTATTGATTTTTTTACAGAGAGGAAGGGAGAGAGATAGAGAGTTAGAAACATCGATCAGCTGCCTCCTGCACATCTCCTACGGGGGATGTGCCTGCAACCCAGATACATGCCCTTGACCGGAATCGAACCTGGGACCCATCAGTCCACAAGCCGATGCTCTATCCACTGAGCCAAAACGGTTTCGGCATACTGCTTTTATTACTATAGTTTTGTAATATAGTGTGAAATCAGGAAATGTGATGTCTTAGCTTTGTCCTTCTTGCTCAAGATTGCTCTAGCTATTGGGGTTTTCTGTGGTAGAATTAATCTTCTTAAAATACAGTGATATAATTAAATTATTTTACTTTCGACTATTCAACTTACACAGATAAGTGATTTTTGCCCCTTCAATATTGCATTATTATATTTATGTTTTTTTATTATTTAATTTAATTTAATTTAATTTAATTTAATTTAATTTAATTTTATTTTATTTTATTTTATTTTATTTTACTTTATTTTATTTTATTTTGTTTTACTAGAGGCCCAGTGTACAAAATTTGTGCATGGGTGTGTGTGTGTGTGTCCCTCAGCCCAGCCTGCTCTCCAATCTGGGACCCCTTAAAGGATGTCCAGCTGCCTGTTTAGGCCCAATCACACGAGATCAGGCCTAAACCGGCATTCGGACATCCCTCTCACAATCCAGGACTGCTGGCTCCCAAACGTTCACCTGCCTGCCTGCCTGATTGCTCCTAACCGCTTCTGCCTGCCAGCATGATAGCCCCTAACCACTCCCCTGCCAGCCTGATCGATGCCTAACTGTTCCCCTGACATCCCGATTGCTCCCAACTGCCCTCCCCTGCTGGCCTGATCACCCCCCAACTGCCCTCCCCTGCAGGCCATCTTGTGGCCACATGGGGGCAGCCATCTTTGACCACATGGGGGCGGCCAGTTTGTGTGTTGGAGTGATGGTCATTTGCATACTGGTCATGATTAATTAGCATAGCATGGCTAATTAGCATATCCCTCTCTTATTATTGTGTTGGAGTGATGGGCAATTTCCATACTGCTTGTGACTAATTAGCATATCCAGGCTAATTAGCATAGCCCTATCTTATTATTTAGGATTTTATTTTATTTTATACCAGAAGTAATCTTAGACCAGGGGTCGGCAAACTGCGGATCGTGAGCCACACGCTGCTCTTTGGCCCCTTGAGTGTGTCTCTTCCACAAAATACCACGTGCGGGCACACACGTACAGTGCAATTGAAACTTCGTGGCCCATGCCCAGAAGTTTGGAGTCTATTTTGAAGTGGCGTTAGAAGAAGTGGGGGGTGTCGGTTGGTTAGGCGACGGGATACTCAGCGAGGGCGAGGTACATTGTTTTGAGGTACATTCGCTGAGGTTGACCCCTTCCAACTCTCCCATCCACACTCGTCTATCTGAAACAAGTATATAAGACGAGTGTGTATGGGAGAGTTGGAAGGGGTCGACCTCAGCGAATGTACCTCAATCAGATTGAGGACATTTTTAGCAAAGGCCAACTTAGGAGTACCCTAATTAAGTTAATAACAATGTACCTACCTATATAGTTTAAGTTTAAAAAATTTGTCTCTCAAAAGAAATTTCAATCGTTGTACTGTTGATATTTGGCTCTGTTGACTAATGAGTTTTCCAACCACTATCCTAGACCATGTAAAACTTGTTAAAAAAAATCCATAGGTAAGTAAAAACTCTTCTGTAAGTAAATAACGTTAGTGAGCCTGCCAGGAGGTCTGTCATTAGTATATTTATGACATGACACCAGGTCTTCTGGTATTCCCCTGTACCCTTGTAATGAGGGCTTTTATTAATATTTCAATATAGGTTTAAAAGTCTAATATTTGCTTTTTGTCTAATATCTTTGCTTTATTTTCTTTTCCAGATTATACTGGCCTCATGAAGTAATTAGGTATTATTTTTTAATTCTTTTTTTTTAAGACTTTGTGTAAGACTGGCTTTAGTTCTTTTTTGTTGTTGTTGTCTTTGTTAATGCTCACTTAAGGATATTTTTCCATTGATCTTTTAGAAAGAGGAAGAGAGAGGGAAAGACAGACAGAAACATTGATGTGAGAGAAACACATCAATTGGTTACCTCCTGCACAAGCCCTGACCAGGACCCAGCCCAGGGAGGATCCTACAACTATGGCACATGCCCTTGATCAGAATCAAACCCTTTGATCAAACCCTTTGATCCACAGGCCAATGCTCTATCCACCGAGCCAAAATGGCTAGGGCAGCTCTCTCTCTCTCTCTCTCTCTCTCTCTCTCTCTCTCTCTCTCTCTCTCTCTCTCTCTTTCTCTCAATATCTAGTAGAATTACCAGTAAAACCATTAAGGCCCCAGAACTTATATAACTTTAACATTATAGATAATTGATTTCAGATATGGATTGTTTTATCTTCCTCTGAAAAATGTCATTGAGATAAGTTGGCTAAACTCAGTCTAAATTCTGTTCCTCCTGTGGTGGGCAGCAGTTACATTCTCTGCCCTGTTATTTTAGTCTTCCAGCCACTGCTCTCTGCTGAGTACCCTACAGCATCCTCAAAGCAAAAATAGAGCTCAGACAAGAATGTGGGCAGAGTTTATATGCAAACTTGCATCTCCTTTTCAATAGCTGTTTATTTTTGGCACTTTCCATCTTACTTTCCAGCCAATTCTGCTGGAAACCCACAAAACCACCCTCTGGCCCCTCAAGTCAGTAAAATTACTATTTTCTGATAGCTTTTCAGCTCTCCTGGACAGAACCACTAGGGGAGTGATGGCGAAACTTTTGAGCTCGGCGTGTCAGCATTTTGAAAAACCCTAACTTAACTCTGGTGCTGTGTCACATATAGAAATTTTTTGATATTTGCAACCATAGTAAAACAAAGATTTATATTTTTGATATTTATTTTATATATTTAAATGCCATTTAACAAAGAAAAATCAACCAAAAAATGACTTCCCATGTCACCTCTGACACACTTGTCATAGGTTAGCCATCACCGCACTAGGGAGTGCCCTCGGACCAAAGGCACATCGTTATTAATTGCAACCAACTTGTTACCCTTTGCAAAAGTTAGACTGCCTGTTTCTGCCTGCTTATGGTCACATGCCCAGTGAATTAAAAAGTTGTATCATTAAAAATGTTTTGTCCAGAGATGTCTATACACACACACACACACACACACACACACACACACACACACACACTCTGAGTGGCCACATTATTATGACCACCTGACATATGGGATATGGAAGCCAAAGGCCTATTTGAACACTTTTGCTGTATGCAGTTACCAAGATAAAACGTCTCCAATTCACACAGGAACACAAGGATTGGACAGACGAGCATTGGAAAAAAGTCATGTGGTCCGATGAATCACATTTCCAGTTGCATCATGCAGATGGCAGAGGGAGAATTTGGCAGAAACAGCATGAAAGCATGCACCCCACATGCGTGAGTACAACCCTTCAAGCTGGTGGGGGCAGTGTTATGGTTTGGTGCATGTTTTCCTGGCATGATTTGGGCCCTTTAATTTGTGTGGAACAATGTCTGAATAGCACAACATACCTAAGTATCATTGCTGATCAAGTTCATCCTATCATGTTGATGGCGTATCCCAATGGAGATGGCTTCTTCCAACAAGACAGTGCGCCATGCCATGGTGCTCGTATTGTGCAGGAGTGGTTTCAAGAACATGAGGGAGACTTTACCTTGCTTAGGTGGTCCCCACAATCACCAGATCTCAATCCAATTGAGCATTTGTGGGATGAAGTTAAAAGAGCCATCGGGCAGCTGATTCCATAACCACTGAATCTCACAGAACTGGACAGTGCTATTTATCAGGCATGGTGTCAGATTCCTCGCATCACCTTTCAACATCTCGTGGAGTCAATGCCAAGAAGAATTGCTGCAGTATTGAAGCCAAAAGGTGGCCCAACTAAGTACTGATGGGGTGGTCATAATAATGTGGCCACTCAGTGTAAATGAATATATCCCATGTTCAAAGGCTGCTAAATCGCATTGTTTACCCATATCTTCAGAAAAAAATCACTTTTACTGTTGTGGTAAACAACCTGCTTCCTTATTTATAATGGTCTGGCCCTCTAGTAACTTCAGCGTGAAATTATAGCTAATTTTCCTACAAATGTCAGGTGGTCATAATAATCTGGCCACTCAGTATATATATATATATATATATATATATTATTTGAAAGCAAGCAGTAAAACTGTCTTTATCCACAGACAATAGAATTGCCCATATGGAGAATCCAATGTAATTCATATAAAAGCTACTTGAGCTGGACCACTGTGTCTCAGTATTTGAGCATCAATCCATGCGCCAAGAGTTTGCCAGTTTGATTCCTGGTCAGGGCACATGCTCAGTGGCAGACTTAATCCCCAGTGTGGGACATACAAGAGGCAGCTGATAGATGTTTCCAGATATGTTTATGTTTATCTGTGGGGGGTTGGGAGTAGGTAAGTCTATTATAGTTTACTAGAGGCCCAATGCATGAAATTTGTGCAAGTGTAGGCCTTCCTTCCCCAGCTTCCAGCACCGGCTTCCCTCTGGCACCCAGGACACGGGCTTCCCTAGCAGCACTGGCTTCATCTGGAAGGTCATCTGGAAGGACATCTGGTCTAATTAGCCTTTACACTTTTATTATTATAGATTCTCCCATTACCATAAATGGAACTCCCTTCTATGAAACATTTTGAAATGCATAATCTTCCTGGACTCCACCTCAGAGCTACTAGCACTCTCTATTGTTTAAGATTTATTCATTTATTTTTGTATTGCTTAAGATTTCTACAGTTTATTATAGCCATCAGCCCACATTAGAAACTTTTCTATTTAAGCCCAGAAAACTCTAAAATATTTTTAATAAATCCTCGATTCTATCAAGAAAAACTTAATAGATATAAAATTTCTACCTATTTATATGTAAAATTTTAATAAGTAAGTAATGTTTTTCTATAATTTTAAGGGCTATAATTTGAGGTCAAAAATAATAAAGACTTTTATTTAAACATATGTAGGAGAGGCTGAGGCAGTAATTGTCACTATATTAATACTTGCTAACTGTCTCAAAGACTTCTGACTATAAGGTATACGCATTGGGCTGTGTTGTCACTATGTTGAATAATGTTACAGATTATATTTTCCCAACCCATTAAAATTCAATTGTGTATTTGCCTCAGATCTTGGCTCAGGAAAAAAAAGAAAAAAAAAAAAAAAAGACAGGAAAGGAAATTTCCAAAACAAAACAAAAATGCTCAAGAAACAATACTTTCATGTTGAAAGAGCAATTCCAAGCCCACTTTAGTCTGATTATTTGTAACACAGAGCCATTTCGGGAAAGCTTAACCTGGTTTGAGACTGCTAGAGCTCACATTTAAGGAAGCAAAGATTCAAAATATAATTTAGCATCCATTAAAATATGTCTGAAAATGAAGTTATCAGAGACATTTATTACATAAGACTAAATTATGACCATCTTTTAACATCATTATTCTTAAGTTGATGTAATAAAGTTAGAATAACTTTATTAGAATTTGGGAACTATGCAAAAACAGCTAATTTTTATAAGGATATATATTTTAATCTCATAAGATATCATCAGTCATTAGGATCTCAGTGAATTGCACCTTTCTGCCACTGTGCAATGCATTCCTGTGGTACAAAAATTCTAAGGTGATACACACAGGTCTGAGAAGCCAATAATTGGAGAACTAGGCAAGGTTAAAGTGTGATTAACAAAAAAGTCTCTGCTTAACTGAAAACTTACTTCAAATATTGAACCTGCCCTAACCAGTTTGGCTCAGTGATAGAGCGTCGGCCTGCAGACTGAAGGGTCCCAGGTTCGATTCCAGTCAGGGGCATGTACCTTGGTTGCGGGCACATCCCCAGTGAGGGTGTGCAGGAGGCAGCTGATCGATGTTTCTCTCTCATCGATGTTTCTAACTCTCTATCCCTCTCCCTTCCTCTCTGTAAAAAAAATCAATAAAAAATATATTAAACTTTTTTAAACAATAAAAGTGAAAAAGAAAAACACCACAATAAAAAATTTTGTTTTTAATCATAAACAAACTTGGAAAACAAATTAAAGAGTTATGAATAAGTACATTGCTAAATTTCAATATAATAAATACCTTGTAATGTGTCATTATGAAGGAGAACAATGATGAATAATTAATATTGTCTCATTGTCATGAAAAAAATTTTGTCTTTATGATACATATTTTTATTATTAACCATTAGTATTCTCATCTATAAACTAGAGATGACAATAACAATACATGTTTTTTCATAGCACTGGGGCAAAATGCACATATTTAACTGGTTCTCTGGCATATAGTACCAGCTCATAATTAACCAAAATTATAATTAGTTTTTATCTTATTGTTACTAATTGTATTATTTTTCTTTATATTATTTTGAAACTTGACTGGGAATTCTTAACCATTAGAAAAATCTCTATGCTCTAAAGACCCGAATCAGAAAAAAACTACATATTAAAATTTAATTTCCTCTCAAAACTTTAGAAGCATCGATAGATGCTCAAACCTTCCCTCTGAGGGAAGGGTGGGGCTAAGGGGGAGAGATCAACCAAAGGACTTCTATGCATGCATATAAGCATAACCAATGGATACAGACAAGGGGGGAAGGGGGGAAGGGCATGAGTGGGGGGATGGGGGAACAATGGGGGAATAAGGACACATTTGTAATACCTTAAAAAAAGGAAAACGATATAAAAAAACTTTAAACTATGTATTGATATTGTTATTTTTATGCTGATGATAAATATCAGTCTACACTTAGTGTCTTTCCTAGAAGTTGGTATCTTTTTTTCCTTTGGCTTAAAAGGACCACAGTATAAACAGGGTAAATAAATGGCTTATTTTGGGAGGGCTGCAGTTTGAAACCATGTGCTTCTTTGAAAAGGAAAGCAATTAATGACTAAAGGACTCTTTCACTAGAGATTTGTCTATATATCTATGCAATCATAGAGGCCAGGATTTAAGAATATTTTCCCTTCAAGTTTTAATAATGAGAAAATATTCAGATTTTCTTTTTTAAAAAATATATTTGTTTTGTTTATTTCAGAGAGGAAGGGAGAGGAGGGAGGGAGAGAAAGAGAGAGAGAGAGAGAGAGAGAGAGAGAGAGAGAGAAATGTTAACGATGAGAGAATCATTGATCAGCTGCTTCCTGGACGCCCCCTCTGGGGATTGAGCCCACACCTGGGCATGTGCCCTCACTGGGAATCAAACCCTGACCTCCTGGTTCATAGGTTGATGCTCAACCACTGAGCCACACCATCAGGCAGTAATCGATTTCTAATTTCATTTTATTGGAATCTGAGAAGATGCTTGATATGATTTCAGTCTTCTTGCATGTTTAGAGACTTATTTTGTGTCCTAACTTGTGGTCTATCTTTGACAACGACTCATGTGCACTTGGGAAGATTGTATATTCTGTAGCTTTGGGGTAAAATGTTCTATAAATGTCAATTAAATCCATCTGATCCAGTGTATCATTTAGAGTCACTATTTCCTTGTTAATTTTTTTTCTGGAAGATCTAAGCAGTGAAGTCAGCCAGGTGTTAAAATACCCTACTAGGACTGTATTACTGTCAATTGCTCCCTTAAAGTTTTCCAGAGTGTTTTTCTTTTTGTTTCTTTTTAATTTATATTGGGTGCAAATATGTTTACCAGGGTTATATCATCTTGTTGGATAGATCCCTTCAGTATTATGTAGAGACCTTTATTGTCTCTTATGATAACTTTCATTTTGAAGTCTATTTTGTCAGATATGAGTATTGTTACTCCAGCTTTTTTTCATTTCCCATTTATATGAAAATTTTTTCCTATCTCTTCATCCTAATCCTCTGTGCATTTTTTGTTCTGAGGTGGGTCACTTGTAGACAGCATATAATTGGGTCATGTTTTTGTATACTTTTAGCTACCTTATGTATTTTTATTGGAGCATTTAATCCATTTACATTTAAAGTTATTATTGATAGGTACTTTTTATTGCCATTTTAATTCTGAATGCCTATGTTTCTCTCTCTATATATATTACTTTTCATTATAGCAGTCCTTTTAGCATTTCTTACAGTGCTGGTTTGGCGGTGATAAACCCCTTTAGACTTTTGTCAGCATTGCTGGATATAGTAATCTTGGTTTTAGAAACTTGCTTTTCATTCCCTCAAGTACTTCTTGCCATTTCCTTCTGGCCTGTAGCGTTTCTGATGAGAAATCAGGTGTCAGCCTTATCTATCCTTTGTAGATAACAGTTTTCTTTTCTCTTGCTGCTTTTAAGATTTTCTCTTTGTCTTTAATTTTTGGTATTTTAATTATGATGTGTCTGGGCATGGGCCTGTTTGGGTTCTTCTTCCTTGGGACTCTCTGTGCCTCCTGGACTTGTATGACCTATCCTTCACCAGGTTGGGGAAGTTTTCTGCCATTATGTCCTCAAACACGTTCTCTATCCCTTGTTCACTTTCTGCCCCTCTGTTACTCCTATTAAAACAGGAAAATCGGACTGGAACACGTGGTGTTCCCTTGGGCAGGATGGTTCCAGGGCTCTGTTCAATGGAGTCGAATAATGAAACCACGGACGAAACATGGTATAATAAAATGGGGAAATTTGTTGAGAAATAATTACAGACTCCCACGTGGGGAGGGGGAAAGAGTCCCACTGAGTCCCTTTTCTCTACAGTTTATAAAGGCTGTAGGGCTTTGTGCCTTGATATCCCCTCTGATTGGTCACTATCCCTTCTGATTTGGTCACTATAGCAACTTCAGAGCTCAAACCTCCCATGAGGTACATGAGGTTCCCTCCTTCTTCTCCCTTATTATTTTCTTATTCCCTTTGGGCTTTCCTCTTTCCTCTCTGAATGAAGGGCTTCTTTTTCTTTATTTTGTAAATGTATATATTTTTGAAGCTCCCAGCTTACTTATTCTATGGAAATGTACCTTCTGCTGTTCTGTAGCCCTGTGCTTTTTCCATGGACCCCTTAAATCCTAAAATTTCCTAAACCTGTCTATTTCACCCCTAAAAACTCCTTTCACTTTGATGTGAATATTATTATGTTTCATGTTGGCCACAGCTCCCTTAGTTCTGATCTCCTGTTTTTTAATTGTTTTTTTTTTCTTTTTTTTCTTTTTGGTTCTCTGACTGAGTGATGTTCTCTACTCTGTCTTCTAACTCACTGATCCAATCCTTGGCTTCCCCTAATCTGCGGTGTACTCATTCCCATATGTTCTTTATCACTGCTATGTTATCCTTCATTTCTGACTGCTCTTACTATATCTTTTCTCATGCTATAGAGCAATGATGGTGAACCTATGACACGTGTGTCAGAGGAGACATGGGAATTCATTTTTTCTGGTTGGTTTTTCTTTGTTAACTGGCATATAAATATGTAAAATAAATATCAAAAATATAAGTCTTTGTTTTACTATGGTTGCAAATATCAAAAAAATTCTGCATGTGACACTGCACCAGAGTTAAGTTAGGGTTTTTCAAAATGCTGACACGCTAAGCTCAAAAGGTTTGCCATCACTGCTATAGAGCATCCTTGTAATCATTATTTTGAACACTGCTAGTATATCTGATCAATTCTTATCTCCATTTCATTTAACTCTACTTCTGGAGAATTCTCTTACTCTTTCATTTGGGGCTTGTTTTTTTCATCTCCCCATTTTGGCTGCTTACTTGGGATTGTGTCTATATATTAGGTAGATCTGCTATGATTCCAACTATCTAATGCAGCACAATATCAGATGCTGTTTGTGACTGGCCTTGTGTACCCTGTTTGGAGCTATCAGCAGTTCACAGCTGGTGGCTCCCTCTGCTGGGGCTGGGTGCCTTTGGAAAGTACCAAGATGTGCACCAAAATCTGCTTTTCCTAACTCTAGGCCCCTATGTAGGTCCCACGAAAACTCAAAGCCTCCAGAGACCTGCCTCTGCCTGAAGTCTGTTATTCAGTCTTGATTAGCCTCAGGCTACCAACCACAGGTTGAGATG
Source organism: Myotis myotis (assembly GCF_014108235.1). NCBI lineage: Eukaryota > Metazoa > Chordata > Mammalia > Chiroptera > Vespertilionidae > Myotis > Myotis myotis. Next base: position 64,979,820 of record NW_023416335.1, on the reverse strand, counting down.
AGAGGTTTTCTAACAGTATGGGACCATTGCTTCTGCCTGCAGGATGATTGTTATTTTCAGTCTCTTAATAGGCCTCAGAAACTCCACAGGGTTGGGCAAGGGGTTTTCCTATAGGGTGGGGAAATTGCTTCCCCTCCCACCCCCCCAACTCCCAGACTCCAGTTAAAAGCTGTGTTGATGGTCTGCCAGAAAAATATGACCTCTGCAGTATGAGGAGCTGACTCAGCACAGGAAACCACAGTGGTTGCCTTCTGAGCTCTAACCCCAGAGCTCCCAAACGTGGCTTCTGTTCACACAGCTTCAGCCCACTCTGCCCTCCCTCTGCTGGAGCCCAAGGTGAGTAGCTGCACACAAAATTTTGTGCATAGGCTCTTTAAGAGGTGCTGCATTTCTAGCTATCTCTCCCTGGCAGACAGCAACCCTGCTGCTTTTCACAGCCAGATGTTATGTAGGCACCTTTCTCAGTTCTGTGGCTCTGGGTGGGGGAGCTCAGCTTGAAGTTTAGACCCCAGAGTTCTCAGTGGAGCCCCCACAGTGCAGCTATCCCTCTGGAACTTCAGCTACTGTCTGTGGGAGCCCAGCCAGGCCTTTTGCATCTCCACACTTCCTACCAGTTTCTATGTGGTCTTCACTTTCTGTCCTTGGTTATCAGGGTTCTCTCCAGCTAGTCTTCAGTTGATTATTCAGATTGATTTTTCATTGTAATTCCAGTTTGGTCCTCAGATTGTGTCCGTGTAACTTCCACATACTTTGCCACCATTTCACTACTCCCTTTCCATTGATTTTTAGAGAGACTGGAATGGAGGAGGAGAGACACAGAGAGAGAAACGTCGATGTGTCACACATGATTGGTTCCCTCCTGCACCACCCTGACTAGGGCCGGGGATGGAGCCCACAACCAAGGTATGAACATGCACTTGATTGGTATTGAAATGAGGACCCTTCAGTCCTCAGGTCGATGCTCTACCCAATGAGCAAAACACTGGGGTGATGTTTGACTTACTATAAAAAGAAATTTAGTTCTACAAGAGTTTTTTGTTTGTTTGTTTGTTTGTTTGTTTGTTTTTATGTTTGACACATTATTATAAAGCCTTAGTGAACCAATTTTAAATTATTTATTTCTCAAGTTGGATAAAATACCATGTTTTAAGATGCTAGAAAAGAACTTCCACAGGGAAGGACATCAGAAATTATTTCCTTCCAGCCAAACACTCAACATGCAACTTTTACTTGGAACTGACTGCACTCTACTTCTGGCTCCCCTATCACCATGCTTCATGTTCGTATAACAGCAAACCATAGAGCTAGAGATTAAATTCTAGGTCCTGGGATTCAATTTGAGAAGTGAAATTTCAAGTTACATAAGTATAAATTACACTGGAGAGTTTCATAAGAATACAATTGAAGTCAGCCTTTTGTACTTTATAAAACCATAGTAACCAATAGGGGAAAGATTATGCTGTTAATTGGTAGAAATAATCTTCCGTAGATATGGATTCTATACCAAATATTAAAGTACTATCTATAAAAAATAAAGAAGGTACATTTACGAGATTTCTCTCTATAAACACACTTGAGTAAGAAGTTAATTTGTTAAATAAGGAGAAGAGATATTATTGTAGCAAAGTTGATTTAATATCAGAGTAATAACTATCATAGCAATGTTTGTCAACTCAAAACAGAGAAAATGTACTTAGGCTTGCAGCCTTTAGTATTACTTTAAAGATTATTACTTTAATCTTTAAAGATAAGTACTTCTAAATAGAGACTTTAAAACAAAATCTAAAATAAACCTAGATATTTTACTTCTTTAAAAAATAAGTTACAAATATAATTTTATGCATACTTATCTACACTAATAAAAGACAAAGATGCTAATTGACCATACCTTCACTATGCCATAAGCCACGCCCACCAGCCAATCAGAGCGACTATATGCAAATTAACCCAACCAAGATGGTGGCCGGCAGCCATGGAGCTGGAGCAAGCCGGAGGCTTGGTTGCCCGGGTAATGGAGGAAGCCAAGATTTCCACCAGCCCTGAGCCAGTTGAGGCCTCCGTTCATGGCAGCAAAGTTTCAATTATAGAAGACAAATAAATCCAAGATATCTGCTTCCAGCCAGCCTCCACTGGGAACTTGGGTGGCTGGGGGGTTGTGACCAGCCTGCAAACAGACATCAGCCCCTCACCCAGGCTGGCCACACCCTCACGGGATGAGGGTCCCCGCTGGGGGGCTTCACCAGCATGAAAACAGCCCTTAGCCCCTCACCCAGACTGGCCAGGCACCCCAGCAGGATCCCCCACACTGAAGGAACTGTGGCAAGCCTGCAAACGGAACACAGACCCTCACTCAGGATGGCCAGACACCCCAGCGGGGAACCCCACCCTGAAGGGGCTGGGGCCAGCCTGCAAACAGCCATCAGCCCCTCACCCAGGAGTCCACACCATCATGGGGTGAGAGTCCCTGCTGGGGGTTTAGCCAGTCTGCAAACAGCCATCAGCTCCTCACCCAGGCTGGCCAGGCACCCCAGCAGCGACCACCACCCTGAAAGGGGTGTGGCCAGTCTGTAAACGGCCCTTAGACCCTCACCCAGGCTGGCCAGACACCCCAGGGGGTACCCCCACCCTGAAGGGGCTGTGGCCAGCCTGCAAACAACCATCAGCCCCTCACCCAGGCTGGCCAGGCACTCCTATATAATAAAAAAGTAATATGCAAATTGACCCTAACAGCAGAACGACTGGGAATGACTGGTCACTATGACACACACTGACTACCAGGGGTCAGATGCTCAATGCAGGAGCTGCCACTTGGTGGTCAGTACGCTCCCACAGGGGGAGCTCTGCTCAGCCACAAGCCAGGCTGACGGCTGCCAGTACAGCGGTGGTGGTGGGAGCCTCTCCCGCCTCCCTCAGCAGCACTAAGGATGTCCGACTGCAGCTTAGGCCTGCCCCCCACTGGCAAGTGGAATTCCCCGACGACTCCCGGGCTTCCAGAGGGATGTCTGTCTTCCAGCTTAGGCCCGATCCTCTGGGGAGCAGGCCTAACCCAGCAGGTGGTCATCCCCCGAGGGGTCCCAGACTGTGAGAGGGCACAGGCTGGGCTGAGGGACCCCCCTGAGTACACAAATTTTTGTTCACCAGGTCTCTAGTCTATTAATAGTTGGTTAATAACTTTATGCATATTAACATCTGTATTTGTTATGATGGGAGAGACTATGATTCAGTAACATATAAACCTCAAGCTTTCAGTGGCTTAATGCAACAAGATTTATAAGTGAGTTATTAAATGCCCAATACAATTCTTGGGGGCAACCTTCTTCAGTCAGGGACTCAGAAAATTGGGCCAGGAAATATACCAGGATAGATATTTAGTAGGTCCTAAATATTGATACAATGCAATCAGACATTAAAAGCCCGTCTTTTAAGAGGTGATTTTTTTGTTATTACTAATCTTGGAAGCTTAAATATGCTTACAGTGATTTATATATCCAGTTAGTGAAATTTTTTTATTGTTTATGTGTGTACAGACTGGGTAGACACATAAAATGATGAGTAAAACAGACTTCTTTTCTAAGGAAGCTTACAGTCAGGGATATGTTTGAGGAGAGGATGAACAAACATCAATCATAGAATCATTCCAAATTATAAAGGTCTATGTGAAAAGCCTATGCTATATGCTGCCATTTCTATTTCCCAAAATAGATTCTAAAATGTTGGGCATAGAGCAGGTGATCAAAAAATATTAGTGACTGATTATTTGATAGGACAACAGAAGCATCTGACATTTCCCCAAATTTCAAGGATTAAAATTATTTACCTAATATTTTGGCCATTTATGTTTCATAGTACCTAGAATAGGCTTTTGAAAATGTTTACTGGAAGAATAAGTTAATGAAAAAATTCATAAGTTTGCATATATTGCCTCCATTATAATTAATTGTGCACACCACTGTATCCTCCATTTCCCTGTTTACAATATTCAGAAATCACTTTGAAATAAATAACTACAGTAATAAACACCAGCATATCTTTATTTAATTGTGTTCTCCCAAAATCCATATTTTGAAGCTCTCATCACTATATTTTCAAATGAAGCTTTTAGGGAATAATTAAGGTTAAAATGAGGTCCTAAGGGTAGGTTCCTAATCTGAAAGGATTGGTGATTTATAAGGAAAAGATATCTTTCTCTCTCTCTCTCTCTCTCTCTCTCTCTCTCTCTCTCTCAAAAGAAAGGCATGTGAAGAAACAGGTGATCATTTACAAGCTAGGCAAAGAGGTCTCACCTAAAACCAAACACCTTGCAACCTTGACTTGAGACCTCCCAACCTTCAGAACTGTGAGAAAATAAATTCCTCTTGTTTAAGCCATCCAATATATGATATTATGTATGGAAGCCAGTGCGGACTAAGCATGAAAAAAATTATCTGACTCTTGTCAACTTCACGTTGATTATAATGCGGTGTTGAAAGCTTTATAGCATTAAAGAGAATCTTGTCAATGGTAGTAAAATGTGTCTTGAAAAAATAAACTTTTTTGGATGATTGTGTAAAACAAAGCCTGAAAATACAGAACTTTATTTATTTGTTTCTCTAAATGACTGTCCTTTACCTTGCCTTTAAATTGCAATGGCGTCATGATCAGATCTTATTTCAGGCCTACTTGTTACTGATTGGGGTTACCAGCTGGGACTTTAGTTCTTCTCATCCCCACAGAAAAGATTTTAAGGTCAACAAAAATTAAAATAAAGAAAACAAGAATGTACTGACTTCAACAAAAAATGTACTTGGGAAAACGAAACAAGGAAGGGCATAGAAGAAACAACAGGAGAACTTAGGCTGGGCTACTTTAGCTCACTGGGAAGTCAGAGAAAAGGGGACTTGGAGACAGGTTCATGGGGTTAGCCTGGGATAAGCTGCCACTGCCCATTGCTCCCCTGGTTGCATGTCTCATGGGGTTCCTTAGAGGTTAGGGGAAAAGTCCTATGGGGGAATGGCACAGGTATGCTCTTTGGAGGGAGAGCCTACTTGGGTCCTTTGTCCTGAGTGTATTTGTCTCTCTCTCTCTCAGGTAGACATCTTGGAGCAGGTTTCAGGGTGGGTCTTAATAGAATATTCATCAGCTTTCCAGGTGTGGTCTTTCAGGGTCCTGGTCTCCACTGATTGGTTGGTGTCAGGGCAGGAGGTCATTAATCAACATAGCTAGTCCTGATGCAGCCACAGCATCATTTGTCTGGTTTTGCTGTTTTTCTGGGCCTGGAGCTGAAATACAACTGAGGCCTAACTGTTATCTTTAGGGAGGAGAACTTCAAGAGGGGGAGGGTGCCTAAACCGCCAGACCAGCAATATGAAAGAACAGGGGTCCAATCTGCATGACCAGTGATATGCTAGGGAAGGAAAGATTATCCCGAGGATGAGGTTTTTGTTTGCCCAGGTTTGCTCCTTGCTAGGCATCTGGGCTTTCTGCCCTTGTGAGTCTCTGTACCTGGCCCATCATCCTTGCTCTACACCACATGTCTAACATACTAGAGAAGGTGGGTCAGACGTAGCCTGCTAGAACTTAACAGTTTAACATATGGAAAAATAAACACAGTTTTGGGTCCCTTTATGTTGCTTCTGGATATCATCTTTAACTCTATTTTGAATCAAATTCATTCACTCTGTTTTTTTTTTTTGTCCATATTTTTCTTGTGTGTATATACTATTAATCAGATTCTGCTCAATTCTCTACAAATACAATTTTTACAAATAAGTTTCAAGTTTATAGACACTGAAAGCAAGTAGCAAGTTGTGTGACACAAAACAAGTATTCAAAATGTAGTGGTCTCATCTTCCTTTTCTAATATATCTTGTTTATATTTAAAGCATATTCTATGAAATAGTCAATACTTACTTAGAGAAAACATTAAACAAACAAAACTAATATATAGAGTTGGAAATGCAGAAATAGTTTTAGGTACTGACTTAAGAGCCAATAGCATTGTGGTCAGATAGCTGTTTTGTGCAGGAGAAGGCAAAAGCAAAATAGTATTAAAATCACAAAAACAAGTATGTTAAAGACTAAATAAGAAATAGTGCAAAACATTACTCTAGGTCAGCGATGGCGAACCTTTTGAGCTCGGCGTGTCAGCATTTTGAAAAACCCTAAATTAACTCTGGTGCCGTGTCACATATAGAAATTTTTTAATATTTGCAACCATAGTAAAACAAAGATTTATATTTTTGATATTTATTTTATATATTTAAATGCCATTTAACAAAGAAAAATCAACCAAAAAAATGAGTTCGCGTGTCACCTCTGACACGCATGTCATAGGTTCGCCATCATTGCTCTATGTTAAGGTCATATTGACCTACTGATACATGACATTTAATTGGTAGTAATATAATCCTGCACAAAACTAAAAGCATGTATATTGATTGAATATAGAGAATTAAATTTTATTAAATCATTGATATACACCATATCTTTCAATGATAATTGCTTTGTTAAAATACATACATATTAAAATTTTTATTCATTTCATTTAAAAGATATAAGATTATATTTAAAACATTTCTACTTTTTTCCACTTAAAAATATGGATATCCTTCCAAATTGATAAAATATATATGTTTACGTAATATATATTACACATCATTTTTTAATAGCTTATAGTTTCTATCAATCCATATTCAACCAATTTTCTCTACTTGGGAATCCACACTGTTACTGAATTTTTTTTAATTGTAGTCATGCCAATATCTCAATTATTGATACTTTCATATCTGTAGAGAAATTTCAAAGTATTGGCGCGAATAAAAAGGCTATTTTCAAATGTACATATATATTACATTTTAATAAATACTATAATTTACTAAAATTTCTATAATTTACAGTTGCACCAACAATGTGTAAGAATGTTTATTCCTCTATACCTTTCAGGGTGACAGTAAAAGATGATATCTAATTTTTAATTCAATTTACATTTTCCTGGCTTCTAGTAATGTGAGATATCTTACAAAATGTTAATAGTCCTTTTGCATTTCTATTCTGTGAATTATTGGTACCTTTAATATTTTTAATTGAGTTATTTTACTTATTAATTTATAGGAGTTGTTTGCATTAATTTAAAATTGTTATTTGTATTTCTCTATCAAGTACTTTAATCATATTTATCCTAGTGGTCTATTATTTTTGTTTCAATAATGTTTATTATGGCTTTTACCAAATAAACACTTTCATTTTAACTTATTCAGTTCCTTAGTCTTTTTATTTATGTTTTTGGTTATATGTCCTCTTTACTTGGAAAGATAATCTATGTAGCCTATACCTAACCTTAGTATTTATTGATATATGAATGTTTATATTTCTATGAAAAACTAGAGAGAATAAGAGGTACTCTCCCTTTGTCATCTCAAGATGGTAGCTGAACTTTTACCTTTTTTTACTTCATATGTGTGAGCTTTGAATTATGGAACCAAGAGATGAAACTGCCTAGTGCATAGGAACCAACCTCATTAAATTTTGTTGGGACCAATGTGAGAAAAAATATGTGATAACATTATGTTAAATAAGATACTATCTTGCAGGACTGTAAGAAATCCTGTTGGCATTACTGGTAAAAAAAAAAAAAAAAAAAAAAAAAAAAGTCAATATTGCTTTTCTGAAGGCCACATGGGCAAGGATCTGAGGGCAAGAAAGTTGGGGCCTTAGTTTTATAGTCATGAGGAACTGAATGAGTCAACAACCTGGATAAGCTTGGAATAGCACCCCAAGCTCCAAACACAGTATTAGAGAGATCCTTACTTTTAAGATTCTGGCAAAAAAGAGGCTTGTTTCTTCCCTCTAATCACTGACATTGGATTTCCTAGCCCTCTGAATAGAGTTTCTGAGTAGTAGAATAAATTTGACTTATAAAAATTAGGAATTTCAGCTTTTCTTGAATCCTAATATTCAAAATAATAACTATTTCTACTACATTAAAGAGATTGAAATATTTGTAGCATTATTTATTATTTTTGTAGGTTTGTAATAAAAAATAATTGTTAAATACAAAATATCTGCTGTTTCAAAATTTAGCTTCATTCTTACCAGCAAGTATTTTGTTTTTCTGTATCTTAGTTCCATTATATGTAAATTAAAGTTGGTTGAAAAATTACTTGGCACAATTGTAACAGTGCTTTACAACAGCACCTAGAAAAATATAAGCATAATGATTATTAGTTATAGTCACAATATTAATTATTCTTATATTAAAATATTTAATTTTAATTGAATTTATATTAAATTTATTTTGGAATGCTGTGGAAAGCAGGGATATATTGTATATTCTTGCTACTGAATAACCTGTTGGCCCTTTTCATTTTTCTGTATAAGTGAGCCCTTCCTTTAATTGTCATATTACCTCCCTTATTTATATCTTAATTGGATCTATTTTTAGACTCTGTTCCAAACACCTTTTTGCCTCTCCTTCCACAGATACTACACTATTTTTATTATGGTGCTTATAATAACTTTTAGTCAAGCATCACAAATTTTTACTCAGTATTACATTTATTAAAATTTTCTTATTTACATTTATTCAATATATAAATCATAGAAACATTTAATCCATTTAAAAATGTGATAAATTTAATATATCATTAATCCATTTGGTATTTTAATGATACTAAGTTTTGAACTCTTGGAGAATGGTTTATTTACCATTTGTTACAATTTTTTTATTTATAATTAAATTTAATAATGCCACTATGGGTATCTACATCATGCATTTTTCAATGTATGTAGTTGTCATAAATTTGACTTTTTTCCAGGCTCCAGGAATAGAGCATGTAGCCTATACCTAACCTTAGCCATGATGGCTGGCTAAGTGTTTTGCAGGTCACCAAAAGCAGGCCAATCAGGTTTCATTGAACTTCAAAATTAGGAATGTGTGGTGCTGGAGCTGATGTTAGGTACCATTTTATTCTGTGGAATCTCCTTTTACAGTCAAATTTAGAAAACCCAATAACTTCAACCAGATGATGTTTATAACTTTCAATAGATTGGTAAGATGCTTGGAATGCTGTATAAATACTGTTTGTTTTTAAGTGCTAATACACTAGGTATCCCTTCACTTGCTTTGTCCATCTTATCTCCACAATCTATCCTACTTGGTACATAGGATTCTATTTCTTCCTGAAGCTTTTGGCTGTTCTGGGCATTAGAAAGATAGAGTCCACATGGGTTATAAAGAAAAAGAAAAGAAAAGAAATACCAAACAATATATGTTTGACAGAGATGCAACACCTATCTGATAGACAGGAAGTAAGCAAGTTAATGGATGAAATTGGAGGGGAGTGACCATTGGACATTGATAGGGAGTCACCTGGCAGAGGTTCTTGGAACAGGTAGTTAGAAATTCTCTGTCAAGTGAATATTGATGCATTAGTGAAGGAAGTTTTGGCTCTCGGGGCTAATGGTCATATGGACCATTTTCCTAGAAAGAGTCCTTTTGTATTTACTTACCTGGTCGCTCACCCTCTTTCTTGGGCAACTTCTGTATTAACAGCAAGGCCCAGTTTGGAAATACTGCTATTAATGTAGTTCACTTTTTTTTCTTCTCCTCAGTAGTCAGATTTTCTTTCAGATTTTTTTCACTGCCTCACTCACTAAATACCCATTCTCTATTTTGTCTTCTGCTAAAGTATATTTTTATACGCATTGAAGGCTTATTAAAACAATGCTTTTAAATCATTAATGAATAAAAAATTATAGTTTTTCTTTTTCTTGAAGACAGAAATAATGTTTGCAACTTGTTATGAGGTGAAAAGAAAATGCCATCATTATAGTGTAAAAAATAAATGAGAATAAAATAGTATAGTTTACTTTTCATTAAAACTCCCTGAATATTCTTAGCCTGTTGCACCAGCAATAACCAACTAAAATAAAAATGACAAAACAAACTTGTCTTGATAAAATTTATATTATTATCAAGAATGCATTTAGCAAAAAAGGTACAAGATCTATATAAAAAGAAATTTATAAATTTTGATGAATTTCTTAAAGACAGAATCTCATATTCCAGAGCCAAAACTATCAAGAAGCTATTGCCCTTATTATTATCTATAATAATAAAAGCACAATATACTAATTAGACCAGATGTCCTTCGAGAGATCCTTCCAGGTGACCTTGAGGACGCAGCCACTGTGGTGGGAGCCAAGGCAGAGGCGGCAAAGGCCCCCAGCAGCTGTGGGGGGCCGAGCCCCTTGCACGAATATTGTGCATCTGGCCTCTAGTAAACTTAATTAAATGAGAAAAACACAAGATCCAGTATATAGACAGATGTCTGTGCATTGTACATAGCTAAGAGAATGGGGACTATATTGCTGCTATCTTAAAATGCTATGATGTCTGTAGCCTCATATCTGCTTTACTACCATGTTGGCTTTTCTCTGCCTAGTGATGTGCCTGCCCATGTTAGACCTATGTTCTAGAACTTTAGATACCATCTGCTGCCAAACATTTGCATTTCTACCAGGCACTTGTGTTCAATCTATTTCCTTGATCTCATTTTATTTCTTTAAATTTATTTCTCTTGGTGAGGGAGATCTTTCACGTCCACTATGTATGTGGAGTCTGGTTATACATATTGTACATTTCTTAACTTGAGTCTTAGCCAGACACATGAAAAGTTCTCTCTCTCTCTCTCTCTCTCTCTCTCTCTCTTCAAAAGCTACCTACCTCTACCAAAAGCAAATGAGAGTCATAGTCTCATGTTTTCTCTTTCTTTACTCTTCAAGTGTGTGTGTGTGTGTGTGTGTGTGTGTGTGTGTGTGAGAGAGAGAGAGAGAGAGAGAGAGAGAGAGAGAGAGAGCATGCTATCTCTTTGATACTTATTTGAGAAAGAGAAAATCAACCATTCATGTAAAATTACCCCAGAGTGATCTTGATTCTTTGTATAAAGAATGGAATTAGATCTTTTGTATATTCCTATTTTTAATATTTATGACACTTAACAATGAAATCAATCTTACTATCATCTGAGTTCCACCAGGGCTGTGATCTTTTAATGTTGTGTAGTAGTGACCTAAAATATATTTAAAAATATGCTAAATGAACAAACAAATGATATCTAACTCTACAAGCAGAATTCCAAATTTGAACACAGTCACAAAAAATAATTGTTATTCTTTCATCTGAAAGATCTGTGAAATGTAGAAATCTAAAGTGAGCTGCACTGAGGTATTCTATACGGTGAAAATTTATTTTTAAAGTTAATTTTAGGGAGAGTTGGGGGAAAAGCTGGATCTATAAAAGGTAAAATTAAAGCTTAAAAATAATTGTTATCATTGAATGAGAGTATGTCATGTTGCAGCTTGAATTGTTTACATATATTTTCTGTATGTTTTCAAAATACATTTTTACATGTACTCTGCAGACTATTTCCCAGTTTTACAAATGAAAAAAAAAAAAAAACAACCCTGTATTTTTTTTCATGGTCAAATAGTAAATAGAAGATCCCGAATTAAAAATCTATCTCTGTCTAAAGAATGTTTGCCCCCAAGGTCACACTGCCTCTTCAAAGGTAATTGTCATTTCCTAGGAAACATTTTATGTGCTAATTGCTTGATATAAAGATCACTTAATTCTCACAATAACACATTTAAAATACTCAGTCTTCAAGTGGAAGAGAAATCTTGTCTTCCTTTTGCAGCCTCATGAAAGCTCAGGTAATCTGCTTTGAGACTCTATAGACAGAAACACTGAAAGGAAGTGTGAATACACTCATCATGTCTCTTTAGAAGATAGGAAACTACTACTACACTGTAGGGAAAGCACTACAAGACCCTTCAGCTCGATTCCTCTATATATCCTCTAATACCTTCCCACCAGAGGGCAATTCAGCTAATTGATGAGCTGTGGAGAAAAAGTTCTTATATTTCTGTCTGAGTCCATTTAGGCTGGTATAACAGACTGTGTGGCTTATAAACAACGGAAATTTATTTCCCACAGTTTAGGAACCTGGGAAGTCCAATATCAAGGCACTGGCAGATTCAGAGCCTAGTGGGGCCTGCCTGCTAGTTTATGGACTGCCACCTTTTCCCTGTAATCTCACATGGCAGAAGGGGTGAGGAGTTCTCAGAGGTCTGTTTATAAGGGCACTGATGCCACTGCCGAGGGCTCTGCCCTCATGACCTAACCACTTCCCAAAACCGACCATCTAATAGCATCACACTGGGGATTAGGTTTCAGCACATGACTTTTGGGGGACATAAACATCCAGTCTATAGCATACAGCATTTAAGACTTTCTATGCCCTCACTCTTTGGAGTGGCCTCTTCTCTGGATTCATGTACTCTCTCTTTCAAGATGGGGCCCTGGCCTACACTGACAGGGAAAGCTGAGTTTAGGCTATGCCAGTGATTCTGGGGGAAATCTGGGCACTGACCAGTGGGGAATTGTTAAGATCTCCCCTCGTGTCTCAGTACTAAGACATTTTCCAGTTCAGTTTTTGTCAAAATTGTAACTCTCTTGATTTCGATTTGTGTTACACTTCTATCAGTTCAAACATCCGAGGAGGAACAGTGAACTCCCTGCACCTCTTTATCACCTCTTTCTTTAACCAGGCAATTCTAAAATCAGGTCTTCCTCAATTCCTTGAATATTGTAAATTTCTGTTATATAAAAATGAATCAATTTAATGTTTGTGAAAGCATTCTATAAACAAGAGTGACTTTAAAAATGTTAGCTATTTTACATTGGATGTAAGTGAAGACAGGCACATAGAAATAATGACATACAGTCTTCATTTTTTTGACTCCCCCAAAAAGAATTATATTTAAAATGAAATGTAAGAAAAATAAATGTTGGAATGTTAAAATCTGCTAAAGAAAGGACATCTGAGCAGGCCCTGTCATAGACCATAACAGTCATAATGATATCATTGTGTCAATAAAAGTATAATATTAAAAAGTGTTCTGTGACTCCTATATAATGACATACATTTAAACCTGGAAATGAAAATATAAATAATCCAGTTAAAGGCTAATTTAGATGGACATAGATTTGAGACAGAACAATTACCTGGAGGTTGCGTTTCTGCTTGTCCCAATGGCAAGAATAAAACCCGGGCCCACGCCGAAGCCGGTTTGGCTCAGTGGATAGAGCGTTGGCCTGCGGACTGAAGGGTCCCAGGTTCGATTCCGGTCAAGGGCATGTACCTGGGTTGCGGGCACATCCCCAGTGGGAGATGTGCGGGAGGCAGCTGATCGATGTTTCTCTCTCATCGATGTTTCTAACTCTCTATCTCTCTCCCTTCCTCTCTGTAAAAAATCAATAAAATATATATTTAAAAAAAAAACACAAAAAACCCGGGCCTTCTTAAATGAGAGTTTGTATAAATCACACCTATTGTAGGATCTAGTAAAATGCCTAGATCTTAGTAAGTATTAGTGTATTCTTTTGATTTCAAAGATTGGAATTGTTATATTCCATTTGCTTCTACTTCTGTTAGTGAAGAGATTTAACCCTTTCCATGTGGTCAGTGGAAATGTATCAAGTGAGTAATTTTCAGAGAAAGGAAAAAAAAATTATTTTCAAAATTAATAATGTCTCATTTTGCCCAGTTGTAAAGCTACCTCATTTTGATGGTAATTGTATTATAAATAAGCTGAGTTTAGCCAGATTTGGAAAATGGAATTGTATTCCATATAGAAGGGAATGGCTCAAAATAGAACAACAAAAAAAAAATGTTGGCAGATATTGTAATTGAAAACCTCTCAAAATGTAAATATTAACTCCATAACCTATCTGCTTGCAATTAAACATTTTTCCTTTTGTGTGTTTTTTTAAATGGGAACTGTGAAAACTATTTTTAATTTCTATAGGATTTAGACATACTAGTATAAGAGTGGGAGTGTGATTGAACATGGGTGTGAGTGTGGACTGTGTGGGTTAGTAAATGTGAGTGAAAGTGTGCATGTGTGACAATGTAAGAGCACATGTGAACCAAACTGCAGGCCAGTGTATGAGTGTAAGTGATCAGGCTCTCATGGGACTGGGGTGAAGGCTTATATATACATAGAGAGTATGTTCAATATTCCAGTGTTAATTAGAATCTCTGAGCTTGCTTTACCTCTGCCAGCAAGTCTGCTGATGCCTCTTGGATGAATATCACCTTTATTTATATGGTTTGAGAAAGTTCCCAATGTGTTCCTGACACTCCTCCCCTCTCTCCATGAGAGGCCTCCTATAGATTATTATTTTCATAAGATCATACCACTGATGTGCTTATTTTTTCTTTCCTATTAGAAGGTACTAAGGTTGCTAATATCTTCTCAGTTGTGCAAATGTTGCCTAAAAGACAAATCTGACTCATAGTTAGGTGACATTATACATATGCAAAAGACTCAACTTTGGGTTTTTAATCTTGTAGCACTTCTGTTCAAAGTGATAGCCTATTTTTTTAATGTAACTGCTGAGTTAGTCAAGGTTCTGTTCTTTTCCATAGCCTTCACTATTGTTCAGCATCAATAATATTTTCTTATAGGTATGAAGCTAATATTCAGTCTTTTTGTGAAAATATATTTTTTCACTTATTAATTTTTCTTCATCTATTCCAACAGGTAATGTTTTGCCATTCTTTTCTATCCTACAAATCAATCCAGAATTTAGTAGTTAACATTGAAATATTGTTTTTTGTTTTGAACTACAATGTAACTCTAAGAGACAAATTATTTTAATTTTTAACATTGATGAAAAGATAACTTCAACTGAAAGTTTAAGTTTTTAATGTAAGCCAACTAGTGTTTTTTTTTGTTGTTGTTTGTTTGTTTGTTTGTTTTTCTACTGTTAATTGTGCATGGCTCTATTTGTTCCTCTACATGTTACTTTGTACCAGGATTTTATAATTGACTAAAGGCCAGGTGAATAAAAATTTGTGCACTGGGGAAGGGTCCCTCAGCTCAGCTTGCCCCCTATCAAAGTCTGGGAACCCTAGCAGGATGTCCTACTTATGGCTCAGGCCTGCTCCCTGCGGGCCTAAGCTGCAGTCTGGCCTCCCTCTGCAGTAGGCAGCCAGCTGATCAGAGGAAGGCAATGCCCCCATCATGCCTCTGCTGCTACCACTGCTGGCAGTCATGGCTACCTGAGCATCAGCCCTTACAGCCACCGCGGCTTGCCTGAGCCTTGGCCCAGACCTCATTGCCTGAGCCTCAGGCCCTCACAGCAGCAGCCACAATCTGCAGCCTGCCTAAGCCTAGGACCGGCCCTGGCAGTAGCAGCCACCATCCACGGCTTGCCTGAGCCTCGGCCAGCTGCTGCGGCTTTGCCCAGAAGGACATCCGGATGGTCTTCGGAAGACGTCCACCCTAATTAGTATATCACCCTTTTATTAGTAGAGATAATGGTCCCTTATGTTCAATTTGACTGGCATAGTGTATTTTAGGAATTTGAATTTGAATAATTTTAGAAAAGGCATCAAGTTGTAATTATCTAGGTTTCTAAGGACTGTATATTTCATGAGCTTTCATATACATAAATTTATCCACTTGGCCCCTCAAAACATTTAAGACTCTCTAAATAAAGGGATGTTAATGCCCTGGTTTAAAAAAAAATAGAAAGAAGTTCAACAACTGCAGAACAAGATGAGCACCACCAACAACTTGAAAAGCTTAAATACAGCAAATTAAAAAAATAGGTATATACACTGTCCCCATGAACACATATAGATGGCCAACAGATATATGAAAAGATGCTCAACTTCACTAGCCATTAGGGAAATGCAAATCAAAACTGCAGAGAGATACTACCTCACACCTGTTAGAATGACTATTATCAACAAGACAAGGTAGAGTAAGTGTTGGAGAGGTAATGGAGAAAAAGGAACCCCATTCACTACTGGTGGGAGTGTAAACTGGTACAGCGACTTTGGAAAACAGTATGGAGGTTCCTCAAAAAATTAAAAATAAAACTACTATATAACCCAGCAAACCCTCTTCTGGGTATCTACCCCAAAAATGTGAAAAATGTATTTGAAAAGATATATGCACCCCTATACTCATTGAAACTTTATTCACAGTGACAAGACATGGAAACAACTGAAGTGTCCTTTGATAAATGGTTTGGATAAAGAAGATGTGCTACATACATACAATGGAATACTACTCAGCTGTAAGAAAAGATGAAATACTGCCATTTGCAACAACACAGGTGGATATTGAGACTACCGTGCTAAGTGAAATAAGTCAGACAGAAACAATCAAGGACCATATGATTTAACTCATATGTGGGCTATAAAACTGAAATAACAAATAAACAAATTAGACAAACAAACAAAAATTCATAGACACAGACAATAGTATGGTGGTTACCAGAAGGAAAGAAGAGTTGGGAGTGGCGAAGGGTAGAGGGGGTCAAGTGTGTGACGACAGAAGGAGAATTGACTTTGGGTGGTAAACACACAAAGGAGTATACAGACAATGTATTATAGCATGGTATACTTGAAACCTATATAAATGTATTAAATAATGCCACCCCAATACATTTAATAAAGATAAATAAAATAGATATAATAATGTGATGAGTTTATAGATTGTAGTACAGCTGGATACTTAGGAAAAGTGAAAGAAATAAGTACACTTTATTTCCAATCTAGGAAGCCCCCTGGAAGAACTGGGACTTTAAAATCTACAGTTAAAAAGAGAAGATATTAAGAACAAAAGACATGCTACTCCCAAAAGTTACTTATATAAACTGAAAAAAAAAATGGACAAAAATAGAATTTGGGGAGGAAATTATGGGAAGGCGGCACAGAGTAAAGAAGAATATAGAAGTCAGGAGAGCCTGAGTTACCTTATTGAAGGTAAGGACATAATTATCTGCTTTATGTATGTCTTCAGCTTACTATTTAGTTAATTCAGTCCTATAATTCTTATATATTTTTGTAACATTTTCCTCCAGTGCCTATGAGTTTCACTTTTACTGAAATAAAAATCACCTCCTATTTTGCCACTGCATAACTGCTATATGTCAGGCCAGGCCCACCCTACTGGTTTCCCATATTTTACTTGGTACGATGTGAGGACACAACATTTTTAAAAGTTTACATACCAGAATACTAGAAAATGCAAAGCAAAATCCACAACACAAGTGTACTTAGGTGCAGGGCACAGGAATATTTATCTATGACCTCCTTTGAAATGAAATAGACCAATAAAAATACAATCTCAGGATAAAGTTACTCATTAACTTTTTTTTTTTTTCAATTAGGCCAAATGATACATACTGAGTTCCCAGAGGTGTAATGTGTCTCTTTATCTGATGATATAGAAAGCCTGTACTTGCTATGTTGGCTCTCAAAATGGTGGTTAGAGAGACGGTTATAATGAGTTTAGTTATATATTACTTGGCTTGACAAGATTAGCACATACTAGTACAATTGTTGCAATTAGAAAAATATTTGAATTAATTTAAATCTAATTCTGAATATGCTTCCAGTGAGTTAGCAGATGCAAATAAGATCTCATAAACAGAGCAGTTGGTGAAAAGACATGTGATATTGAAGTCTTTCTTAAAATTGTACTATTTTCCCTTTTATTTTGAGTTAAGATATATACACCTCAGAGGTTTTATATTTCCTTAAATCCTTTTGCGTAGTGATCTAACCTTTAATAAGCTAACCTTCTGAGTTCAAATTCAGTTCATAAAATGGCATTTCCAAAGAGCAGGAGGAGTCATATTTAGAAAAGAAGAGGACATTAGCCAAAAGTGAATTTGTGCATTTGCTATTCATTTTCCTCAATCTTCTCAAATCATCCAAAAACATCTTTCTAGGTGCTGAAGCTGAAATAATGTTTTTCTTTATATGTTAACAACATATCCCTGTTGGATAAGATTATTCAGTGTTTCTTTCTTCAAAGCACCTTAAAATTCAGTTGGCATTTCATACTTTTTTTAATAAGCTTGGACAAAATATATAGGGAAAAATATATTCCGTGGATGAAATTTGATTACTAATCTTTTGAAACAACTACAACAAAAAACTTAGCCATATATATATACATATATATATATGTATGTATATATGTATATACATACATATACATATATACATATATACATACATATATATATATATATATATATATATATATATATATATATAGAGAGAGAGAGAGAGAGAGAGAGAGAGAGAGAGAGGAGAGAATGGTGAAAATGTGTTGAAACAGATCCTCAAACCTGCTTGAATTCTAAGTTAAATTAAGGTAATTTTCTAGTGAAAGTTTAGAGAAATCTAATAGTGCTCAACACTTCAGTGTTCTCCAAGAGCTAGACCTGCCTCTGCAAGTTTACCAAACACACGTGATTTGCAGATATTGAGCCTCTAAGAAATGGTGCTCCTGAGAAGATAGACATTGGGAAAAGGAAGCCAACATAAGGCTTTGCAAATGCATCTTAATGCCACTGGAATCTATTTAGTATGAACAACTTACCTAACCCTGTGCCAGGTGCCTGTATGTTGAGAGAAAAGCTAAATAAAAAACAAACAAAAGAAACACCAAAAACAACTT
This sequence comes from Myotis myotis, assembly GCF_014108235.1. Taxonomy (NCBI): domain Eukaryota; kingdom Metazoa; phylum Chordata; class Mammalia; order Chiroptera; family Vespertilionidae; genus Myotis; species Myotis myotis. Next base: position 64,961,289 of record NW_023416335.1, on the reverse strand, counting down.
CTGAGAGCCACAGAGCAACAAACTGCCAGAAAAACAGAGCCCTTGTTGATTTTTCACTTGGTTTCTGGCTCTCAGAGATGGGGTTGGGTTTGGAGAATCGTGAAAAGAGCCAAATACACAAACACCCATATTATTGTTTAGTAGGAACATACATTCTAAAAAGCAAACATAATTATGACAGCCTGCTTATATATGAACTCCCTCTTTCCCTTATTCATAGCTTCAGTATATTATGTAAATCTCTTTTATTGTAAGCTTCAATAATAAATTATTTTAGTACTGTTTTGAACAAAATTTTAAGAAGACTGCTTTCTACAGAAATTGCCAAACTTTATGTAAACAGCATTTTCCCTCCTTTCATGTTTGTATTATGATTTGTAATGTTTTCTCTCCTCCTACACTCTTTTCTGTACATATGTTCCAAAAGACTCATAAATATACTATGTACATGGAAGTGAGTGACAGGCCTTTCAGGCCACTGTCTGTTAAGGTGCTGGCTAGTCAGGGCAGGCCAGCAATATCGAGTGATCCTTTGTTTGGTGGGCTTTGCCACACACCAGCAAGGCACTGGATACTGGAGAGAAAATAATCTACAATAATAAAAGTGTAATATGCTAATTAGACCAGACAGCTGAACAACCTTCTGGATGACCTTCCAGATGAAGCTTGGGCTGCGAGGGCCGAGCCCCTTGCATGAATTTCATGCATCGGGCCTCTAGTATGAAATAATCCTCTGCTTTGTAGAAATCCATGTTTGTATATAAACAAGATATATACATATGTATGTATATCTATTTCTTATTTTTTAAAACACTCCATGTGTTGTATATATGTGCATGTATGTGTGTATATGCGTATTGTATGTATGGGTAAAACAAGAACCTGCTAATTAGAGGGTTATCTGTTTGCTGAGCTCTGTAGTAGGTTTGGGTATACACATTTTTAAAAATATTTTTTTATTGATTTCAGAGAAGAAGGGAGAGAGAGAGAGTGAGATAGAAATATCAATGATGAGAATCATTGACTGGTTGCTTCCTGTATGCCCGCCTACTAGGGATTAAGCCCACAACCTGAGCATGTGCTCCAACTAGGAATCAATCTGTAATCTCCTGGTTCATAGCTTAACACTTAAACACTAAGTTAAACTTGCCAATGGGTGTACACATTTTGAAGTAGGGACAGAGACAGAGCTGAACATCCCTGCATGATTAAGGCATAAGGAGCATGAAGAACCTGAAGAAGGTAATCAGGAAAGCTTTTTAAAAAGAAAGAGAAAGAAAAAGAACACAGGGACCCTTTGTTAAAGTTGACCACAGAAGTGGTTTTGGAAAATTACATTTACTGAGGATGGAAGTTGGTTGTTATGGGTACTTCACTTAAAAACTTCCATTTCCATATATATGTTCCTCAGTATATTATTTGTTTGTCATTATTGTGTTTAGGTGTATTTCAGACATACAAAATGTATAGTAAATTATATAATAAGCACATGTGAAACCACCACCTAGTAAAAGAAATTTCATCTTTACAGTTATAATTGAAGCATGTTTTATATACTTTGATTCCCAGAGGTAGCCACTGTCCAACTTTTATTTATGATACAACTACATGTTTATATACAATGTAGCATGTTGTTTGGATGAATATAATAGACATCTTAGAGTACTTATTCTTTTCTGTACTTTTAAATAGACTATCTTTTATAGCAATTTTAGGTTTATAGTAAAGTTGAGTGGAAGGTACATAGATTTTTGATATACCCCTCACTTCCACACATGCATAACCTGCCCCTTTTCAACATCTCCCACCAGAATGGTATATTTGTTATAATTGATGAACCTACATTGACACATTCTTATCACCCAAAGCCCATAGTTTACATTAGAGTTCACTTTTGGTGTTGTACATTCTATGGGTTTGGATACATATATAATGGCATGTGTTCACCATTTATAGTATACAGAGCTGTTTCACTATCCTAAAAATCCTGAGTTCCACCTATTCATCCCATCCCTCTCCCCTAACCTCTGGAAACTACTGATCTTTTTACTGTCTCCATAATTTTGCCTTCTCTGGAATATCATATAGTTGGAATCATACAGAATATACCCTTTTTAGATTGGTCTCCTCCACTTAGTAATATGTATTTCAGATTCCTCCATGTATTTTTATGGCTTGACAGTTCATTTCTTTATAGCACTGAATAATATTCCATTTTCTGGATGTACCACAGTTAATGCACTCAACTATCAAAAGGCATCTTAATTGTTCCAAGTTATGGTAATTATGAATAAAGCTTCTATAAATAGCCATGTGCAGGTTTTTGTGTGGGCATGTTCTCAATTCCTTTGGGTAATTATCAAGGTGTGAGATTTCTGGATTGTACAGTAAGACTATATTTATTTTTATAAGAAACTAAACTGTTTTCCAAAGTGGCTGTGCATTTCCACCATCAATGAATGAGAGTTCATGTTGCTCCACATCTTTGCCAACATTTGGGGTTTTCAGTGTTCTAGAATTTTTGCCATGCTAATAGGTGTGTAGGATTATCTCATTGTTATTTCAATTTTCACTTTTCTGATTATCTATAATAATAATAAAAGCATAATATGCAAATCGACTGAACAGCTGAACAGCAGAACAACCTTTCGGATGACCACACTATGACACCCACTGGTGCCAGGCCAGCCAAAGCAGGTGCGATGCGATTGGTCAGGGACCCAGCCATCGTCCCATGAGCACCCTGTAGAGGGAGGCTCAGGCCACCAACCAGAGGGCTGTGGCAGGTGAGCAGGGCCTCCCTCTGCGGTGGTGATGCATTGTGGAGCCCCGGCCAGGTTGCCCCAAAGAGGGAGGCCCAGGCTCCTGGTTGGCAGTGCTGCGGAGCCATCAATCATGGGGGTGTGGGACTGTGAGACGGCACAGGCTGGGCTGAGGGACCCCGCCCCATTGAGTGCACGAATTTCATTCACTGGGCCTCTAGTATGTGATATGGAGCATCTTTTCATATGCTTATTTTCATCTGTGCATCTTCAGTGAGGTAGGTACCTGTTAACGTCTTTAGCCCATTTTTTAATAGTGCATTTATTCTTCAATCTGTTATGTGCTCCATACCCTTTTTGGAGATACATTTTGGAGAGTCAGTTTATTCATATAAATAATTTATATAAATTTATTTATGTTATTGGTTTAATCACTTTTCATAATTCCTCCTTTTTTGATTATTGGTTTGAGAATTATTTAAGTTTATTTCTAATCTTGTAGAAATTACCTTTAAAAAAAGTTAACATGAATACTTCACCTAATAAAGTCTGAAGTCACTGAACCTTTTTACTTTATTCCTAAAATAATTAAAGAATCATAGTAGTGAGACCTGACCTGGCCCCAACAATTACTCTTCCCTGCATCACACACACAACTCAATAAAAGACATACAAGCCCTTTTTTGTGTGTAATCTTTCTTTTTTGGATAAGAGATTTTTTTTTTCTATACTATCTGATTGCTCACTCTATAGGCCACAGAACATTCCAGCCTTATATAGAGACTCAGTGCAGCTCTGCCCTCTCCTGCAGGACTACATGTCTCCTGTCCATGAGTTGTCATTTCTGCCCTCTGCGATCCTGAGAACTGTTGCTCCTTTACCCTTCAGTCACCCATGAAGGGTGTTACTTTTCGGCTCAAGTTTACTACTCTGGTTTTTGTTCCCACTTTATTTATGGCTACTAGGACATTTTTTGCTTTCTAGAAAGTGAAGGTATATATTCATATAGTCAACCACAATTTATTAAGCACTTACTCTATGCCAGATATTAATTCTTGACACAAGGCAGACAGCATTGAACAAGACAGACAAAATTCTTTTGCTTCAGAATGTTAGCTAAATGTCATCCATCATTTCTGGGTGGTTTATGACAAGAGATTTTGTTCTTTTAGGTATAGCTACTCCATTGTATTTCTGGAAATGATTCCCTTGACTATCTATTCAGTACAAATATGCACATACAATTATGACAAAATAAATTATTATGGTCAATAAACATTCCTAAATTGGTTATAGGCTCAGAATTCCCAAGTTTCCACTTTTTTTTTTGTCTCTGCTGGGTTATTACCTGAAGTAATGACCTACATTAACTTTAAAGATCATAGAGACTCTCTGGAATGTAAAAATACTTAGCATATTGCTTAGTGTGATATAGTTGCTCCATAAATAATAATTACCTATCTCTTTGTTCTCTGCCATGAAATGGGGCAGATTATTTTTCTATCTTCTTTCGTTACAAAATAATAAGTCTTAACTATACAAGAAATAAGTGGGTCATTAAATATTGCACAATAGATTGTGCTATCCTCTGGGTATTGATGTTTCTTTTAAGTCTTATCCCCTTATTTGAAGGTGAATACCCAATCTACTAATTGCCGTGAAGTCAACTGCTGCCTGTCATTATAGTGCTACGCACCTTGCAGCCTATCTATTCTTCCCTTGAATGCCATGACCACAGTTAGATTTCTCTTCTGTTTTATTAGCAACTCAGAAAGAACTTCAAAGAATCATCAAGGAATTAGCACAGAGACTGATATCAATGCTTGTGAAATAATTAATATAATTTTGATTGTTTATTATTAACATAATGTGACTTGCAGAATGTGTTATATGCTAGAACTTGCCATTTTACATGTGACCCATCTCTCTACGGAGATTTCTTTTTCTTTTCTCTCCCCCCTCCCCCCACCGCCCGGTCAATTATAGCTGTAATGGGTAACTAACTCTGGCCCTACTGTGTTCAATTTAGATGACGCATTTTACTCTCACCTGGTTTCTTCTTGTCGCTTCTGAACACCAGCACAGGATAAGCAGCCTTAAGTTACTGTAGTAGACTGCTTGTGCTGTCCTAAGAGAATACCACAGATGGGGTGGCTGAAACAACAGTCATTTATTTTCTAACAGTTTGGGAGACTGGAAATTAAAAATCAAGGTGCCAGCAGGGTTTGTGTCTGGGGAGACCATCCCTCCTGGTTTGCAGAGAATTGCTTTCTCATTGTGACCTCATGTGGATTTTCTCTGTGTGTGTCTGGCCAGAGAATGAGCTAACTGGTACTCTTCTTCTACTTTTAAAAACAGGCTTTTAATCAGACTAGGCCCCACCCTTTTAACCTTATATAACCTCAATCACCTCCTCAAAGGCCTGACCTCCAAATAGTTCCAGTGGTGTTAGGGCTTCAACCGAATTTGGGGCAAGGGAGGATACAATTCAATCCAAACAGGTTTCTTTCATTAATTACAGTTCTTTTTGTGATTACATACCTATAAGACAATATCTATAAGTTAATGTTAGTGCTTGTTTATTTGATCACATTTTATTTCTACATGTTTGCTGTAAAACAAAACATTTCTATAAAAATACCATTTCTATAAGATCTTGGAGCAGTAGTGCTCAACTGGGATTACTGGAGTCACCCAACTTCACTATTATAGCATATATGCCACCAGAGAGTCTACCCAATAGGTTTGAAAATACGCTTTAAGGAGCTAGTCTTCAAAAGCCTAATAGATCATTCTAAACTATCTGGGAATTTAAAGCAACTACCTAAATCTATTGGGTGGCCAATAGTTATCCTACAAGTGATCATTTTTTCCAGGTAAATTATGTGGATATTCCTTCTTCAGAAGGTGTTACTCATGCATAATACTTTTGTTGCTTGGCACAGAACAGTGAACATATCAGGTATCAAAGTTGGGTGTTTTTTGTTGTTGTTTTTATTTGTTTGTTTATTTTTGTGTGGACTGAATTAGCCAATGAACTAACAAACAAATGATAGGGGACAGTGATGAAAACCTGTGAGGAATAAAGGTGTACTTCTAAAATGTGGCAAGACAGAGGAAGTTCTATGAATGAGCATTTTTGATGGACATTTTGAGAGAGGAAAATAAAGGTAAAAGGAAATCTGTGACTGAGAAGGGAAAATCATATTTAAGAGCCTCTGAAAACTTAGAAAATTGGAATGATAACTTAATAGAACAAGAAAGTGACTCTGTCTGGTACAGGTGCTTTATTGTCCTTAGCATGAGTCACAGGCTGTTGGTTTATTTATAGCTCTGCTGCCATATTCTGCAGTCATGTAAACCCTTATGATAAAATAGAGTGAAGGTACATCCAGCAGGGTCAGCTCTACTTTTCCACACATTTTCTTTAATGAGACCTGGGGACTTGCAGAGGCTGGCTGCCTATCACAGAGCTGACTGTTGACCAGGCACAGCACAGGATTACTCTTTAAACTACTCTTCCAATGATTACTGACATCAGCAACATATTCTTTCTTGTTACCAAGCAGGAAGCAACATTAGTGATTAGCACCTTAATGCTTTAAGGAAAAGAAAAAGAATGCAAAACTTTAGAACCCTGCAGAGACTAAGGAATAAAAGAAAGAAAATATCAGTATCTCTATGATAGCAGGGGCAATTTTAGTGCTGTTGAAAGGGAAGTTCTTTCTCAAAAAAGCCAACACCATGAGATTGCACTTAGAGCAGAATTGGTTCTATAAAGAGGCTTTCTGCTTGACCAACTATATTTTCACACTTAAATGTCACAGTAGGAAAGCCAAGAATCAGCCATTAGAAAACTTTTTTTTTTTTTAATGTAAGAATCAATGTTTGTCTTTAATCAGGAACAAATGACCCCTTTGAATCTAAAATGGGGAAATAAACAAGTCTGGCTTTCTCGGGAGATTAGTGATAGGATACAAAGATGTTAACTTCTAGCTCAAAGATGCATTAAATTCAAACCAAACCACTAGTGACTAAACATTATAATATCTAATAGCTTTTTCAATGGCCTAAGTGAAATTACTTGATATCCCTGTTCAATTTCTAAACATAGACGAAACATAAATACAAAACATGGCTCAATTAGTGATTTCAATCTTTAGTTCCAGCCACATGTTAAAGAAGCATTTTCATTCTCTTGAATCTGTAAAGGAGACCTGCAATGCAGTTGGAAAATATTTGTGATTCAAAAAGTGACCTCAGAGCAAGAACTTTAATATCAGAAAATAAAAGGTAGCAGTTAAGAATTTGAACATTCTTTCTAAACTTAAAGTTGTCCTACCCAGTTTTGAACACTCCAGATGGTTCTTTTTGAGCTTCTTTTTCATAAGAGTGAATATAATTTCTTTCTGAGTAAATAGCTCTTTGTCTTGTGAAATTAACAATAAATTTCATAGCAGAAGCATAACATTACAAAATAACTTTCACCATGCATAAAACAAGATAATGTTAAATTAGAAAAGTGAATTCCTTCATCTTGGAAAGATACTTATTCTGGGGATATTTATTTCAAAATACTCTAAAAATGTCTGCTGGATATCGTATACTTTTTATTGTCTACTTGTTTACTTTTTAAACTTATTTACTATCTACAGATGAAAATTCAAGTCCTCTTCATATGAAAAGAAAGATGAAAAATTATTGTATAGTAAATAATCCTAAAATATCTGTGATCTTAAAACATAGTACAGTTACATTAAAATCTATGGAATACACTTATTTTCTAAATGTATTTCTTTTTTTTTTCTTTTTTAAATATATTTTATTGATTTTTTACAGAGAGGAAGGGAGTGAGATAGAGAGTTAGAAACATTGATGAGAGAGAAACATCGATCAGCTGCCTCCTGCACATCTCCTACTGGGGATGTGCCTGCAACCCAGGTACATGCCCTTGACTGGAATCGAACCTGGGACCTTTCAGTCCGCAAGCCGACGCTCTATCCACTGAGCCAAACCGGTTTCGGCTAAATGTATTTCTATTTAACATTTCAGTCTGTAAACTATGAAATGTTCTACAAATAACAAATGTATTCAATTGGACACAATAATTATTTAAAATTTTGTCATGGAAACCAATACTTCTCTTGATATTTATAAATCTAGTCTCTCCAAATTTACTTCCTCTATGTCTACACAGTTCAACACAATAGGCATAAGCCACATGTTGGTATAAAATTAAAATTTTACTTCCGTAGTCTCATTCCCCATATTTCAAGTACTCAAAGCAACATCTGGCCAATAGCTTCCTAATTGGACTGTGAAAAAAAAAACATAGCATTTATATCACATCAGTAAATTCTATTGGAAAGCACATACTAGATTATAACACATTGATTCATGTGAAATATATATCATATATGATATATGTGATTACATTTAGTTCATGTATTTTACTTTCCTGTTACTCATGCATAATTTATGTTTGCCTCAATACATTAAAATTACTTTCAGTTTAGTATACTTATCTACATAAAAGAGAAACATGCAAATTGGTGTCACTCTGCTACGCCCACCAACCAATCAGAGTGACTATGCAAATTAACTCAGCAAAAATGGTGGTTAATTTGCATATGCAGGCATGAAGCAAAGACTAAAGGCTCCAGTCGGAGTGAAGACTGAAGACTGAAGACTGAAGAGGCTTGGGTACTCTGCTGCAGCCGGACCAAAGGCCTGGGTCCTGGGTGCTGGAGGAAAACCGGTGCTGGCCGCCAGGGGAAGGGAGGTCTATTGTGTGAATCTTCATGCAATGGGCTTTTAGTCTATACAATAAAGAGCCAGCATCCCAGATTGTGCCATGGCAACCCAGCACTGACTGACTAGAGAGCTGCATATCAAGCCCAGAGAGAGGCCTGCAGAGATAGAGAGTCAGGATCTGAAGCCTCTGTGGCAGCCATTTATCAGAACTTGCCTCACTTTCTCTCCCCGCCTAGCCAACAGCCTCACCTCCATTCTCTCCAGGCCTCCAAGGGGGCTTGCTGATCAGCCCTGCCTTTCTGATCAGGCCCTGTTGATAGGCCCAGAGACACTGACTGGCATAGAAATTGACCAATCAGAACCAAATCTGGGTCAAGTGTGAGGAGCCAATGGCTGCCTAGGAGGCGGAGCTTTTGACACTGACTGGTATAGAAACTGATCAATCAGAACTAAATTGGCAGGCAGAGGAGGGCAGTGGGGGGAAAGATCAGGCCTGCAGGGGAAGGCAGTTGGGGGCGAGATCAGACCAGCAGGGGAGGGAAGTTAGGGGCAACCAGGCTGGCAGAAAAGGGCAGTTGGGGCCGAGATCAGGATGGCAAGGGAGGGCAGTAAGGGGTGATCAGGCAGGCAGGTAAAGCGGTTAGGGGCGATCAGGCAGGTAGGCAGCGGGGTTATGCACAATCAGGCAGGCAAGCTAGTGAGTGGTTAGGAGCCAGGGGTCCCAGATTGTGAGAGGGGTGTCTGACCACCAGTTTAGGCCCAGATTTTGTGCACCAGGCCTCTAGTCTATATATATAAAAGCCTAAGTGACCATTTGACCATCTGACCATTCGACCAGTGGCTTTTGTGTAATGACCACCAGAGTCAGATGCTCAACCCACAGGCATGGAAACATGAACAGATTGATGAATCTTAGAAGGAAGGGGGGAGGGGAAGTGGGAAGAGATTAACCAAAGATCTTATATGCATACTAGAGGCCTGCTGCATGGATTCATGCACCAGTGGGGACCCTCAGCCTGGCCTAGGGGGATCAAGCTGAAACCAGCAATCCGACATCCCCAAGGGGTTCTCTTTCCCTTTTCTTTTTGGTTGATTCTCTAAATTGTAAACCAGGAAGGTATAGTGTACATATATTACATGGATTAAAGTATTACAGTGAAGAAAGCCAGATGAAATAGATGGAGAAAAAGATAGATGGGGGAGAAACAAAACAAAATAATGGTCAAAGAGAAAAAGAGGAGAGAGAGATAATAATAAGAAATAACAAAATGTTCTATTATTATCCCATTCATCTGCTTAAGCTTTTCTATCACTATATTGACATAATAAACTACTCATTTTCTAAATAAGTAAATAAGTTAATTAATTATTGCTTATCTTATAGTTTTTTATTTCAAAGTTTGATTAAAAGGCCAATAGTAAAACGTGTACAGAGGTAAAACAGGCTCTCCAAATAATAAGAGCAAATAAATACATTCTGGGAACTTCATTATATTTATCTCCATAAATAAGCCTGATTTTTTTTGAGGCTGGGGGGGGGGGATAGGGGATTCACTAACATTAATAACAGTATGTCAGCTACCATAATTATTAACACATCTTGTTAAAGATATTTAGAAAGCTGATGAACTTGTTCATTAAAGTTTTATTTTTCTTAAAAGAGCATCCAGCAAATAATGACTGAATACAGTATAGTGATTATGCACATGGCTCTGGTACAAAATAGCGAGAGATTGAATTTCCTTAACCTCTTTGAGATGGTTTTGTCTTCTCAATAATAGCAATACCATTACAGGGTTGCTCTAAAGATTTAAATAATGTAAGATATTTTTCATTTACCACCTTGCCTTTAGAATAAAGCTCAATCAAAGATAGATACCTTTATTTCTTTGGAAAATATTTTATTGTCAAATATATATACCATTTTTATAAGAAAACAGGTAGGTTTTCCTGTGAATCCAATGCTAAGTATGACATTAAAATTTTACACAGTGCAAAATAGAATGCAGGGAAATATATGGTAAAAACTGTTCATGTTTACTAGTTAGATGTGTAGTTTGTCTTCTACTATTAAAGAATAATGAGTTAGCTCAGTTATTATGTCAAATTTTGCTAATGCAGTCACCTGCCAGCCCTAAGAATTCCAGCAACAGAATCAAGGACTCGGAACTTAACAATTTTCTCCTTTGCCTCTCTCTAGTTTCCTCTCCATTTTTTAACACTTGATCAAGTTTTTCCTTGTAGTCATAGATATGAGCACTCCCAGACACCACAGACACAACTCTTACAGCTGATCCACATGGAAAGAGTTCTTTCTACTAGCTACAAAATAATGAGGAAATCTATGCTTAATTTGCCTGTCCATGCTGTGTTCTAATCACAACAAACACATTTGTATAGTTTTGATGCAGTTGTTCTCAACCTTCTGGCCCTTTAAATACAGTTCCTCATGTTGTGACCCAACCATAAAATTATTTTTGTTGCTACTTCATAACTGTAATGTTGCTACTGTTATGAATCATAATGTAAATATCTGATATGCAGGATGGTCTTAGGCGACCCCTGTGAAAGGGTCGTTCGACCACCAAAGGGGTCGCGACCTACAGGTTGAGAACTGCTGTAAGGGGTCCATTTATTCAACAATCATTCTGTCCAGGGGAAAGGGACAATAGCCCCTTACACTGGGACTTTATGCTACATGGAGAGAGGCAGAGAAAAGAAGCAGGCATTGTTTCCAGAACAAGGGAAGACTCAGAAATTAAAGCAATAATGTCTACACTTATATTCATTCTCCTTATGGTATGTTTAAATATTCAGCATTATTATGTGGTATATATACATAAATTAAATGATTGATAATATGATAACTGATTCCTCTGGAAGCAGGTGGAGTGAATAAATTACCACAAACCAGTTTTCACAAGGGGGATATGAATCCCTATTAAATAATGCAAAAATTAGTAAACCTCTATTTTTTAATCTTTAACAGAGGTTTTAACTGCAGTGGCTTATTGTAATATACATTTCAAAGAATTTGTTTAAAAGTTAAAATATTGAAATTTCAGAAAATCGAGAAGTATTCTCTGTAGAAGATGTGCCATTCTCATCCATGACATTCTATTACAATACAAAACAGTACATGTATGCAGTAGTAGGTGATAGTGTTCTTAGCCAGGACATAGGACTTGCTCATATTAGATATATATGCGTTTGCTCTTTGGGAAAGATTGCACATCACATTTTTTGTTTGCAAAGAATAGGAAATTGAAAACGGGACAGTTACACTTGCTATATCCAGCCAGATTTTAGTAATCTAATCCTCTGTGTAGCAGTATGAATGTGTAACTCTTCAATGGTTCAAAAACCTTTGAACTTTGTGTTCAGCACTCTGGCAAGAGGATAGGTTCTTGGAAATTGGTTCTGTATAGAGAAGTGTAAATTATTTTGAATGTAACAATTTTTATTTTTATTTTGAATGTAACAATTTTTATTTTTATTTTGAATGTAACAATTTTTTATTTTTTCTATTCAGGGAAGAATTTAAGGATCTGTGGTCATATCCAATGATATTATTATTTTACTATATCTGAGACACAGATTTTTTATTTGAACAAACAAGCCTTTTTTTTTTATTAACAATGTATACAATAATATAAATGGAGTCAGAGCCACCATGCCAGAGGAACTGCCTTGCATGTCATGTGAATTTTTGGAATGTTCATTAGAACAGGGCAAAGTAATCTGGACTGGGCCTATACAATCTTGTTTCCAAGAAAAACAAAAACTGTTTCCAAACTTAACAAAAAAGCGGTTATTGTGGGTACTGGAATGATTACTGAGCTGAAAATTAAAAACACCGTTTAAAATGAATACCACTATGTTATGTTATCTGCACCAATAGAAATGTCTTCATTCTATTGGTGTAATTATTCCCCTTCTGCTTCTCATAAATACCCATTGCCTTCTCTTTCCTCATTGGAATAGCATTTGGGCTTCTGCTTAATCGGTGCATACTGAATAGGGATTCTTAATAATCTTCATAAACACGTGTTGCCTCTCGCTTTGAAAGACCTTTTATTTTTAGTTTAACAATAAGGAAGGCCTTTTTTTCGTAAGGTACCTGAAGATATCACATGTGCTCATCACTCAGTAAATAAAGGGAAATTATCTTTTAAAGGGCATATAGGTCTTAAAGAAACTTACCTAAAACAAAGTCAGTAGGCACAAACTCTTAGTTACATCTGCCTTTCATGGGAAATAAATATGATTCATAGACCTATGTAAGAAAGATAGGCAGGCTGTTTTGTTTTACTGTTTCCTGTTTTGATTTTGTTTTTATCCAGAGTATTCTACAAAGGAATGTGTTCATAAGTTCTAGAATAATTATGGACATTTTGGCAAGTTAAGTTAGGCCTAGAAAGATTCCTGGATTTGGATAGAAAACATGAGTTTTTGATATATGTTGAAAGGTAGAGTTGATTGATTTAAACAATGCACAGAAATAAAAATGAAGAAAATATTCTGACTGAATAATTTCTGTTATTATAAAATAAGTTTTGAAAAAGAAACAAAATATAAGTTAGGGCAACTGGGTTCAATGGTGGCAAATGTCATTTCACTGCTATTTTGTCAATTATTCATTATGAGTGTTTCTCCTTTAAAAAGAAATTCTGTTTCATTTACATTTTAATGAGAAAAAAAATAAGACTGATTACTTTATCTCAGAAGTTGGCACATTATATGATATAAAGTAATTTATGTATATTATAAGATTTACTATATGCATATATATTATATGTAATGTGTTATATAAATATGTAATACAAATAATATAATAAATATAATATTAATGTATTAGAAATATTATCATTGAACATATACTTTGGCACTGCTTTCCCTTCTGTTTTTAAAGTAATTATGCGAAGAGACTTTTGGTTCTGTATGTCTAAAACACTGACCCTTTATAAAATGTATTAGAGCCCGGTGCACAAAATTCATGCACAGGTAGGGTCCCTAGGCCTGGCCAGCAATCAGGGCCGATTGGGACCTTCCAGCTTCCAGCCAGGGCCTTCCTTTGTTCCGTGCCACCCTCTGGTTGTCAGTGCATGTCAAAGTGAGCAGTTGAACTCCCGATAAGTCAAACTCCCAAAGGGAAAATTTGCATATTAGCCTTTTATTATATAGGATTTCTGAAGTATCATAATGTTTTGACTGATTTCAGCCATATACCTTCAGTAAGTATTACCTGGCTATTTTTTTAATATTTTTTATTTGTCTTTAATGATCTCCAATTTGATCAAAATGTATTTACATATGAGTTTTTTTTTTCTTTTTAAAGAAGTAAATGATCATTTCTTAAATGTGAGCGTTGTGTCTTTCATCATTCTAGAAATTTCTCAGATGAAATTTCTTCCAATATTTTCTCTCTGCAATCACTTTACATTTAGATATGTATTATCTTTTCTCATTTTATTCTCCAAAATTTATTAAATATTTTTTATTTTATTTTATATTTCCTATATTGTATTTTCTGTATTTTCTTCAGATGGTTCATCCATGCAACTACTTCTTTCTTTAATTGTCTCTATTCTTCTATTTAACTCATATGTTTTTGCATTATTAAAATTTTTAAAATCTCTACTAGTTGGTGTTTAGTGCCCTCCAAACTTGCGTATATATATATGTATATATACATATATATGTATATTTATAGTTTCCTCTCTTCAGAAAAAATTGTTATATTCTAACAATTTAAGCTTTTTAAGTGTTCTTATTTGTATGTGTATTAGTTTCCTATTAGTTAACAGATTATCACAATAATTTATGATAATTATTACAAGAGTTATCTTAGTGAATTGAAACTACACATATTTATTTTCCTATAGATGTGAAAGTCAGAAGTTACAAATGAGTTCTTAACGGGCTAAAATCAAGATGTCCTCAGGGCTGGTAGCTCCAGAATAGGATCTGTTCCTTGACTCTCCCAATTCTTTTTTTTTTTTAATAAATATATTTTTATTGATTTCAGAGAGGGAGGGAGAGGGAGAGAGAGATAGAAACATAAATGATGAGAGATAATTATTGATTGGCTACTTCCTGTATGCCCCACACTGGGGATCAAACCCACAACCTGGGATGTGACCTGATCAGGAATCCAACTCTGACCTCCTGGTTCATAGGTCCACGCTCAACCATTGAGCCACGCTGGCTGGGTGACTCTTCTACTTCTTAAAGGCTGCTGGCATCCCTTGATTCGTTGGCTTAGAGCTGCATCACTTCAGTCCCTGCTTCTTGTCATCACATTACTTCCTCCCTGTCTATACATCTCCCCATCATATAAGGATATAGTGATTACAGGAGAATTCAGCATAGTTTCCCCATATTAAAAACTTTAACTTAAATCACATCTTTTAAGCCCCTTTTACCATGCTCCAGGCTCCAGGGATTTAGATAGCAACATAGTTGGGGGCCAGCCTACCATAATGTGCAATGATTCTAATATATAATTTTTATGTATCTAATCTTTAAGTTTCCTGATGAATATCATTCATGGAGTCATGTTTCTTATAATATTTAATTTAATTTGGCTTCTTCTTCTCCTTCTTCTTCTTCTTCTTCTTCTTCTTCTTCTTCTTCTTCTTCTTCTTCTTCTTCTTCTTCTTCTTTAACTCTCTGTGGCATTTCTAGGATACCTGGGCCTAGGATCAATTCCCTACAGTGAATGATTTTTCTTTTCTGCTGAGACCTGAAGGAAATACAAATCCAGCCTACTTTAAATTAATTGTCTTTGTATTTTTTTTAACCAGACAAGTAGTACAAATTTAATTCCCATATCTAACCAGTTGTCATAAAATTACATGGGAAGTAATTTTTATTTTATTTCCACCTAGAGCCTGAAACGGGAGAAATACATTTTTCTTACTTGTGGTCTTCAAAGTTATTTTTTAGTTAACTATTTTTCTTATAGAGTAGGTCTTTATCCATTTCTAACTTAATATGGGGTGGAGTCCTATATAGTTCCATAACCTGCACAGTAGAAGTTCACAGACTCCCAACAGACCCCCTCATAAGTATACGGATTCCAGACATACCACAGCTTTAGCAATCACTTATTTTCTTAACTTTTTCTTAACAATTTGTTTTGATCTCAAAGAAATCTCATTTTTCGATGGCATATACTGCCACTCTTTTAAGAAATATTATTTTTATTTTGTCTAGCAATTTTAGATATTTTGTAACCATTGGTTCATATTGAAATAAGTATGCCTTAGTTTTTGTAAATATTAATTTTTTAGTAGTTTAAAAATGAAATTTTTGTCAGATGGTAATTTAATTGTACTTCAGAGTTATTTAAATAACTAGGGCTTACAAAATAGGTTATAGCAATTCACTTTCATGTCCTAAGTCTTACTGTAACAATTATTACTTATTGAAAGTTTGTCAGTATGTATTTAATAATTATTGATAGTTATCCTTTTTGAATTAATATACTACCTGCTTTCAGGATAGTTTTCTCCTTGGTCTTTTGAAGTTAAAAAGAGTTCAAAGTAGCTTTTAGATTAAACAATTAGGATGGCAATATTCTGTAGCACAATGCTAGGCATGGTGTTGATAAAGAAAAGAAGCTATATGGGGGGGTGGTAAAGAAGGGTTACAGTTGTTAATATGGAAAAAATATAAAAATTATTAAATAGTAATACAAGAATAAACTCTGTGTTTCACGTACTCACAACTATACTATTAAACCGACTTTTGCCTCACGCTCTAAATTCCTTTCTCAAACCTAAATGCTAATTATTAGTATTGTTCCTATTCTTCAAAAAATAATTTGCTATACAATTTCTAATTCTAAAAATGTCTAGTAAAATGCTGAACTTCATTAAATGAACTTTAATAGTTGTGTTCTCATTCATTTATATTATTTTCAATACATACACAAAGTACCTCCATTATTTTTCTGTGTCACAAAACATGCCTCATATTAATAAAATAAACTTCATATTCATTAATTAGTAAATACCCATGAGTTTTCTTATATTTCATATTTAGTGTTTTGTTTTGTTTTAATTAGGCTCAAAATGAATAAACTAAAAAGATATGAACTGACCCTTGGATAAATGACTGAGGCTAGGGTAGGTATGGAAAGCATAAAATGATCCTGGAGCATCTTGCCATGTCGCAAATAGAAAATGCTACCAGTTTATCATGCTGTACACCTTAAATGTCTACAACTTTTGTCAATTATACCTCAAAGCACTGTCAGAGATTGCATAAAAAATATTCTGCCTAGCCCTGACCGGTTTGGCTCAGTGGATAGAGCGACGGCCTGCGGACTGGAGGTTCCCGGGTTCAATTCTGGTCAGGGGCATGTGCCTTGGTTGCGGACACATCCCCGGTGGGGGGTGTGCGGGAGGCAGCTGATCGATGTTTCTCTCTCATCGATGTTTCTGACTCTCTGTTCCTCTCCCTTCCTCTCTGTAAAAAATCAATAAAATATATATACAAAAAAAAAATATTCTGCCTAATTCAATATCTAGCCACATCTTTTGATCAGATCTCACTGACAGCAAAATGTAACCACCCCCCCAAATTTACTCATTCTGTTTTTAAGTGAAATCTAAATAAGTTGTATTTTTTAAATAAAAATAAATTTTGCCCTAGCTGGTTTGGCTCACTGGATAGAGTGTCAGCCTGGGGACTGAAGGGTCCCAGGTTCGATTCCAGTCAAGGCCATATACCTTGGTTGCAGGCACATCCCCAGTAGGAGGTGTACAGGAGGCAGCTGATAGATGCTTCTCTCTCATCAATGTTTTTAACTCTCTATCCCTCTCCCTTCCTCTCTGTAAAAATCAATAAAATATATTTTAAAAATAAATAAATAAATAAATAAATTTTATGTTAATTGGCAAAAAATCCAATTTTAATTTCAAATGTAATAATAATTACAAATGATCTACTCCTTGTGTATTTGGAATTACATTTTCTGGGAAATTTAGAAAAATAATTGATTTAATATATTTTCATTCGTAATCACAAAGACCAGTATTGAATTTACTAGCATTTTCAACATGGAATCTCTTCTGTAATACATAAGTGATATGCTATTCTTATCACTGAAATTGAAGCAAATGGAATTTTAATATTTATATACTATAAACCTGAGGAAGAACCAGTATGAATTAATGTCTGTGACAAAAGAACAATACTATTCTTGTATATCAAAGCAAACTGTATATTGTGAATTTCCATAAAATATATCAATAATCACATTTTAAATAAAAAAGAGTAAACATTTTGTAGTTTTTCTGTTACTACTCATTTTAGTAAAAGGCTGTTCATCATTTTATTTTCACGACTAATTTTAATTTGTCCACAACAATTTGTCTATAAATTTGAGCAAAGATTTCTTTCAGGATATATAATCTACAATCTACAAAGTTTATAAAAGTTTGAGCTAAAGAGCATGGCAGCACTGGCCTGATAGATCTTAAGTTATAATTTCAACAATGTGACTTAATGAAAATTATATGATGTAGCCTTTATTGTTTTATTTTTATGCATTTGGTTTTCTACATACATTAACCTAAATATCATTTTAATTATTTTTGCTAGGAATTCAATATGAAATTATTATTTTTTTAAATAGATATTTATTGATTTCAGAGAGGAAGGGAGAGGAGAAGAGAGAGAGAGAGAGAGAGAGAGAGAGAGAGAGAGAGAGAGAGAGAGAAAGAGAGAGGAGAATCAATGATGAGAGAAAATCATTGTTCGACTGCCTCCTGCACTCCCCACTCTGGGGATAGAGCCTGCAACCCAGGCATGTGCCCTGACTGGAAATTGAAACATGACCTTCTGGTTCATAAATCAACCTTCAGCTACTGAGCCATACCAGCAAGGCTATGACATTATTTTTATAACATACAGTTTAACCTAGCAGAACAAGTCTTAATAAAATTTTAAACAGTTCACATACATATTGTTAATACATTACTTTCATATCTATGCATGTACCATACTATTCTGAGGCTGTATGTAAGTGTGCTCATGTAAGTCTGTGTTATATGTCCCCACACAAAGGAAATAGTATCCTTTTATTACTTAATTTTCTAAAATTCCTTAGTCACAAGATAATATAAGCCATCTTACATTTATTGATCAGAACAAATCATGTTATAGTAAAATCATGTGTGTGCCTATCTACACTAATAAAAGACAAACATGCAAATTGACCGTATCTTCATTACACCTTAAGCCACGCCCACCAGCCAATCAGAACAACTATATGCAAATTAACCCAAACAAGATGGAGGCCGGCAGCCATGGAGCTGGGGCAACCAGGAGGCTTGGTTTCCCCAATGATAGAGGAAGCCAAGCTTCCCTCCTGCCGCAGCCCAGGCTCTGAGCTCCACTCAAAGCAACAAAGTTTCAATTATAGCAGATAAATAAACCCCAGGTACCTGCTTTCAGCCAGCTGTGTCCATGGAGCTGGAGCAACAAGGGGCTTCCCTCCTGCCCACCCTGGCTGGCTCTGAGCTCCACTCAAAACAACAAAGTTTCAATTATAGAAGGTAAATAAATCCCTGAATAAAAAAAAAAAAGAAAGAAAGAAAAAAAGGAGAGGCTGGGAGCTCCGTTGCTGGGGGGCTTGGCCAGCCTGAAAAGAGCCCTTAGCCCCTCACCCAGACTGGCCAGGCACCCCAGTTGGGACCTCTCACACTAAAGGGGATGTGGCCAGCCTGCAAATAGCCATCAGCCCCTCACCTAGGCTGGCCAAGCTTCCACGGGGTGAGGGTCCCCACTGGGAGGGGCTTGACCAGCCTTCAAACAGAAATCAGCCCCTCACCCAGGCTGGCCAATCCTCCATGGGGTGAGGGTCCCCACTGGGGGGGGGGGTGCTTAACCAGCCTGCAAACAGCCATCAACCCCTCACCCAAGCTGGCCAGGCATCCCAGCAGGACTCCCACCCTGATCCGGGATACCCTTCAGGGCAAACCAGCCAGCCCCCATCCATGCACCAGGCCTCTATCCTATATAATAAAAGCGTAATATGCAAACTGACCCTAACAGCAGAATGACTGGGAATGACTGGTCACTATTACACACACTGACCACCAGGGGGCAGACGCTCAATGCAGGAGCTGGCCCCTGGTGGTTAGTGCGCTCCCACAGTGGGAGCTCTGCTCAGCCACAAGCCAGGCTAACAGCTTCCAGTACATCAGTGGTGGTGGGAGCCTCTCCCGCCTCCCTCAGCAGCACTAAGGATGTCCGACTGCAGCTTAGGCCTGCTCCCCGCTGGCAAGTGGACATCCCCTGAGGGCTGCTGGGCTGCCAGACGGATGTCTCGGTGCCAGCTTGGGCCTGATCCCCCGGGGAGCGGGCCTAAGCTAGCAGGTGGACATCCTCCCAGGAGTCCCAGATTGCCAAAGGGCGCAGACTGAGCTGAGAGAGCCCACTGATGCACCGTTGGGGCTGGGGAGGGACACAGAAGATTGTCCAGCTGGGAAGAGACTGTGGGGGGGCTACAGGGTGTGTCCAGCCCATTTTGTTCAGTCCTGATTGACCGGACCCCAGCAGCAAGCTAACCTACTGGTTGGAGCATCTGCCCCCTGGTGGTCAGTGCATGTCATAGTAAGCAGTTGAGCAGCCTTAGCATATCTTTAACATATTACACTTTGTTTGAATGGCTAACTGGATGACTGGATACTTAGCATATTAGGCTTTTATTATATAGGATATGTTTCTGTGCTTGTGTGGTTTTGTGTGCACATATAAGTAGCCCATAGGTGCATAAGGTATATGATTTGGCCAAATAGGATCATGTTAATAAAGTTTAACTTACAATACTAAAATAATCAAAATTCAAAGTAATCTCTTGTTCTTTAACTTATCCAGTATCAAAAATAAATCTTTCATTCCTATTTGGTTTGCCTCAGTGGATAGAACATCGACCTACAGACTGAAAGGTCCCAGGTTCAATTCTGATCAAGGGCAAATGTCTGGGCTGTGGGCTCTATCCTCAGTGTGGGGCATGGAGGATGCAACCAATCAATGATTCTCTCTCATCATTGATGTTTCTATCTCTCTCTCCCTCTCCCTTCCTCTCTGAAATCAATAAAAATCTATTTTAAAAATAAATAAATAAATCTTCCACATTCTCAATGCTCAATACATTTTTGTTCAAAAGACTTAAGGAACTCTAATTTCTGTGTTAACTATTCTTAATACTTATAAGTTTAAAATATAAAACAAAGTCAAGGGTTAAAAATTTTTTTTAGTGCAATTGATCAATGACCTAGCCCCAGAAATACCTTTAAAATTTCCACTGAAGCTGTTTCAGTGTTGTTCTTCCCAGGTTCTGCTTCATTCCTCATTTGTAAAAACAAACATTTGTTTTGAAGACATAACTGCCAATTTAGCCTAAATAAGACAAATGAGATAATGAGATCAGTGTCAGTTTCTAGTTGACAAACTCTGCGGAATGCCCAACTCCAAGTAGAGAGCTTTCCTTTTCTGCCAAAAGGTCTATATGCTAATACTAACTAATTTGCCAACCTTGGCCCTACATTATTTGACAATAGCTGAGCATTCCAATTCCTTACAGTTGTGACATTCATTTGGATGTAAAATGTAGCTTGATCTAGTAATCTATACAACCTTTTAACCCAGCAAGGAATCACACAGATGCTTACTTTGTACTGAAAAGGCTTAGAAAAGCATATATATATATATATATATATATATATATATATATATCAGAAAATATTAACATTAAGAAGGAAATAGTATGGACACCACAACTTTCACTTTCACTTGTTCATATCATTGTTAGAGCAATAGAGGTGAAATAATGTTACTTACTTTAATATTATAAGGTCACTCAGAATATTTAGACTCTAAATTTATTAATACTCTAAATTTAATACTCTAAATTTTAGAGTATTACCTATATATATTTCTTTGGAACTTTCCATAGAGTTTCAAAATAATCACAGGTATTGAAATCTCATACATATTTCAATAAGTTTTCCATATATTTAAAAGAAAAGTGTTCCTATGTGTTTGCATTACTAATACCCTTTAATTTTGTGTATTAGAATAAAAAGAAGTTAAATTTTCAGTTTGGAGAAATCTGGAATTTAAAAAAAATTTGTTAGAGTTAAGAAATGATTTCTTTAAAAATTATCTTAGACCCTCCCAGAGGAAAGGTGAAGGTTGGTGGGCAGATGGGAAGAGATCAGCCAAAGAACTTGTATGCATATATGCATAACCCATGGACACAGACTATAGGGTGGGAAGGCCTGGGGCAGGAGACAGGGTGGGCTAGAAAGGGTTAATGGAGGAAAAAAGGAGACATATATAATACTTTAAATGATAAATATTAATTAAAAATATCTTAGATTAAGCAATAAGAGTACTATAATTGAATATAGAAAGAATAGATATTATAAAACAATTTTATTTTGAACAAGTATAAATTTGTTTGATAATGGTTTAAGAAGCAGACTGGAATCTCAGGGCTTTAATTCAGAATTTGTAAACTACAGATAGCTAAAAAGAAACATAAAACATTTTGTAATTGCAGCTATTTAATAATCCTACCATTATAAAATCAATTAAGGAAAAAAAATATTTGCTCTGTTTGGGAAAATGTCATTTAAAAGAAAAACCTATCAAGCAAGTAGATAGATATTTGGGCAAATATGATGACAATGCATGATAATACTTAAAAATCTCTTTAAATAGAGAGCCTTTTAAATTTTATTTATAATAGATATAGGTAAAGTACTTTAAAATTACAAAAATAGAATTTTGACTAAGTATTTTCAATTTTTATCTTCTGAGTCTGTTTTATTATTAAATGGATAATAACCTATAAAAATAAAAATCCATTCAATTTTTCAAAATGTATTCAAAGTGTTTCTATAATTCCTGTGTTCTAGTATTAAATTATAAAATTATAGAAATATAGAGTTAAAAATAACGTGGAAGTCATATGAACTCTTTCCAGACAAATGTTAATTTGTTGCTTGAATATTTTCTATCATAAGTGTGGTTGGCAACCTTTAAGATGGTTCCCTGTGATTGCCTTTCCCCCCTCCCCAGCCCCAGTACTCATACCCTTAGATAATTTTCTTTCCTTGATTGTGGGCTAGATCTAATGACTCACTTATAACAAACAGACTATGGCAAAATTATGGGATGTCTCCTTTGAAATTAGGTTACAAAAACACTGTGACTTCTGTGTGACTTGCCCCTCTGTACTTTCTTCTTCATTTGAAAGCAGGGAATACATCACCGACATACAACAAGATAGCATTTGCATTCATGGGTTTCAAAAGAGCCAAGGCTCTCTGGGGTTTCTACTACACAGGGCATGTTTGAATGCAGAAGTGCAGAGGGCACAGACACAGCCATTCAGGGAAACAACCACTTTCATTCCTCGCCTAACTTTCATACTGCTTTCCCAGGAAGTCCTCCAAGCCCTATGTGCCAAGTTGCATTATACTCAGGGCAGCAGTAACTTACCCATGGAGTTTAACAATGAACACCTCTGATAACTACTTACAATATGCTTGATACATCTTCAACACGTTCCAGTGGGCAGAGTTACAAGAAGGTAAATCCAGGGTCACATTCTTAACTGTTCCTGGGTATGGAATATGAATTCAGACCCACTGTTTAACAATAGTCTATCCTTGAATTCTGAACACAGTCATATTTTAACACCCTTTTCCATCCTTTTTGATAGATATATTTTTGATATTGCAAACAAAAAGGAAGAATAATTTTCTATAGCCAATAAAATATGTAAAATGTAGTGAGTGTTAGATGATTAACTAGATATGTTAGTCTGGATCACATTGTTTCATGTTTTAATATTTTTAACCAATTTGATTTACTTTTTACCCCTTAATTAAGTATTAATTGTGG
Source organism: Myotis myotis (assembly GCF_014108235.1). Taxonomy (NCBI): domain Eukaryota; kingdom Metazoa; phylum Chordata; class Mammalia; order Chiroptera; family Vespertilionidae; genus Myotis; species Myotis myotis. Next base: position 64,937,842 of record NW_023416335.1, on the reverse strand, counting down.
TTTTTAAAAATCAGTATGAAAAACATATATCTAGTTATTATGAAACTGAACTTATTTCCTCTTCAGTCAAGTCAGTTTCAATGGGACCTACATCAATTGAGGATTAAAATTTTTCCCAAATGACATTCTGTGATTTCTTATTGGAATATATCCTTTTCTACTCAGTACCTTTCAAACAACCAAAAACTCTTTTATATACCAAATACCAGATGTGTTAATAAAGTAATATTTTGCACAACAAATATATATGCACAGTATATCAGTGGTGTCTCATTCATAGTATATTCTTCTAATAGAAAAAGTAGCTATTAAAATTGACCGTTCATTAAATTTGGGGCCTATCAAGTCTATGTTTCAGTCATAACTCAGTTATAATCAGTTTGACAAATATTGACTTTTAAATATCACTGTGAACTAGGGTCTGTTCAGTTTCTACTAGTATGATTTACTGCAGATTATATTTTCCTTGTTCTCATCAATTGTGTTACCAGGAAGCCCGTCCTAGTCAATGATGCTCTGTGACACTCTTCACAATTTGGAATTTTCACACTGTTTACTTCCATGAGTGAGCGCCTCTGTGCTGTACTTCCATCATATTCAGTTATTCTCTTCACAACATATTTGGCTCCATGGTTATCAACACATAAGATAGCCAGCCCATCCTAAGCAAGGGGTCATGCCTTCTCCCAATGTTTCACTCAAGAAAATTGCCTCATCATCTTATGGATATAAGTGCTCCACACACCTTTCCAACTCTTGCCAAATTTGGCTAGTTTCTTGCCAAAGTAATCCCCTTGAAATTTCTATATGGGATAATATGTACTTCTCAAATGTGTGGCATGCTTCCAAAAATGCTATTTCTGTTTGGCTCAAAACACCTAGTTACAAATCAATAGTTTCTAAATCCCTTTAAGACCAATGGGGTCAGTGTTGACTTCACCACTACACTTGCCATTGCTATTATGGAGAGTGAACGTAGTCCAGAAAAGTTGTATTTCACATACACATCATATCGTAGTTACTAGTATATTATTAATTTGCACATTCTGCTCCTAAAATCTATTCAGTCTATGTGTACCATAATAACAACTGAAGAGAGTTTCTTTGGAGTTTTAGAAGAGAATATCAGTGAGTGTGGACCGTGCACCTTCCCTGTATTAGCCTTCTTATTACTAGCGTCATCAGCCTCTTTCAAGTCTCGTTCTTGAGTTCATCATATTTACATTTAGTATATTCAGATCAATAGAGAACAGACTCTGGCATACAAAGCAAGTCATAGCAATGCAACATCCCTCATATCCCAGCCACTGCTTCAGCAGTGCATCAGCCTGGTTTGCAGGTACCTAATGCATATTGATAAAATATTGTTCAATTACAGATCTGTGCAGGTCAAAAGTAATATCTCCTTGAGATTATTTTGTAAGAACTTGATTAGTGAACACAGTCTATAAACCTTAAACTAAATGAAGGGTCCAAATGACCAAGATTCAGTAGGGACATTGGAGAGTGCTGCATCACCTTTTCCCCTCTGACTTCCACAGGAAGACATTGTCAGTAAAGTTCCTACCTCTTCTTCAGTGTAATGGACATTCCCCAAAAGGAAGCAGTGCTGGTGGTCTTCCCCAGGGAACAAACACTAACTTAGGTCATTCTCTTGACTTTAGACTCTAAAGGGAACAAGCATGATCAGTTTTTCTGTTGTTATCACTCACTTAACATTGCCTTTGCATTAACTACCACTTCCCCTGTTTTTAGATATTCCTGGATTTACCCAGACTCTTTCTACCTGGATTAGGTTGAAGATTTTAGGTACAGTCCTCAACCATGTCCACTAAATGCTGATATCTTTATATTCAAACTAGAGGCCCTGTGTACAAAATTCATACATGGAGGTGGTCCCTAGGCCTGGCTGGCAATTGAAGCTTGAATGTCTGGCATGGAACAGCAGATCCCAGCTGCCCTCTGGAACCTGGGAAGCACCTGGACTCCCGGGCCCCCACACACCCCCCTCCACCTGAGTCATCGGGCCCCCGCCCTGCTCCTTCAGCTCCTGGGAGCCCGGCAGTGGCCCCGCACCCTGTTGCCACAACTGGTCACCATCTGCGGGGCGATCTGGCCTAGCTTGCACCTCCCTTGTCCTGGCGCTGCCTGCTCACCTGCTCCACCATCCTGCCACGGTCTCGCTCTCATCGGGGCCCGTTGGGGCCTGGCAGTGTCTCCACTGCTGCCCACTGCCAGTGCCAGGTCGCCGATGCTTGCCATGTCTGTGACGCCCCCTGGTGGTCAGCGCACATCATAGAGAGTGGTCGAACTCCCAGTTGAGGGGGTAATTTGCATATTAGTCTTTTATTACATAGGAGTCTTCAAAAAGAGTAATTTAGTTCTAATTCTGGAAAAATCTCTGAGGCAAATGACTCCCAAATTTCATATTGTTAGCCAGTTTTGAATTTTCAAAATTTATCCACCATATTTTATAAGACTTATGTGTAACTTTTGTTGTCAATCATTTTTCCCTCCTTTCTCCTTTCTGCTACTATTATAACATCAAGAGCACAATGATTCAGCTTGCTCTTCACCGATATTATGCCCGTACTAGGGGTACAGTGCACGAATTTGTGCACCTTGAAAAAAACTTTGGGCTGCAAGGCTGAGGGGGGCACAGGGGTGGGTCTCGGCCCATCCTCTGCGCCCCCACCTGGCCCCTCCCACCACAGCCTCCAGTCCCCTGTCTGCCTGAAGGCTCTCTCCTGCCGCTGCCGCTCCCATGCATTGACAGCGCAGAGTGATTGGGGCTGGCACCAGCAGTGGGTGCAAGCGGGGCCAGTGCTGTCAGTGGGTATGAATGATGGCTGCTGGCCTGATCGCCTGTCAGGAGCAGGGGGAAGTGGAGAAGCCCTGAGGGGCGATTGGGGCCAGCAGCCACCGCTCACACCTGCTGATGGTGCTGAGCAATGGGGACTGGCGCTGGGCGCCGGCTGCAAGTATGAGCGGGACGAGAGCTGGCAGCGGGTGTGAGCAGGGCCATCACCAGCAGCAGGTGCAAGAGGTGGCTCCGGCAGCAGCAGCAGGTGCAAGTGGGTTTGGCTCTGGCAGCCGGCGAGACCACAGTGCACAGGAGCAAAGACATTTTAGTAACCACCAAAGGTTCACCCCAATGACAGCAACCAGCTCCCTGCCTTGGTCTGGCATCCCTAATTACCTGCTCCACCATACCGCAGCTGCCGATGCCCGCTATGTTCCACGCAGGCACCCTGGTGGTCAGTGCACGTCATAGCGACCGGTTGTTTGGTTGTTCTGCCCTTTGGTCTATTTGCATATTAGGGTTTTATACTGGTATATATAGCTAAGTATGCTAGTACTTAGTAGAATTTTAATACCATAGGCAATGTTGTAAACATGTATTGAATTTATATCCACATAAAGGCAACATGAGTTTTATTTTTGCTCCTTTAAGTATGAAAACAAAGCACTAGCACAATTGGTTGCATTATAACAGTCTCCATTAGCCTATTGCATTTTTGGATAATTTATATCAGACACTGCTATCAAGTGCACTACATTATTCATTTCTTCTTAGTTTACCATCATTCCCAACAACCGTCTTACCTTTCTTATTAGTCAAACTCAAATTGTTATGAGGTGCATTGACATTCTTACCCCGTTTCTACCATTTTTAAAGTCAAAGTGGAAATTTTCTGCTGCCCTTTGGAATTCTAAATTGCTGAAAAGCACCACCAAATAGATCTATTAGAAGTTTCACTTTGTATGTCCAATTTATTCTGAATGAGGATGGACTTGGCTGAAATGTGACCTAAAAGAGATATCAGCCATGTTTGCTATTTATGTCACATTCATTGCAAACATGAATTTAGGTAAATACTTTGTTGATTCTAGAATTTTGATCTGGAATTTTACTTCATTCATGAATAATTCATTCATTGTTTCACAAGAAGCATGTCTATAAGTCCCCAATCCCATGGAAGTCCCTGCAGTGTCTTTGCACTGTCATAGGCAAGGAGGTTGGTGTATTAGACTTGTATCCAACAAGCCCAAGACGAATTGCTCTGCACACCCTGTATTTTAACCTAAAAATTTATACATAATCTTAGAGATCCTTCATGGAGATGCATGTACAACTTCCTAGAGTAAACCATGCTTCATAGGTGAGATACATTTTGCACCATGTTTTAACTCTCCTATTTAGTTCTGTTATTTTACCTACTTTAAATTCACCTAGGTGAGGGTCAGTTGAATGTGAAAAGATTCTTTCAACTAGGTGACTTGTAAAGTAGATGCTTGCGGGTACCAGTCTATTTTTTTTTTCTATTTTAATTCCTCCCCTTTAAAATATATAGTAGAACAACTCTAGCCTGACTTAATTGTTCTTTCTTTCTTCAACCTTAGGCTCAGTTTTTTTTTCTTTGCTTTTTATTTTTAATTGCTTGAACTTCTTACACACTGTCAAACTCCATGAAAGATAATTGAGGAAGTTAATCTATTACCATACTACAATTTCTCTGAATTATTGTAGTCAATTGGAATTTCTCTGAATTATTGTACCCAATAATGTTTGGGGAATAAGGATGTCATTAAGGACTATTCTACTTTAATTATGATATAATAAATCCAATGGTGTTGCCACTCTTAGTATTTTATTGTTCCACAGGCATGTTCTATTTTAACATGGAATAGGAAACAAGACACTTCACTCTTTTGTTTTCGTTTCATTTTGTGAACACTCACATAATTGGCTTTTTCTACCTTGAAGAGAACTGCTGCACAGTTGTCATTAATGGGTTAAATCATTCTAAACAGATCTCTTTATTCTATAATATCTAAGCATAAAACTATTAGATGAACTAGAAATTTCAAATAGTACTAAAGCAATATGAACCATTTTTTCAAATACTGATCTTATTTTTTAATGTTAATCTCTAGTTAATGGTTTCATTGTTGTGATGTAGTCAACTGTAGTCACTATATTTTTTTGGGGGGAAAGATAATTTTCACTGTTTGACTCCTTTTTTTCTACTTGACTGTAGTTAAATTTACATCTTATAATTTCTAAGGCAAAAATTTTCACCATCTCAGACCACAAATGGATTGACCATCAGGGATTAAAGTCTTATCAGTTCTTTTTTTACCAGATTGCCTCATTCCTCTTAAATCATTACTATATTCGATAGGAGTCTTTGTGTCAATTACACTTTTGCCCCCGATATGCCTCTATACCACCATTGATTGAATATCAGGTAATATTAACTTTAGAATTTATTAAGATTCACAAGAGCCTGGCCAGTGTGGCTCAGTGGTTGAGCATCAACATTTGAACCAGGAGATTATGGTTTGATTCCCTGGTCAGGGCACATGCCCTGGTTGCAGGCTCAATCTCTAGTAGGGGGTGTGCAGGAGGGAGCCAATCAATGATTCTCTCTCATCATTAATGTTTCTATCTCTCTTTCCCTCTCTCTTCCTCTCTGAAATCAGTAAAAAGTATATATATTTAAAAAAGAAAAAAATTCTGACAGCTAGACACAATTACCCAGCTTGGTAGAACATAAGGTGTAATTTCACTTTTATTTCTGGAGACAGTAGTCCTGGATCATACTTTCAGGATTTCCTGAATCTAGGCTAATATCTGAGCAGCTATTATCTTCTCATCTGCATATTTATCCAAACATGTCAGCATTATAGTTATCATTCTTTATCATCTTGTCAAAGATATTTTTTAATTGTGGATTTCAGAAATAGACTCCATACTCAAGATGTGTCTGACTAGCAGAATCATAGAGACTTTATTACATTTTCAGGAAAATTTTTCTTCATTACAAGTCACTCCAAAACTTAGTAGTAGCTCTGAACAACCACCATTTGATTGTTCATATTTCCACCAGCTAACAGTTTGGTGAGCTGGGCTCAGCTGGACAGTTCTTTTGCTGGTCTTGCCTGTGCTGACTCACAGTTAGAGTTACCTGGGGCTGGATGGTCCTAGATGACCTCACTTACACATCTCAGGCTTTTCCTGAATGGCTGAATGTTCTTAGTCCATGTGATGTCTCCACATGATTTCTCATCATCAAGGAGGCTAAACTGTACTTACTTGAAGAATGAGGGTCTCAGGGTTCCGAGTGCATATCTTGTTGGTCAAAGCAAGAATCAGGACCATCCAAGATTCCACAGGAAAGATCATAGACCCAGCTTTTGTGGGAGGAGCAGACAAAAATGTGACATTTTAGCCCACCACAATCCACTCAGCACACTGTATTTCTAGTAAAGCAGAATAAAGGATAATATAGTGGTAAAGAGTAAGGATGCCGGAGCCTAGTGCTTAATGAGAGATAATCCTATCTAATAATAGACAAACATGGTAATTGACCGTACCTTCGCTATGCCTCCCATTGGCTAATCAGTGTGATATGCAAATTAACTGCCAACAAAGATGGCGGCTAATTTGCATACTGCAGGCAGGGCAGGCCAGCGCAAGCCGCCATCCAGGCTCCCGTGTGCCGCCGAAGCCTCACCCCCAGCCAGGACCCCTGTGTGCGGTCCTGGGCTGCAGGTCTTGGTGGAGCGATCGGCCCGAGGAAGCCCTATTCTTACAGGGGCTGCTGGGGGCCCGATCAGAGACACAAACCTGCAGCCCCAGCACCCAGCAGACTCAAGGCCAGCCATCCCCAGTGCATGAACTTCGTGCACCGGGCCTCTAGTAATAGATAAGGTAGTAGAGTCATGTGGTTAAAATTAAAGACATTGGAACCAATCTGCTTAAGTTTGATTCTTGGTTTATTCACCTAATATATCTGTACCTTGGTTAGGTAACTTTAACACTATGACTTTGTTTTTCCTTTGAAAAACAGAAATAATAATTATAATAACACATGTCATCTAGTTGCTGTTAGGATTGAATGAGCTAATTATGTGAAATGCTTGGTCTAGTTCCTAAATCATTTCAAGAGCTGAATAAATGTTACTTAACCCTTTGTTACTTAATTTACATTTTACATGGCTCATCACATAGTTATTTCTTTTAAACATTTTATAAATGGTTATTTGGCTTGTGGTCAACCATACCTCACATTATTTATTTATTTTTTTGGTCACCTTTATTACAGTTAATTCCAGGTGACCTAGATGCAATTTCCCAGCTTGGTAGAACATAAATAAGGTGTTTCAATTATTTGAAACTTAAAACTTTTGCACTGTTTGTTCTAATAAATTACTAGTTTTATACCCTCATTTTAGTTTATAAGTATATTTTTGATTTCTAATTATTATCCTAAATTATAAAATAATTTATTTTTTCTAGCTATGTCTTTTTTGTCTTTATGTTTGTGACACTTAGCAGTATATTTTCATTCTACTGTATGTTTGTTGTCAATTACAGAATATTTTGAACTGCTATCTATTTTAATTTGAATGCTTTCCCAATTATTCCATTCTATTTTGCTGAAACATCCACTAAATATAATTCAGAATTACTGAAAGTATCATTTATGTTTTTTTATTTCATAATGTCTTAGATGACTATCTTTATTCTATTGATTCAGTGTTTCTTTCCATGTTTCCATACTATTTAACTTTTTCTTTTATTTTTATTTCAATAACTACATTTCCCCATTTCTACAGCTTTTATTTAGTTACTAGAGGACTGATGCATGAAATTTGTGCAAAAGTCTCAGCCCTTGTAGCCTTGGCTGCCTTAGCTGGCCCTCACAGCCCCAGCTTCGTCCAGAAGGTGGTCTGGCTGTTTGGTCTAATTAGCATATTAGCTCTTTATTATATAGCATTTGTCATATCTTCTGGTCTTGTTTTACAGATTCTATTTTATTCATAGTCACTCTAAGCATTAAAAACACACTTATTTTAATATTTTGGGGGCACTCTGCTATTTTCAAGTAACCTATTTCTTCTGGGTTTATTTGCTTTTCTCTGTGGGCTTTGGACTTCTTTTTGTGCATTGTAATTTTGTTCTCAGGGTCTACATTTCATATGAGTTTTTCTTTCTCTACACTGATTCCTCCTCTCAAGCATTTTTATAGTTGTCTCACACCTCAGCTATTTCCTAGGGATCTGCTCATTTAGAGGTAATATTGCTTGTGGATACCTTCAAGGGGACTGCATAAATAATCTTAACAGTGCAGACATGCACTAGACTTTGGGGCTTAAAATTAGTTCTATTTTCTCCCTTTTTTAAAAGACAAATCATGAATTATACACCCAAGTATGAGGAGATAGTTGCATCTTCTATTATTTTTTCTTTCACTTGTGAGCAAGCATAGTAACAGTCCCAGACTTCACCCATAGTGCACTTACCCCTACTCCTCAGGGTATGTGAGACCTGTTTCACCTGATTCTTTGCCAAGATTGACGTCCTAGGCTCCATTATCATCTCATAGTACCCAGAGATCTACCATCAGCTCCCACTCACTAATGTGAGTTTTCCTCTAATTGATAAACTCAGTTCTATGGGATGAAGAAGACTTTGGAAACCTGAATGTCCCATGTTGAGGATGAGAGTCTGTCAGCAGGGTCACAGAATAACTGTGGAGAAGAGCTGCTCTTTGGACCTGTTTATCTGCTCACTAATGTTACATGAGCAAGAGGAAGACTGCCCTTGCGTTTAGCCTTTGCATGATGAGGCTTATTGTTACCAGAAGCTCAGCAGACCTGACTAATGAACTGTCTGAATTGAGTGTTTTATGCCTTCTGGCAAATGCATCCTTTTATTAAGTGATAAAAAAGAGGATGCACTTTTTAAAGTGTGCTTTTTTTTTCTCTCTATCTCAATAGTCATTTCTCTGTTGGAGTCTACCCCAAAAAAAATTCATTAATGTATGAAAATGTAAAAGTCATTTATTTTCTGTATAATATTATTAAACAACTTTCTAAAATTATTTCAAAATTAAATCAGTCATTAACATTAATTAATTTTCTTCTCCAAATGGTATAAGTTTGGCTCTGCACACATAACAATCTGAAAATCTTTTTTCCAACGTAAGACTTATGAAAGACTTCTTGCTATCCTTATTACCCACCCAGAGGTCACAACTCCTTATCTTTCCATTCTAAAAATATGCATTTCTAAATTAGAAGCCATGAACTCCAGATGGGGAGCCTATTATTGTATTACATGCATATAAAAATTGTATGTTTGGTGAAAACAGAATACTGTTGTGTTATCATAAAAGAAAGTGAGCCAGAATTCATACAGCTCACAGACTTTGAGGAATGGTGATATACTGGGGAAGTCTTATAAGGATGCTAAAATAGAATATTTGTGTGCTTTTTGGTTGTTTTTGACCCAGAGATCCCACTTCTAGGAATATATCCCAAGAAACCAGAAACACCAATCAGAAAGGATATATGCACCCCTATGTTCATAGCAGCACAATTCACCATAGCTAAGATTTGGAAACAGCCTAAGTGCCCATCAGCAGATGAATGGATTAGAAAACTGTGGTACATCTACACGATGGAATACTATGCAGCTGTAAAATTGAAGGAATTCTTACCATTTGCAACAGCATGGATTGAACTGGAGAGCATTATGCTAAGTGAAATAAGACAGTCAATAAAAGAAAAATACCACATGATCTCACTCATTTATGGATAATAAAGACCATTATAAACTGATGAACAAAAATAGATACAGAGGCAGAGCAGCATAGAACAGACTGTCAAACTACAGCAGAAAGGCCGGGGAGGATTGGGGGGTGAGGAGGGTGGTAAGAGATCAACTGAAGGACTTGTGTGCATGCATATAAGCATAATCAATGGACACAAGACACTGGGGGTTAGCGGAGGCCGGGGGAATGTCAAGGGGGGGGGGGAAGGAGACATATGTAATACTCTTTGTAATACTTTAAGCAATAAAACAAAATTTTTAAAAAAATAGAATATTTGATCTTTACTGAATACTGAGATAACATTGCAATTAATCTAAAGAAGAAATTAACTTCATTCAGAAAAGAATATAATAACTGACAAAACCTCATGCACCCTTTGGGGGAAGATAAGTACTTCATTAGCACCTGGACAGCCACATCCTGTAGGGCCTAAGTATGATGTTGTGATGTTGTTGATAATGTTGTTGTTTGGAAGTCTGACATGGTAGAGAGAGTTATATAGTTACTGAGGAGCCATAATATGGGGTGTCTAACAGTCTCTATTGGATCTTACCTCCACACACATCCATCTATATTCTTTTTTGAGCTATTAACACAAAGTTGTGTGTGTGTGTATTTGTGTGTGTGTGTGTGTGTATGTGTGTGTGTACTAATCATATGCAATGAATACTGGAGAATTCAAAGTTAAAAATAAATCATCATAGCTTTTTTTTTTTTTAAATATATTTTATTGATTTTTTACAGAGAGGAAGGGAGTGAGATAAAGAGTTAGAAACATCGATGAGAGAGAAACATCGATCAGCTGCCTCCTGCACATCTCCTACTGGGGATATGCCCGCAACCCAGGCACATGCCCCTGACCGGAATCGAACCTGGGACCCTTCAGTCCGCAGGCCGACGCTCTATCCACTGAGCCAAACCGGTTTCGGCCATCATAGCTTTAATACAATAATATCTAAAACAGTATTTAACACTTCTTGGGGACTCTGGAAATGTTTTAATAACAAACAAATACTTACCCGGAAACATAGAAGATTATAGGAGGCTTGCCAGGTAAACAAGGGGAAAAGGGACTAAGATTCATTACAGAAAAAATAGAGAGTCTAAATTGTTAGGAATAATCTCTGTACCCACTGTACTTATACATGTACTATGGCATGACCAGTATACCTTTTGGTCAGTGAGCACCCATGCCAAAGAATGGAATCTATCTTTTCTTTACCTGCCTCCTGTTCACTTACTGATGAGCACATAGCCCCTAAACTTTAGTTTTAAAATATCCCCATCACATGGATACTCTTAAAATCATTTTATTGGTGGAACAGGAACTAAGATGCCTTTGATATGAAATAATATAACTCTTTAATGAGCTTTATCTCCTTTCTGATTTTAGCTTTTAGAGTTCATCACTTCTGTGCATCAGCAAATCAAAATAGTCTATTTTTGATAAAGTGTATTTCTGATACACTTTAATCTGACATTAAGGAGCAACTCCCTGCTATTATAGGTCAGGCATTTAATAAACCTCTCAGTCTTAGAAGCTTCAATATTATCATATAATAAGGCATTCAGAAAATTCTTGTTCTATGTGACAGGTTTAGAAATAGTTCATTTTTGAAGTTTTCTAAAGGTGCAGAGACCTTTCTGAGCTTTTAATTTTATGGTCATGCATTCTGATTTTTTTCTGCAGTATGATATGCAACCTGCAGTTCTTATTCTAAACTATGCTTAAACAGTTATCAAAGATGAGAATCAGAATGGAGTGACAGTTACTTTTATTTACTATTACAGTCCCCATGAAAGGAGACAGCTTCAGCGGTTCTCAACTTGTGGGTCGCGACCATCGAAAAACACATATAGCATATCAGATATTTACATTATGATTCATAACAGTAGCAAAATTACAGTTATGAAGTAGCAACGAAAATAATTTTATGATTGGGAGTCACCACAACATGAGGAACTGTATTAAAGGGTCGTGGCATTAAGAAGGTTAAGAACCACTGATTAGACTGTTTAGAAATTATTTAACAGGAAGATTCTCAATCAAATCATTTTAAATTATACATTATCATTAACTGTTAGGATTAAAACCTACAAATAAAATGCTGCATTCGGTTCACTAACATGCAAATGGTAATTGTGGTGGCTGAGAAATATGAAGTAGCCTGATTTTTCTTTTACAGTTCCACAAAAACTGGAGAATTGGGTAAATTTCAACAAAAGGGCAAATGATATTTATTGCTTCTGCCTTGCATTCATTGTCTTCTGCAAACATGTGAATAAAAACACCCAGGTGTAATGGAAAAGAATCTTCAGCTCAATTGCCAAATGCTTCCCAAATACAGAGGTGCAGAGGACAGTTTCCTCAGGTCTAGCTGAGGGTGTCCAAATGCAATTCCATTAAAGACTACTTCAGTCATCATTTTCTCAAACCAGGTTCAATAGGGCAAAGTCCGTTTTAACAAAATTAATCATTGTGTATGTCCTTTCAAGCCAGTGAAAAGCATCACCTTTCATCTCATTGAGAAATTGCCTTTGATGTCCACAGAGGACACTAAATTCCAATAGTTCTAGCTGGTATGTGGTCAAGCTATGCTGCTGTTAAATGGTGTTCTTATTTTGGATGGGTCAAGGCCAAAATGGCATGCTTCATTTAAACATATAGCAAGGCATCAGTTTGTTTTTATTTTAAAGTAGAGTTTTCAAATTGAACACCTTCTCTTTAATAAAACCCAAAAACAAATGGACAGTCAGTTCCTAAATTTTAACTTGATTAATCCTGCTCTTAGCAATTGCATCATATATATACAGACACATGCAAAAAAATGAAATTAGATCACCAACTTACACCATACACAAAAATAAACTCAAAATGGATAAAGGACTTAAATGTAGGACGGGAAACCATAAAAATACTAGAAGAATCCAAAGGCAACAAAATCTCAGACATATTCTGAAGCAATTTCTTCACCAATACAGCTCCTAGGGCATTGGAAACTAAAGAGAAAATAAACAAATGGGACTACATCAAAATAAAAAGCTTCTGCACAACAAAAGAAACCATCAACAAAACAACAAGAAAACCCACTGCGTGGGAGAACATATTTGCCAATGTCATCACCAATAAGGGCTTAATCTCCAACATTTATAGGGAACTCATACAACTTAACAAAAGAAAGATAAACAATCCAATAAAAAAAAAAATGGGCAAAGGACCTAAATAGACACTTTTCAAAAGAGGACATTCAGAAAGCGAAGAGACAAATTAAAATATGCTCAAAGTCACTAATCATCAGAGAGATGCAAATCAAAACAACAATGAGGTTCCATCTCACACCTGTCAGACTGGCTATCATCAACAAATCAACAAATGCCAAATGCTAGAGAGGATGTGGAGAAAAAGGAACACTCGTGCACTGCTGGTGGGAATGCAGACAGGTGCAGCCACTATGGAAGACAGTACGGAGTTTCCTCAAAAAATTAAAAATGGAACTCCCATTTGACCCAGTGATCCCACTTCTAGGAATATATCCCAAGAAGACAGAAACACCAATCAGAAAGGATATATGCACCCCTATGTTCATAGCAGCACAATTCACCATAGCTAAGATCTGGAAACAGCCTAAGTGCCCATCAGTAGATGAATGGATTAGAAAACAGTGGTACATTTACACGATGGAATACTATGCTGCTGTAAAAAAGAAGGAATTCTTACCATTTGCAACAGCATAGATGGAACTGGAGAGCTTTATGCTAAGTGAAATAAGCCAGTCAATGAAGGAAAAATACCACATGATCTCACTCATTTATGGATAATAAAGACCATTTTAAATTTTTGAACAAAAGTAGATATAGAGGCAGAGCAGCCTCAAACAGACTGTCAAACTATAGCAGGAAGGCCGGGAAGGGTTGGGGGGCAGGAGGGGAGGGTAAGAGATCAACCGAAGGACTTGTATGCATGCATATAAGCATAACCGATGGACATAAGACACTGGAGGGTAGGGGAGGCCAGGGGATTGTCAAGGACTGGGAAAAAAGGACGGGGAAAAAAGGAGACATATGTAATACTCTTTGTAATACTTGAAGCAATAAAACAATTAAAAAATAAAATAAAATAAAAAATGTATGATCTTTACTTATTCAATGAAGGAATGAGTAGGTGTTTTCATAAATGAATTTCAGATCCATATTAAGTTTTGTAACAGATTGGTGGTATTTAGAGATTATATGTTCAACATGCATTATGTTATTGTATTTGTCATTACTAAAATCAAGATATTGTGAACACTCTCATTGTTATATAACTCTAATTTTAAAAGGTAGAAATAAGTAACCTAATTGTATCATGGATGATCAAAATTATCTTTATTTTTAAAATGATTAACTAATGATTCCAATTTAATTAGCAATAGCAAGGAAAATAATCTTAAAAAGTAAATAAAGAATCTAATTGTTTTTAAGTGATCAGTATCTTTAATTAATAGAAAAACAAACAGCTTTTAACCTAATCACATTATAAAACTTGCTTTATGATGTATAGTAATAAGAAAAAATATAAGTAATCTCACAATACAATTGTAACATTTATCTTAATTGTATTCATGAATATTAATATTCTATGCATTGTGAACAAACCAAATATTCTTTTGGAATATTATATTAATGTTATATTTAGATTGATAAATATAATATTTATCCACCTTAGTAAAGTACTATCTATTAAGAAAAACTAAATGTTATAGCACAAAGGCCAAGGGTGATTATATCAATATGAATATTTTCAACTTCAGAGCAATGATGTTGACAGATTAAAGGGCTAAATTCCTCTAACAGAATGGCATAGTCCAAATAAAATCTAATCAACTAAGGTAAAATTGTACCCAATCTGTGGAAGAAAGACTAGATGGCTAAAGCAGGATTCTTAGGAAAATTAAATTACTTTCAGGATGATTTTTATATTTATATTTTTAGCATATTTCTGAACTAATAGAAAACAAAACTTGTTTCCAATAACAGGGCCAGATGCATGGGATGATTAGTTATGTTTCTACATTTGCCTTCAAATTATGAATCTTTGAAAAAATAGACTTGTACACAAACTGATTTTCATGTTTTTTGGCATCCTTTATTTAGTAATTTGTCTTTTCTGTTGCTTTATGATTTTGTCAATTAAATTATTTAGTTTTAATTGAACTAATAGGCATATTTTTAAAAAGGAGAAGAAAATGAACACATGCTTGAATTAACATTGCTTGTTTCTGTTTACTCTTGCTTTTATCACAACTCAGCTCCTCTTAGTACAGCAATATAATACAATGATATATTCCGAACTTACTAAAATATAGACATAAGTAAAGTAGCTTAAAGGTGTTTCCTTTTTTAATAAGTTTTTTATTGATTTAAGAGAGAGGAAAGGAGAGGAAGAGAGAGAAATATTAATGATGAGATAGAATCATTGATCAGCTGCTTCCTACATGTCCCCTACTCCCCTGACCAGGAATCACACTGTGACCTCCTGGTTCATGGGTCCATGCTCAACCACTGAACAACAATAGCCAAGCTAGAGGTGTTTCTTAACTGTCTGTTAAGATAGTCAAAAGAAAAAAAAAATCATCTTACAATAGAGATAGATAGATAAATGATAGACAGATGTGGATAGAAATAAATAGATATATAAAAATGACTATAATATAGCTTAAATTATTTCAATATATTCTTCAAATAAATATTTATATTTACTAAAGGGAGAATTTTAGACTGAGAGGAGAAATGAGGCTAAGTCAAAATAAGAACAAATATTTAAAAGTACTAAATTATTGGTAATCTATCCTTGAAATGTGAACAAAGTGAATGTGGAAGCCTGATCAAGGTATTCTGCCTAGTTTTATCATGGGTATAGTTTAACTCTGTAACACTATGTATAGGAAATGTATATGCACACAGTGTATTTCCAATTAATTGAGTCAAGTAATAAATATTAGGAAAGTTTAGAGAATATTTTTCTAAAATATTTATTCTGCACTTTGTTTCTCTGTCTTTGGGAGGTTGGTAACACAAAGGATGATAATTAACAGTAAGTGCCTAATCCAGATTTTGGCTAATCTATCTATATATATATATAAAACCCTAATATGCAAATAGACCAAACGGTGGACCCACCAAACAACCGAACAACAGGTAGCTATGACATGCGCTGACCACCAGGGGGCATATGCTGAACATGGCGGATGTTGGCCATGGCCAGATGGTGGAGCAGGGGAGAGGGGGCACCAGACCAAGGCGGGGCACCAGTCGCTGTCATCGAGGCAAGCCTCTAGTGGTTACTGAAAATTCTTTGCTCCCATGTGCCCTGGTCTTGCCCGACGCTAGTGCCTGATGTCAGCGCCAGCCCTGCTCGCACCTGCTACCAGTGCCAGAGCTGCTGCTCACATCCATTGCTGGTGCCCAGCACTGGCCCTGATTGCTTGGCTCTGTCAGTGATTGCGAGTGGAGCAGCGGCTGCCAGTCCCAATCGCCCCTGAGGGTTTCTCCATCTCCCCCTGGTCCTGAGGGGCAATCAGGGCAGCACCTGCCACTCGCATCCACTGACAGTGCCAGCCTTGCTCACACCCGCTGCTGGCACCGGCCCACATCACTCTGTGCCATCATTGGGTGCAAGCAGGGCCGGCTCTGTCAGTGCATAGGAGCAGCAGAGTAGGGCTGCTGAAAGAGAGGGGACTGGGAGTCGCGGCAGGAGGGGCCAGGTAGGGGCACGGAGGCTGGGCTGAGACCCACACCCTGAGCCTACTGCAGCCTCACAGCCCACAGTTCCTTTCAAGGTGCATGAATTCCTGCACTGGGCCCCTAGTCCTATATAATAAAAGCATAGTATGCAAATTGTCCCCTTGATCGGGAGTAGATCCTGAAGTTCAACCAGGAGGCGGGGCCGGCCAGGGGAAGTGAGGGAGGCCCCAGCCAGTGGCCATGGCATAGGTGGCAGCAGGCAACTGGGGGAAGGCAGGGAAACCCTAGCTGCTGCAGGTGACCAGAGGAAGGGAGTGAGTACCGGCGGGAAGCCAGCAGCTGCTAGGGACCCTACTAGTGCACAAATTTCGTGTACTGGGCCTCTAGTTATCATATGGTTGCACAGTTGACTACATCATCTCCCTAGACCCTAGGCATGGTTGGATCTTGCTTTCAAGTTTATAAGTATGGCCCAATCTGCTTATACATACACCAAAATATCACACACAAAAAAAATCTCAAACAGAGCTTTTGATATGTTAGGTGACAGCATTTACAAATGAGCACCTTCATTCCACTTCATAGTGAGTGTTCAATTCATAAGAACTTGACTTGTGTGCTTTCTATATTGTCAGCATTCTATTCCTTTTGGGAAATAAATTGATATCCTTCTTAGAAATGACCAAACAGAGTGTCAACCTATTACAATGAAGGGCTACCTCAAGGACAATTTTTTGAGTGTGTTGAAATTTTCATTTTAGTAGCAAAATTGAGAAGCCTTACTGACAGCACAAAGGAGTATTATTATTTTCTAAAATTATTGTTCTCAATTTTTATAGGCTCTGCCATCAAAAATTTTTGTAAATGACATGCAGCATATTTTTTTGCATATGAAATTGACAAAATTATTCTAAATCAAAGCAGAAGAAAGATTATGTAAACAGATATTCCCCAATATCAAACAACTAATATTTTAACTATTAAATAATGATACTTGTACCTAAATTGAAGCTCTATAGAAAATTATCAATAGGATTTATTCAACTTTTTTTAAATTTTCTTGTTTACCGCATTGACATTTATGTTTAAATTTGGTGCAATATGTGGGACTGACTCTATAATGCATTATCATCTTATAAATAACAAATTAATTTTTAGATAAGCAAGTAAATTGAAAAGATTTACACTAACACTACTAATCTAATAAACACTGTCTCAGGGTTAAGATTTGTTTAAACTTGGTGAAATATTTTTAATAAAGACCATCTGTCATAACACCTTTTTATACTACATACTAGAGGCCTGATGCATGAAATTTGTGCAAGGGGCTCTGCCCACACAGTCCCAGCTTCATCCAGAAGGTCAATCGGCTGTCTGGTCTAATTAGCATATTATGATTTTATTATTATAGACTAGAAGCCCAGTGCACAAAATTCGTGCACTGGGAGGTGGGGTTCCCTCAGCCCAGCCTGCCCCTCTCACAGTCCAGGAGCCCTCAGTGGATGTCCTACTGATGGCCACACTCTGGCAGCAGAGGCTCGGAGCAGGCGTGCTGTGTTTGTGTGTGTATGTGTGTGTGTGTGTGTGTGTGTGTGTCTGTCTGCTAGGGCCTGCCCCCAGCCCCACCATGGAGGCTTGGAGCAGGAGCCCCTCTGTGTTGATCTCTCAGGCTCCTGGCCTCCACTGCATGTTGTACTCTCCCTTGAGCTATGGCCAGGATGGGGGTGCTGCTTGCAAGCCGGGCTTTCCTGCTCCTGGATCGCCATGGCGAGTAGGGAGCAGGCCCAGCTGGGGGCTGCCCACAGGCTGGGCTTGCTCTCCTGCTCCTGAATCGCCATGGCCACCAGGGAGCAGTCCCATCTGGGGGCTGCCCGCAGGCCAGGCTTTCTTTCCTGCTCCCAGATCACCATGGCAACCAGAGAGCAGAGAAAGTTTGGGGCTGCCCGCAGGCCAGGCTTGCTTTTCTGCTCCCGGATCCTCATGGTGACCAGGGAGAAGACACAGCTGGGGGCTGCCCACAGGCCAGGCTTGCTTTCCTGCTCCTAGATCAGGCCCAGGTGGGGGCTGCCTACAGGCCACACTTTTCTACTTACCGATGGCCGGATCACCACAGCGACCCAGGGCCCAGCGGCACTTTCCTGCTCTCCAATAGTCATAGGGTCCCAGCTGGGGGCGGGGCTTAGCAGTGTGGGGCTTAGGCGGCACGGTGGTCCTGGCTGGGGTCTCAGGTGGCACACAGGGGTCCCTGCTGGAGGCGGGGCTTATGCCCCTCTGCCCAGGGCTGCATATGGGGCCCGGATGGCAGCTTGCGCTGTCCCGCCCTGCCTGTAGTATAGGATAGAGGCCTGGTGCACGGGTGGGGCTGGCTGGTTTGCCCTGAAAGTGTTCCAGATCAGGGTCGGGGTCCCGCTTGGGTACCTGGCCAGCCTGGATGACGGGCTGATACCTGTTTGCAGCTGGCCACACCCCCTTCAGGGTGGGAGTCCCCACTGGGGTGCCTGGCCAGTCTGGGTGAAGGCCTGAGAGCCATTTTCAGGCTGGGTGTCAACTTAAGCTCCCAGCCTCTCTTTTTTTTCTTTTTTTTTATTCTGGGATTTATTTCCTTTCTATAGCTGTCACTGGAGCTGAGAGCCAGATCTAGCTCTGAGGGCTGAAAGCAGGTTCTGGGTGTGTTTGGCTTCTATAATTGAAACTCTGTTGCCATCACAGCAGCTCAAAGCTCTAAGCTCTGAGGCCGAAGCTGGCTGAAAGCAGGTCTCTGGAGCTTGTTTAGCTTCTATAATTGCAACAAAGTTGCTTAGAGTGCAGCTCAGAGGCCGGCAGTGGCAGTCCGGGAATGTTGGCTTCCTCCGTCACTGGAGCAAGCAAGCCTCCTGTTCACTTCAGCTGCCTGGCTGCCGGCCGCCATCTTGGTTGGCAGTTAATTTGCATATCCTGCTGATTAGCCAATGGGAAGGGTGTTGGGGTTATGGTCAATTTGCATGTTTCTCTTTTATTAGATAGGACTAGTGGCCAGGTGCACAAAGTTCGTGCACGGGGAGGGGTGGCCCCTCAGCCCAGCCTGTACCCACTCAAATTCTGGAACCCTTAGGGGATGTCCGACTGCTGGTTTAATCCCAATCCCCAATCGGGCCTAAACTGGCAGTCAGATATCCTTTTCACAATCCTGGACTGCTGGCTCCTAATTGCTCATCTGCCTGTCTGCCTGGTCACCCTTAACTGACCCCCTGCCGGCCTGGTCACCCCTTACTGCTCCCACTGCTGGCCTGTTGCCCCCAAGTGCCCCCCTGCTGGCCTAGTCACCCCTCACTGCCCACCATGATAGCCTAATCATCCCCATCTGCCCCCCCTACCAGCCTGGTCACCCCTAACTGCCCCCCCACCGCTGTCCTAGTCGCTTCTTATCTAACCACCCTGACAGCCTGGTTGCCCCCAACAGCCCCCCCTCCCCCACCAGTGTGGTCTTCCCTCATGGCCTGCTGTTCAGTCATTTGGTCATACCTCACCAACGTCCCTGCTGGCCTGGTCACCCCACCCATGCAGCATGCTTGTCCAGTCGTTTGATCGTCCCTCATTAACCCCCCTGCCAGCCTGGTTGCCCCATGCAGCCTGCTTGTTCAGTCATTTGGTTATCCCTCATTAACCTCCCTGCTGGCCTGGTTGTAGGCAACTGTCATGTGAGGGCATGAGGGTTAATTTGCATATTACCTCTGTATTATATAGGATGGGTAATCCTATATGTAACTTTACCAGATTAAAAAAAATATATGTGAAGGAGAATAATGTAATCCATAATCAATTGCTTTAGTTAGAATATATAAACTACTGTGAAATAAATAAACAAGAACAAAGGTTTCCACGTTACATCCTTGATACTGCTTCTTCGAAACTTTTTCTGCAGGATCATGGGTTAGTTGTTCTGACCTAGGCATTATGTATTATGTCACTGATACTATTCTAAACCCAGCCCAAAGAATCATCCTATATAAACAACAAAAAATAAATAAACAAAATTTAAAATAAATAAAAACATGTTTAATGAGATCATTGGGCATCTTTCATAATTCAACCCTGCTTAAGGTGATCTAAAGCAATACTGTGATCCAAAGTATATTCAGATATACTTATAAATTGCACGGTTGTATGTGTGCTAATGTCTTCTTTGTAAGACCTTCACTAATTTTATTTTGCTAAGAATTACTTTTTTGTTGGCATATCTTTTGTTTTACATTGTGTTAATTGTTTTTACATTGAATATGTCAGAAAGAAGGTATTTTTTTTTAATTGAGGAAAAAATATGTGTTTGATGCTAAAAGGGTAGGAGAAAAATGGGGAAAATATTTTTGTTTACAGCAGATTTATTTTGTGTGTGTTTTTTCAATATTTTTAAATTGATTTCAGAGAGAAAGGGAGAAGGAGAAGCATGGAAGTGAGAGAGAAATAGCAATTGGCTGACTTCTGCACGTCCCCTACTGGGGATTGAACCTGCAACCCAGGTATGTGTTCTGATTGAGAATTAAAACATGACCTTTTGGCCCATAGGTTGATGCTTAACCACTGCACAACATGGGCAGGGTCATTTTGCTATTTTCTTGGAAAAATTCAGAACAAGTGCAGGGTAAAGAATACAGATGATTTAAATTAAATAGATTTGAGAACTCTTAGTTGTTAAGAATTATGTCCTAATATGATGGGATTTTTTTAAAGCCACGTTAACATTGGATTTCTAAGAAATAATGAGCAAGTATTCAGGGAGGTGCAGGAAAACTGAAGAGAATTAAAGGAAGTAATACAATAGTTCCTGAGGGTTTGAGGTGTTCCAGATGGGGAACCAAGGTGCCCAAAGACAGAACCTATCAAAGTGAAACATTCCTGCTGGCCATTGCAGCAAATCCCAGAAGGTGCATTAACATGGGAGAAGGCAGACCCCGAATTATTAATAAGCTTAGAAACAGATTTAAATGGACCTCCTTAGGTTATGTGATGTTTTTTATATTCTATTCTCTCCCTTGTGTTCAGTGTCATTGAGTTGTAATCAGCTTACTTTAAAATGTTCTGAATCCAGGTTAGAATTTAGCATGAAAACAACAGAAGAAGAGAAAAGGAGATGACTTTTCTGAGTAGAGTATTTCAAGTAAATCACCACAATCATGGCGATTAGGACTCTTGAAGGGCACAGCAAAGTGGGGAAAACTCACGCACTTGACGGGAGAAAAGCTGAGTAGCCAGAAGAGTTAGTTAGAGAGAAGGCCCTGGGGATAAAAGGTTGGCCACAACTCCCTTAAGAATTGCACTCTGAAGGTTTGATACAAGCTTCTTTCATTAGTCTAAGTGTTTCTTCACAAATAACTTGTCATTACAATTTGGTTTAATCTTAGAAATTGGAGGGGCAGCAGACCTGTTAGGTCATAGCGCTTGTCACTCCAGTGCAAAATAGAAATCATGGCTCTCATGTATAAGATTCTATAAATTAACATAGAAATGGAAAATATGGAACTATTATTTTCTATAATAAGATTTAGGAAGTACTACTATATATATATATTTAGATTTGTTTTTAAACTGAGGTATTAGGGCATAGGCTCTTCCATAAAAAAAGAGGCTGGGCAAGTGTTTGAGGGCTTTAGGACAAGATAGCAGAACTAGTAAATGACATCATGGTGTAAGGACCCACGGAGAAGATGCTGACTTATTTACACTGTATCTTTGATAATGATGCTTAATCCCACTCTGCCAGACTTGCAATTAAATATAGCAGTAGGGCGCTATCTCAGATCATTGCTATGGAAAGCATTAAACTATAAACTATATTTTAAATTAATCTTTCAGTTTGTTCTATTCAGAGAAATCCAGATGGTGTAATTTATTTTCCTTCATATACAGTGGAAAACAATTGGTGTAACTGATTAGAAAACATGATTGATGGACATATTCAGATAGGCTAATCCAAAATGCTCTTATTTTACCATAGCTTTTGTTTGTTGTTTTACAGTCAGAGAAAAAAAAATATCAAGAATGTTAAATCATTAACAACAAACATCTCAGCTCCCAAACTGCACAAATATTACAGACGAGTTAAAGATATAAATTATCTGGAAATTGTTTCTATGCATTGGACTGTGAAAACAATGTGACATTCATAAATAATTTTACCCTCAGCATTGCTCTGTCTTTGAAAATTTAAGTTGTAGAATCTCTCTTCATCTCTAATTTCAGATTTCATTCATTTCACTTACCTATTCATTTAGCTGACAGTGATAATATGCCTGTAAAATATCATTTTTTGATCACGTCTATTTGACAGACAGGATTTTGTTTCTTTTTCCTGTTTCTCTAAGCTAGCGCTATGTCTAGTGATGTACCCCTGCTCGTGATGTCAGTCATCAGTCACTCTAGCAAATGATGGGAGATCAAAGGAAGTAGGAGATGGTTTAAGTGATCAATCAATTTAATGGGTAGGTTGTTGAGGCTTGAAAACATTTCGACCAAATGTAGCTTTCCTGGCAAGATGTGGATTTGTGTATTGCATGTGTATAACCTTCACTGGGAAATATGACTTCATGATTTATATACCATTTTTTCTTTGAATAGCAGCTTAATTCAACTACTATCCTACTGAGACTTCTGAAGCCTTTCCCTTGGGAGATGTAGGGATGCCCCATAATCTACTCTTTCCACGGTCTATTGAAGAAGATCTGAAAGCCCAAAGTTTTTGTTTGTTAGTCTAGAAAATATTTTTTTGGTGACAACAGCTTCTCTTTTTTTAAAACAAAAAGTACATGCAAATCTCAAAAGCACCACCATTCAATTTCTCAGCAAATGAACATTATGAATCTAAGAGGCAAGACTACAAAGAAAACCATACAAGAGAAGTATTCATAAGCCCCTACGTTGAATATTCATAAAAGGAGTGCAAACAACAGGGAATTTTAACTTTAGAGAAATAATAGCAATTGCTAAGTGTGGTAAAGCATTATAATTACAAATGGAACAAGTGTTTTTCAGCAAAGTTTGAGAATAATTGTGAGTTTAAGTGATTAGGCTCCATAAACACAACTCTAGTTGCATAAGGAAAAACAAGTACAAACTATTCTCAGCCTGAGATGGGCTATTATTAATTTATTAGTTGTTTTAATACTCACAGATATAATGAACTTCATTTTAAGGGTTCTACTTGTATTTGAACAGCTTAAATGTATAAAATAGATATGTACATTTAAAAGTATTTTGTAATAATTGCTTAATTCAAGTGTTGTTTTTATTTTGGGTTGGGCTCAAGCTTCTCCCTTAACCTACTAAGATTACCATCTAAAAAGATTTATACATTTATTTACTGTTTGCATGAGGTTCTTTGTGCGGAGTACCTTCAGTCTAATCTAGGTCCTGGCTGTCCTTACCTGCCTTCTCCACTTAAGAATTATTATGTACCAGAGCACTGACATGTGAGACTTCAGTGGACATGCAGAGCCTCAGTGCTTTCTGTCAAAATCTCTGGAGTTTTCTGGACGTGGTTATGAGATCTTTTGCCATATACAGTTGAGTGAGCTTGAAGTAGTGTTGGTAGAAATTTTCTCCTCTATACCCTGCCAATAATTAACCTGAAACCAGGATAAATAGATTTACCAAGTTAGTTCCTCACAGACCCTAAGACAAACTTACACTAATAATACTTACCTATTATTCAAATTTATCTGGCCATCTCCTGTTTTATCTGACAACTGTAAAGTCAAATACAAATTAAAAAGAAATGGCCTGCCCATCTGGTGTGGCTCAGTGATTAAGCATCAACCTATGAACCAGGAGGTCCAAGTTCAATTCCCAGTCAGGGCACATTCCCCGAGCTGTGGGCTCCATCCCCTGTGTGGGGTGTGCAGAAGGGAGCTGATCAATGATTCTCTCTCATCATTGATGTTTATATCTTCCTTTCCTTCCCCCTTCCTCTCAGAAATTAAAAAAAAAAAAAAAGATTTAAAAAAATAAGAGGCTTAATTTTCCAAGTTAAAAATAAGGGAGATATTTTCCTCCTCTCCTCTATCTTCAAGCATTTTCCTTAGAAAACATGTAATTGTAAGCACTTTCATGTCACTTTAAAATGCATATAATTTCTTTTAAAGATGACAAAGGCCCCTTTTTTCCCACTGGCATTTTGTCTCTTTTATGACCTAAGAATGTCTTTTTCAAGAACCTGGGAGCCTTCTCTTTGAAAAGCAAATGTCAAGAAAGATAGGACACCCATTTCCCAGTTTCTGGGAGAGGGGAGGAGCTGAACTTCAGTGGACCCCTTGACCTACATGGCAAAGCTGCTTCCTCTGATGAAGACATAAAAAGTTTGTTTTTTTACTGGATAGAGCCAATAAGTTAACACAGACGCTCGCCTCAATTGCCAGATGAGACTAGCATGAATTATGGTTTTTGTCAAGTCCTCTTACTTGAGGACTAGTTAAGGGAAAGACCAAGTCAGAAACTAATCTAGAACTAGGATTGCCAGATTTACCAGATTTGTCCCATATATGGCATGGCACATATTCATACTAAAATTATATATATATATATTTAGAAAAAAAGATGTTTTCCTCAGAAACATATATTACTTGTTCAGTATTATATGTTGAGATTAATCTATGTTCAGAATGGGTAATTGTAGTTTATACTTTTTCACTATCAAGTAGGGAAATGAATTGAATAAATAAGCCTCAATTTTTAGTGTCCTATAGTAGTGATAATGAGTTGAGATGTTGGACTAACTTATCAATTAATTTATTTATATTTTGAATATTTTAATATTAAAGAAAATACATGAAAATATATAATGTTTATAGATAAGGTTATTAAACATTATAAGTCATCAGTTCTTCTAATATGGATTTATAGATTCAATTAAACTTCATTAAAATTCCAAAAAGAATTATTTATGGTGCTCATCCAACTAATGCTAAACATTCTTTGGAAGTGCAAAGCATCAAAAAGAATCAAGAGGATTTAAAAAAAGGAGAAAGAAAAAAAGCAGAGCAACTTGCTTCATCAGGTAACATGATTTGTCATAAAAACTTTATAACATGTGATAGTATTATTGTGAATAATGTGAATTTACAGTATTAATGTAGAAATATAAAATAGGAATGAATCAATTGAATAAAATAGGGAATCTAGAACACATTCATGCTCTATAAAACTGTGAGATACAACCAATTTTCTTTGCAGAACATTGAAAAGAACCCCTATTCCATAAATTATATTGAGAAAAATTATTGATGCTCCATGAATATTTTCACATTTCAGCACAGTCTAGGCTTTATTACTGAATGACAAACATGCCTTGGAAATTAGAGGAAGTGAATTGCTCAGGAGCAATTTAAAGTCTCATCTATCCTATATCCATTGACACAATTTCCAAAGGTAATACACCTAGAACTATTCCCCCCTTTCCAAAAATGATTTGCTTATATTCTAGAGCAAAGTTCTCTACTTTTTTTTTCTCAGATCTGACAGCTGCTCTGTATCAGAGCTGAGTCTCTGAAAATATTATCAATTGTTTTCTAACTTCACCCTCAGTCATGTTTCCTTTGAGAAATATTTGTCCATAGTCATGCAGTAACTCTGCAGTAATATAGAAAACTAAAGAATATGCTAAACAGCTTTGAGAAGAGAGAGAGGAGAAGGAGGAGGAGGAGGGGGAGGAGGGGGGGGAGTAAAAAAGAAAAGAAAAAAAGAAAAGAAAAGAAAAGAAAAGAAAGAAGGAAGGAAGGGAAGAAGGAAAAGAGGAAGGAAAAAAAGGAAGGAAGAAAGAAAAAGGAGAGAGAGGGAGGAATAATTCAGAAAAAAAGAATGCTCCACCCCCCCCCCCCCAAAAAAAAAAAAAAAAAAAAAGATCTGAGCCTCAGCCTCATTCACTTGTAAGGTCCTATAGCGCAAACTCCACACTGAATGTGTAGTAAATGCATATGAACCGCATTACCTCACCTTCTGGGGAGCTTAGTGTGAGGCATATGTGCTATTAAAGTGATCTCTGAGTAAACGGTGTTGGCTGTGAGTGTGTGTGTGTGTGTGTGTGTGTGTGTGTGTTTTGTGTGTGTATTTAACTGTAGCAGGATAACTGTTAACTTGCAAGTAGGATATCTCAGACCCTTCATAATTTTGGAGTTACTACTTACCTTTCAATTAAAAAAAAGAGAGTAAAACTAACATTTTTCATACAAACTATAGATGATAAATAATAAAGAAGGGAATTGAGGTAAAATAAACCTGATGTTCTAAAATGGTCAATCAAGAAGTAGCACATTAGCCTTTTATTCAATCTTGTCAATGAAACTAACAAGTCATTTAAAACATTATTTAAAATAGTTCAGAAGGATGGGGAGAGGGAGTGGGAAGAATTGGAGATGGATATGATTACTTTTTATTTTAATTACATCTGTAGTATTAGTTTCTTTACTATATAAAACTAGAGGCCCGGTGCACAAAAATTTGTGCCCTCGGGGGGAAGGGGGGGTCCCTCAGCCCGGCCTGTGCCCTCTAGCAGTCTGGGACCCCTCGGGAGATAACGACCTGCTGGCTTAGGCCTGCTCCTGGGTGGCAGAGGGCAGGCCCAATCCCTAGGTGCAGTCCCTGGTCGGGATCAGAGCAGGGCCGATTGGGGGGTTGGGGCACCACCCCCGTCACACTCAAGGCAGGGTCGATGGGGAGGTTGCGGCGCGACCCCCTGTCACTCACAGAGTAGGGCCTATCCGGGGGTTGGGGCACTGCCCCCTGTCACACACAGAGCAGGGCCCATCAGGGGGTTGAGGAGCTCCCCCCTGTCACTCACAGAGTAGGTCCGATAGGGGAGTTGGGGCACCGTTCCCTGTCACACACAGAGCAGGGCGCATCAGTGGGTTGGGGGGCCGCCCTCTATCACCCACAGAGCAGGGCCAATCAGGGGATTGGGGCGCCGCCACTGTCACACTCAGGGCAGGGCTGATGGGGAGGTTATGGCTCTACCCCGTCACACACAGAGCAGAGCCCGGGCGGGGGGGTGGTTGGGGTGCTGCACCCTGTCACACACAGAGCAGGGCCGATCAGGGGGTTTGGGCGCTGCCCCCTGTCATGCTGATCCCGGTGCCGGGAGGCCTTTCGGCTCCGCTGATCCCGGTGCTGGGAGGCATATTACCCTTTTACTATATAGGGTAGAGGCCTGGTGCATGGGTGGGTGCCAGCTCATTTGCCCTGAAGGGTGTCCTGGATCAGGGTGGGGGTCCCCACTGGGGTGCCTGGCCAGTCTGAGTGAGGGGCTGAGGGCTGTTTTCAGGCTGGGGGTGACTGAATTCCCAAACGCTCCTTTTTTCTTTTTTATTCTGGGCCAGCTTTAGCTTGAGGCTTGGCTCCAGCTCTTAGGCCTCCGCTCCTAAAGTAGGTTTCTGGCCTTTGCGTACAATGTTGTGAATCTGCTGGCTGAAGTCCAGAGGTATTTGTTGAAATGTTTGAAACTGCAGGCTCAGAGGCCTGCAGCCGCAGGCGGGGAACGTTGGTTTCCTCTGTCACTAAGGCAAGCAAGCCTCATGTTAGTTTCAAGCTTCCTGGCTGCTGGCTGCCATCTTGGCTGACAGTTAATTTGCATATCTCGCTGATTAGCCAATGAAAAGGGTAGCGGTCATACGCCAATTACCATGTTTCTCTTTTATTAGTGTAGATAGTTTACGTTTTTAAGGAAATTAGAAGAATGAGTGGTTCAGCAAAAGATGGCAAAAAAACGTAAGGTATGAGCATAGTTTATTGGAAGTAAAGGTGGGGGAACTTTTTCTAGAATAGGAAGTTATTTTCTGCCTAATTCTACAAGAATAATTGCCTTCAAAAAAAGAAAAAAACAGTCTTGCTTGTGTTTATAGCTCCTTGGCATTCCTGTGGCCATAATGCCAAGAAGCTGTCAGATTACGAGGCTTTATGTACCTCAGAGTACATAGCTGAACTTCCTTTATATTTCCTAGGCTACAATTAATTCTACACTTGGAGCTCCCACTCCTCTTCTTTCATAGATAAAATGATTACATATCTCATGAAGCTCTTTATTTCAGGATTTTCAGTTTTGTGGTAAGGTGCCTGTATACTTTAATTCAAGCAGATCTAATATTACAGCTACTGAAAATCACATAATAACAAATTTTAAAATGAAAGTAAGTATAATTTATCTAACTAAAACTAATCTTGAAATCTTTGAATATTTTACTGTGAGGTGAAGGAGTAATAATTAAAATGTATTCACCATTGTATATGAGTAAAAATATTAGAAATGTATCCAAGAGATGGGTATAAATAATAATAATAATTTTCATTTTATTGAGAGCTTATCATGTGCCAGGTGCTGATATAAACCATTTACTATATATGTAGAACTCCATTCTCCAACCCCATGAATTAAATAGTATCTTTATATTCAATTTACAGATAAAGAAACTAAAGTACAAAAGGGTTATTTATCTTGCAGAAGGCACAAACTACTTATTAAATTGAAGAACCAGGTTTTAAACCCAAATAACCAGGTTGCTACTATATAAATACTCATATGAATTACCTTGTATCTGGGTAAAATTCCGGTACTGACTCAGTAGGCATTAGGTAGATCTTGGGATTGTGATTTTCAAACAAGCCACCAGGGTTTACTGATGTTGCTATTATTGGTCCAGGTCCAGCCTTCCTCAATCAAGGTTTCTTAGGAGATGAAGAACCACTGAGATGATTGTTAGTGACTACTTTCTTCATTTTCCCAAGAATGACATATAGCTAGTATCTTCTAGATATATAGGAGGTGTTAATTCATTCTGTAGGTGGGGCAAAAGTAGGTTTACAGTTGTTCATATGGAAAATAATACAATAATTAGTACATAATAATACAAGAATAAACTCTGTGTTTCACGTACTCATAGCTGTAAACCTATTTTTGCTCACCCTGTATACAGCTGTATATTGCTCACCGAGTTAGAATGGTAAAATAAAAATGGAAAATGGAATAAGATGCTGGCTTTAGATTTTGATAGCATTGAGTTATTACTGTTTTGGCTGGATAGGAATATCATCATTAACCATCTATGAGTAGGTCATGGGAAAGCAAAAATTCACCTTTGATTATTTCCTGCCTAGAAAAACAGAAAAAATGATTTGTTTTTCCAAAAAGCATATAAACAAACAAAATAATGGGTAACATGTACAGAATATGTCTTTTCTTTGTGAATTTCCCCCTTTATTTTTTCCTTTTATTATGAAAACTTCAAATGTGCAAAAGTAGACTAAAAGTATAACAAACCCCCATGTTCTCCAAGAACTGTTGTAAGAGCTTCAAATACATTATCCCAGAGAACCCTCCCAACCATGCGTGGGAAACATCATCTGAAACATGGAAACAGGCAAAAAATGAATAGGTAATTTTTCAGTGCAGTGCTGATATAGACTTTGTATCTGTTGGAGTATTTTACAGCTTTTTAGTGGCAGGATTTACGTTGGCCATTTTTTTTTTCTGGTAGAGAATCAAAGTTATGGTTTCTAGTCTAATTTAATATTAACTAGTTTTGTATCCAACCAAGCAATTTTATTTTGCACATATAATCTAGGTTCTCAAATGCTCTTTGAAGGAGTCACAGTAAGTTACCCATTATCTTATTAATCAAATAATTGAAGAACATCTTTGGCACATGTTCACTTTATATTAGTGGACAAGTTACATTATTTAAAATTTTAAACTTAGGCTTTATCAGTTTTGGAGATCATCTTTGTGGATGAAAAGGGGGTGCTGTAATAAATTATAAATTCCTCAATGGACAAGTCATGGTGGGTAGTCACGGTTGAGGTCTATAACTTTTTTAGTGAAAGGTTTTAAAGCAAGCCCTGTCCATGGGTCTTCTGCATTTAGGTTAACATACCTTTGAAATGCCTGAAGAAATAATACCCCTTAGGGTAACCACCCTTCCGAAAGCACCTATTTTTGTAATTCAATCCCTGTCTTGCTTTCTCCCACTCTCCTGTAATCTTCCTTAAGTTCTCTCCTTAATTTCAAATGCAAAAAACAACAACAACAACAACTGCAAAACGTATTACCTAGAACATTCTAGAGCTTGTTTCCTAGCAATTGTCATCAGTTTTGGCTCAGATAAACTCTTATAAAACTTCTCTACAGGTTTAGACGTTTCTTATGTTGACATCCATGAAGATACCCAAGGAGGGGTACCTCTAAGGTTCAGAAACTGAGTCGTTAAAAAGGCTGTTGTCAAGAATCGTGAAAGGAGACAGATGCTACCATACGAGCTAACAAGTTAGTCTGCTCGAGTTTCATTGACAGTGGCAGAAGACAGGAGATTCCCAGTCAGATCAAAGGACTTGATCACAGCACAGCAGGCAGTCTCAGCTTCATGTTTGCTCAGGTCTCCTCGCACCCCCAAGGCCTTGGGACAATGCAGAAACAGGCCCAGCTGAGTCCCACATACAGTGAGTTTGTATCACATCTGCGGAACCACAATTTTATGTAGTTCTCATCTTTATAGCAACTCCTAGAAAACCTGTCCAAACTTTGACCTGAAAAGAGGTATTATTGTCTTTATCCTCAGGGATAAAGAACAAATCTCTTCCCTGACCTGGAGTGAGGAAAACACTCTGTCTCCAAAGTCACTGTATTCTGGTGTTAGTCCAGAGAAAAAACTGTTGTTTTGCTGAAGAGCTTTGATATTCACAGGGAGAACTGTTGGCCAACATGAACCTCATGGGCTGTTTGGCCCAGGCAAGTTTTTGTTTGTTTGCTTGTTTTTCTTTCTTGGCTCCCAGAGAGCCATAAGAGGATTTCAGAAAATTTCAAGAAGTAATAAAATTGGAACTTTGCCCCTTCCCAGCCCCCATGTTTTGTTTTGTTTTGTTTTTTTTGTTTATTTTGTTTTGAGTCAAACTCTGTTAATACCTTATTCCACATTGATGGCAGCAGTGACTGGATTTTAGTTTTAGGATCTGATCATTAGGTGATTTCTGTAGGACAAACAATTGAGAACAATTCTATGTTGAGTAAGAGATGACAAAGAATCCAGTTCATTTGACTTTTTGTTTGATTATTTATGAGATTAGATGAATTAATTATTTTATAATCTCTAGGAAAGAAAACAGCCCTTGAGATATGAACAATTATTGCATTTCAGCATAATCTGCGGGTAATATTGTAGAACTAAAAAATATAAACTATGTGTCTGTGACTCTGCATGTTTGTACTTGAGAAAAGATTTGCTTTTTTGTGTGTGTAAGTGTGAAATACTTTTCTACTTAAATAGAAGAAGCTTTGTTTTTATTCATTTATAGATATTATCTAGGGGCCCAGTGAATTAATTCCTATACCTTGAAAGGAACTGTGGGCTGCAAGGCTGTGGTGGGCACAGGGGCAGGTCTTGATCCATCCTTCATGCCTCTGACCAGCCCCTCCCAACCTGGCCCCCCCATTTGCCTGCAGCACTGCTCCTGCAGCTGCTGCTCCCATGGGCTGATGGTATCGGCCCCGCTCACACCCGCTGATGGTGTGGAGCGACTGGGGCCAGCGCAAGCAGCGGCTGCTGTCCTTATCACCCCTCAGGAGCAGGGGGAGGTGAAGAAGCACTCAGGGGCGATCAGGGCCAGCAGCCACCACTTGCAACTGCTGGCGGCACTGAGCAATTAGAGCCTGTGCCATGCACCAGCAGCGGGTGCAAGTGGTGGCTCCAGTGCTGGCAGCAGGTGTGAGCAGAGCCAGCACGGGCAGCAAGTGAGAGCACCTGATGGGACCATGGGACCAAAGAATTTTCAGTAACCACCAGAAGCTCGCAGGGATGATAGCAACCAGCACCCAGCCGTGGGCTGGCGCCCTCGCTCACCTGCTCCACCATCCCACCGCAACCAATGGCCACCATGTTCCACGTTCTGCCGCCGGCTGTTGACACCCTCCATGTTCTGTGCGTGCCCCCTGGTGGTCAGTGCACATCATAACGACTGGTTGTTCAGTTGTTCCGCCATTCGGTCTATTTGCATATTAGGATTTTAGATAGATAGATAGATAGATAGATAGATAGATAGATAGATAGATAGATAGATAAGTGTGTAAGTAAGTAAAATATCCCCAAATTCTCATAGACTAAAAATATTAAATCTTAGTACTTTAAATGTACAGGATTTTAAGAAAAAAGCAATCTTTACAGAAATTACTAGCTTAGAAACATTTCCAGAATCTACATTCATAGTTAAGGTAACACTTCAGCTTAATATAATAATTTTGTGTGTTTTTAAAATATTAAATAGCTACATGTCTTTTTCTTGAGGTTAATTCACATATACATTTTATTTATTTACTTATTTATTTTTTTAAATTTGTGTTTGTTTTAAATGAAGAGACTAATTATATATAATTATTTAATGTTTACAATAAAAGTTTTTATATCACCATTTTTTTTGTCAGCTTAAACTATTTTCAAGATCTTTGATTTATTAAATTGAGTTAAGTAATAATAATGTTGGTTATTTGAATACTTTCTTAGGAAAATTGAATAATAAAATTGATTATAAAGCACAGATTTAAATTTACATATTATCTTATTTTTAGATGCTATAGAGTGGTTTTCTCTTTTAATCATGTTAATGAGTCTGCTCATTTTTTGCATATTTAAAAAGGTGTGAAGGAGTTACGTGTGGCTATAAAAATTTGTGTATTAAGTGTATTCTTAAGCTTTGCTAATCTTTAAAAAAATTTATTATATAGTTCTGAGCTTTACACCTTCCACCTTTCTCTGTGAATTAGTTAGATACTTTATTTAAAAGTTATTCATATGGGTAATTTAGAACATACCCAGAGCAATAGTGACAGAGAAACAGACCATATATGCAAGATAATGGAATATATTTTAATTTTTTTAGGGTAAATAGTTTTGTCTGAAAGTGTAGAAATAGGTTGTCTCAGAATATGAAAAAATATAATGAAAGACCAAACTTGAGGGAGTATAGATGTGGTAGGCAGTTAGACAGACATGAGCAGAGGAAGGACAATGGGCCAGGTACAGAAGGTCACCAGGGCAAAAAGCCCCAGGTGCCCAGTAAAGGACAACTGTAGGGTGAAACCTCACCCCCAGGGTGGCCTTTCCTCCCCTAGCATATCGCTGGTCACGTGGTTTGGAACCCCTTGATCTCTAGGCCTCAGTTGTATTTTAGCTCCACACCCAGAAAAGCAACAAAACCAACCAGGGCTGACCTCAGGACCAGCTGCACTGAATAATGACCCCCTGACCTTATGCCCTGACTCTGCTGACCAATTAATCAGTGAAGGCTGTAATCCTGAAAGGACACATCTTGAAAGCTGGAGGATATTCTGTTGAGATCTTCCCCTGGGACCACCCCTAAAATCTCCACCTTTAAAACCCTTAGGATGGTAGACCCAGTGCCGCTCTCCCTCCTTGGAGCCTGCACAGGTCTTTCCCTTCCCCTTCCCCTTCCTCTTCTCTCTCCCCCTCCCCCCATTGACTTCCTCAAATCCAAGCTCCAAGGTCCCTTTCTTTACCTCTATAACTTTTTTTCTTAAACCCATTTTTTCTACAAATTACTTTTTCTCTGTGATTTTCCAATTAAATGTTCTCTTATTGTTGAGTCTTGGCTGTGAATTCTTTCCCAGCCAGAACTCAAATATGGAGGTGGCTGAACCCAGGTCCAGTCTGACCCCACCAGTCTAACACCTGGCGCCTTTCCTAGCACCTACAACCTAGCAAGTTATCCAAAGGTAAGTAGAGATTGGATATTATTTGCCTTAGTCCATAATATTTATATTAGTGTTCTATCACTTCTGTAACAATTTACCACAAACTTAGTGGCTTACAATACTCCAAATGTATTTCCTTACCATATTGGAAGCCAGAAGTCCAAATTAGGTCTCACTGGCTTAAAGATGTTAGCAGGGCAGCAGGCCTACTGGGGGCTCCAGGGAAGTGGCTGTTAACGTGTGTTTCTTAGCTTCTAAATGCTACAGCCATTCCTTGGCTCATGGGTTCCTTGCAGCACACAATCACATCACTCTGACCTCTCCTGCTGTGTAGTCACATCTCCACATCCTGGAAAGTCACTGTGTCAGGTATAATTAGGGCACTCATTGTGTTATAGCAAAGTAAGAAGCTAGGAAAATTCCAGGACAAGCTGACTAGGGGAACGGAGACAGATAGTAAAAAAGTAGTTTGTAACCACCTAGTAAATATTATCTTCCCTAAAACAAGAGTAAATGATTTGCAGTTCTCCTCCCCAACCAGAGGGTAAATAGTTTAAATCACCCTACTCAGGGAGACAGCTGACCAAAATCAAATTACTGTCATTTGCTAACCATACTCAAGGACAGACAAATTAAGAGAGTAAACCTCATTTTAGTACATCAGCATAAAGCAGATGAATATTCTATTGATCCTCCCTTAAGACCTCCCCTAAACACCCAACCTGTGAAACCCCTGAAAATGAAGGTCCCAGTGCATTCTCCCTCCAGGGAGCACAGCTATGCCATTCCCTTCCCCTCCTCCTTCCCCCACAGGCACATATCCCCTAACCTCTAAGGGACCCCATGAGGCTTGCCACCAGGGGAGCAATGGGCAGGGCAGCTCATCCCAGATTAACCCCCTGTACCTGTCTCCAAGACCCCCTTGTCCCTTTTTCTCTGACTTCCCAGTGAGCCCAAGCAGCCCAGCCTAGGCTCTCCTGTTGCTTCCTCAATGCCCTTTCTTGTTTCACTGTCCTAAGTATATTTTTGCTGACGTCAGTAAATTCTTGCTTGCATAGCATTCCAATGTGTGAATGTACCACAGGTTTTTGTTGTTGTTGTTTGCTTATTTTTTTTTTATGTACTCATGGTCTGATGAGCAGTTGGTCTGTAAAAAAGAAAGATCTCTTACACTTTGAGACAGCATGGAGAGACCCAGAGAGTATTATGCTAAGTGAAAGAAGTCAGTCAGAGAAAGACAAGTATCACATGATCTCACTTATAAAATCTAAGGAACAAAATAAACTGAAGAACAAAACAGATCCAGAGTCATTGACGCAGGCAATAGACGGAAGTATTTCAGAGGGAAACGGGGGTTTGGGGGCTGAGGGAGA
Organism: Myotis myotis; assembly: GCF_014108235.1. Lineage (NCBI taxonomy): Eukaryota > Metazoa > Chordata > Mammalia > Chiroptera > Vespertilionidae > Myotis > Myotis myotis. The sequence continues at coordinate 64,902,407 of NW_023416335.1, read as the reverse complement.
TGAAGGGGAAGAGATTAACCAAAGAACTTACATGTGTATGTGCATAATCCATGGACACACAATAATGAAGGCCTTGGATTGGGCAGGAGTGGGGTGAAGGGGGTCGATGAGGGGGATAAAAAGGGGACATCTGTAATACTTTCAACAATAACAATAAGTTTAAAAAATAAATAAGTAAATTATTGATTGTTCTTCCATACTTTGTCTTTAGAATGAAATCTTTCCTTCAAAAAGACAAGAACCAAGGTCTCCTTGTTTCACTGGTAACAATAGGGTTCATCATATGTGTTGTTCCTTGATCAGGGATCAGTGCCTTGAGCTGACAATTATTCAAGTTCTAAAACTATTTTTGGAAAAATTCTGTACTTTTGAGTGTTTCATGTGGGAGGGTAAAGCCAGACCCTGGTTTTCTGTTTTGTTCAGAAGTGAAACTCACAAAATTCTGTTGGCATTATTTTAATCTTTATTTTACATGGTATATGAAGAAGCTATTTTTTTTAAAGTTATCTCTAATTCACAACTTAGTAGATTATGCTTTTTAAAGATAAATATCACACGATCTCACTCATTTGTGGAATATAATGAACAACATAAACTGATGAACAAAAACAGATCCAGAGACAGAGAAGCATCAAACCTTAGAGGGAAGGTAGGAGAGGGTGAGGGTAGGGGGAGAGATCAACCAAAGGACTTGTATGCATGCATATAAGCCTAACCAATTGGCACAGCCACCAGGGGGTTAAGGGCATGAGTGGGGGGTGGTGAGGCAATGGGGGGGGGGGTATGGTCACATATGTAATACCTTAATCAATCAATCAATCAATCAATCAATAAAACAGCAGATGAAACTCTTATCAGTAATCCCATTAAAGGTAAAAAGTAAAAAAAGATGAAATGAACCATTCTACATCAATATCTGACTTTCACTATCTTCTCAAAAATCAAACAAAAATATTTTTGCTGAGTCTTTTTACTTATAATAGTACTCACTTATTTGTACAGATGCATTATGACTCTGTCCTCTGTCTTACCAGGATATAATTGGACAAAATCAATAGTGCAACCCTGGCTATACTTGGAGTGTTACACTTGAGAAAAACCTCATTTGATCAGGTCTGGGAAACTCATATTAAGGAATAAGGATAGACAATATGTGAGGCAAATTTCTATAATATCTTCTCAAGAAATCTGACTTTCTTCTGAATTATGAAGACTTAGTCTTGCAGTTTTAGAATTTCTAAATTTAAAAAAATAGAAATGATTTTTATTAAAATGTTTACTCTCTAGTAATCTAGGGATTTTAACATATCATAGGGAATCTCAATTCAAGGGAAATTTACCCAAAACTGTACATTAACAGTTAAAATGTTATGGATAGTGTGTCTCGGGCTTGGCTCCACATCCTCGGGGGGTGGGGGGGGGAGTAATTTTGAGTCAATCTATGATTCTTTTGAAATTGTATACACAGAAGTTAATTACTTGACATTATTATTTATCCAAACTATTCAAGTCTGATTTGCAGAACAAATGCATGGCTTACTGAGTTAAGGAAAACATTTGTGTAATGTATACAAATAATTGGGCCAAATCTAATAAGAACAGCTTTTTTGTGATCAAGAAGAATCTTGGAAGATTCTGATCACAACAGGGGAAAATGTCATAACAAAGTACCCCCAGCTTGGATATAGGTAAAAGAGATTACTGAGTATCCTTTTAGTGCAGTGCTGGATGTATTTATTGGTGATATTCAACCCTTGAGAGGCACCAATAAGCTTGTAGAATTTTTCCTGGTAGAGATGTAAATAATTTCTTCCCGTAGAAGAGATAACTCTAAATATTATGGTTTATGGATTTGTTGAACATTAGCCAGTTTTGCATTTTACCCAGCAATCTATCAAATTTCATATCCACCTCTGTATCTATTTTCATATGTATACTTATGTGCTCTATAAAATGTTCATACCATATTATTATTTTTATATATTTTTATTAATTTCAGAGAGGAAGGGAAGGGGAGAGAGATAGAAACATCAATGATGAGAGAGAATCATCCATCGCCTGCCTCCTGTTCACCCCCCCCACCACCACCCTCAATTGGGGATTAAGCCTACAACTTGGACATGTGCCCTGACCAGGAATCCAAGTTTGACTTCCTAGTTCATAGGTTGACACTTAACCACTTAGACACACCAGCTGGCCACTGCTTCCATTATTAGTGAGTTAAATATCAACTTTGACACATGTTCATTTTATATTTGTAAGTATGAGATTCAGTCATGCTTTATAACCTTTTGAAAATTATATGTTAACAAATTATATTAGATAGTTTTTATTATTACTCTGAATTTAAAGATGAATAAATTGATGTATTATTAAGCTTTTTAACTATTTCAAGATTACATATTTAGCATTAGATGGAATAAAATTTGAATACAGGAATCTGGATTCATAGGATATATTCTTCTGTGTGTGTGTGTGTGCCTGTGTGTGTCTATGTGTTTTTTTAAATTTTTTTTGTTTGCTTAATTCCTTCACCTTTTTTACCCAGTATTCTATATGAGTAATATCACCTTAAAAATCAATCTCATTTCATAATACCACCCTAAGGGAGGAAAATCGGATTCAAAAAAGCATGTTTGAAATTTTTTCTTTCATCCAAATGATTAGAATATTCTATATTCTCAATAGAATGTTTTAGGCTTAGCTTTTTTTTTTTTTAGTCTTCTCAATCCTTACATTTTAATATTCTTTAATCCAATTATAGTCTGAGTTGGGGCTTTACCAATGAGTGATTGTACCAAGATTCAGGAATTCCCCTCTTTTTTTTTTTTTTTTTTTTTGTTAATGCTCACCTAAGGATAATTTTTCCATTGATTTTTAGAAAGAGTGGAAGGATCGGGGAGAGATAGAGAGAGAAACATTGATGTAAGAGAGACATATCGATTGGTTATGAGGGCTGGGATAGAGCAACCAAGGCATGTGCCCTTTACCGGAATTGAACCTGGGACTCTTCAGTCCACAGGCTGATGCTCTATCCACTGAGCCAAACCAGTTAAGGCTGAGCTTATCCTCTAATGTGATTCTGAAAGCTATTTGCAAGAGAAATTATAAGAGCATAAATCTGATTTGATGATAGTCTGGTACTTGACTTCACATAACACTCTTTTATATCTTTGACTATAAAGTCCTCTTCAAAAAACACATTTTGGATTAAGTACATCTTTCTGCTGCAATCAACAGGATTTGAGCATTTTTACTATCTTAGATCAGCATGTATCTGACATAGATAATCAATATTAACTAAATCAAACATAAATGTTCATGTTTGGAAATACACTGAGTGAAAAATCAAAATTTAATTATCAAATAAATCATTAAGATAATTTATGCCATAAAATCATCATGATAGTCCCATGAAAATATTACAATATATTTAAAATCAGACATTATTAACTTTTAAAGGAAAACTCCATTAATAACAAATTCCCTTTAATAAAATTAATATTTATTAGGATATTTTTGTGTTGCATTTTTTAATTAAGCCTATCATATAACACTGATATTTAAACCTAAGTTCAATAACAAAGCTATATAAAATTGAAATAAATGTATATATGTGCATTCTTCTGTATTTACCATCCTATACATGAGAATACAATTATGAGTCCACATTTTACATTTATTAAAAAATAAAAACACATACAAAAACTCAAATTGCCTTCTGTTCTAGATGAATTGGAGGAGTTTTGCAACTCTGACAGCCCACATTGCCAAAATAGTAAACACATATTACATTGATTTGCTGAATGTTCTCTGAAGTAATAGTAACGTCTGAATGGCCTCTGCAGTGCTTTTTCATATTTGAAGTGAATGGGATATAGACTGTTCTTGTACTACATCACAAGAATTAGTTTCTTGGGATTAGCATAATGCAATCCTCTGAATCCTCCTTTCCACTTTACTGTTTCTATGTGCCTGTTAGTTTATAAGAAAGCACTATCACTCACTCCAATTCATTAAAGAAATGCCTAAGCAGCACAGCTCTGTATAATTCTGAGCATCGTTTTAAAAATTGTGCATGATAAAACTGGATTTGTGCAATTTTTTATTCATCTTTAACACTTTTCATTGAGACATATACTAGATTTATTTCAGGGCTGATTATGCTAAAATATGATCAAACTGCAATAAAAGTGTATAAAAGAAGCTAGACTTTTTATTCAATAGGTTCATTTTGATATGAATATTGTTTGTTATGGGCTAGTGGGGAAGATGTTGTGCTATTTCTATTATGGAAAAATTATGTCCAATTGCTACCTAGCATTTTATCACAAAATATAGCTCAAAATGACAAAACATGGTTCCAATCAGAGTACACACCATGCCTTACCTTAATAATTTGATTAATTGTAGACATTAAATGTAGACATTAATTGTAGTTCAATGTAGTAGTCTTTTAAGTATTCAGGACATCACTCTTCATTGATCAATTATCTGGATCAATTTGAAACATTCATTGTATTATACTGAGTTTACAATTTTTTATTTTTCAATTATAGTTCACATACAATATTATATTAGTTTTAGGTGTACAACATAGATGTATATACCTTACAAGGTGATAACCCCAGTTAGTCTAGCACCCATCTGGAACAATATCTAGTTATTACAATTTTATTGCCTATATTCCTTATGCTGTGCTTTACATCCCTGTGACTGTTTTTATAACAAGCAATTTGATTACAGAGTTTATCTGTAAACTTTGATCATGTATTTGTCATTAAATTAACTTTATTGACTCCCATGTTTTCTATACCTAATCTAATTTTGCCTAAAGCTGTCTAAATCTTATCTTAAAGCAGTAGAAATCCTATATAATAAAAGGCTAATATGTAAATTGTCCCCACCAGTTGGGAGTTTGACCGACTGGGGGTTAGATATGCGCTGACCACTAGGGGACAGCGCGGAACATGGCAGGCATTGGTGACCCAGAGCTAGCAGCGGGTGGCACGGAAGGCGCTGCTAACCCCAATGGGCCCCCAAAAAAGCGGGACTGCAGCAGGATGGTGGAGCAGGTGAGCGGGCAGTGCCAGGCCAAGGTGGGTGTGAGCAGGGATCCCGATTGCCCCGCTGGTTGCCCCAAAGATGATGACCGGTGGCGGCAACGGGGCAGGCCAGCAAGTGGGCAGTGCCAGGCCAAGGCAGGTGTGAGCGGGGGTCCTGATCACCCCACCAGTCACCCCAGAGATTGGCCCTGATCACCAGCTAGGCCTAGGGACCCTACCAGTGCACTAATTTTGTGCACCACTCCTCTAGAATTTGTATATTTTGTGTCTGAAACTACACACATTTTCAGATAAAGAGGCCTTTAAATTCATTTGTTCATGAGTCCAGATTGCCAGTGGACTCATGCTAGCTACTTCAAAAAGTAATAGAGAATTAGCCCTGGCCAGTGTGGTTCAGTGGTAGAGCATCAGCCCATGTACCAAAGGGTTGACAATTCAGGTCAAGGGCATGTACCTGGGTTGCAAATTTGATCCATGGCTTGGTCTGGTCACATGCTGGAGGTGACCAACCTCTCTCTCGCTCTCTTTCTCTCTCTCTCTTTCTCCTCTTCCTCCTTCTCCCCTCCCTCTCTTCCACTCTTTCTAAAATCAATTGGAAAAATATCCTTGGTGAGGATAAACAACGAAAAAGTAGTAGGGAATTTGAAAAACATCTATTAATTAGGTTTAAAATAGGGTAATGTTACTTGCTAGCTTTTTGTTCCAATGTTTTAATTTATTACTGACCAAGAGTTAACTAAAAAATCTAGCTTTAAACCAATTAAAGGTGACTTGATTTTGTCCCTCTTTATCTCTAATTTCAGATATTCCACCTGAATTTGTTATTTCTTTCATGATCTGCTTACTTTGAGTGATTAATCCCAACATTAGCTTACCTGTGTCAAAGGTTGATTATGCATGTGTCTGTCTTTGTATTAGGTAGAAACATGTATTATGTGCACTATATGAAAAACAATAACCGACCATTATGTTTAATAAATTTGCAATTTAGAATTTAAAGTGTGTATGTATATTTTATAAGTGATATAAACACACAGACACAATTTCAATTAATACAACTACAAAAGATTATAACATGCTTGATAAATTAATCTATTCTAAAAATCATTAGCAAATATTCTATGACAGGCTTCGTTCTAAGCATAGGAGCTCAGAAAATAAACAATTATGAAATCACAGAAGAGGCATCTCCTCTGGATTAAAGAAATGAATAGAGATTTTATTTGGTAACTGGCATATTAATTTACTCCAAAAGATAAAGTAGGATTTTTCCAAAAATTCAAATGGTAAGAGCAAGGTTCTAGCAAGCAGATGAAGAGATATAGGAAACACAAAAAGAAAAAAAGATTCTCACCTGGATTTTAATAGATTACGAGGATGATCAGTAAGAGTTGTAAACTAATGGTGTCATTATTGAGAGAACAGTGTTTTAAAATGAGCACTAGAAAGCCAGGAGGTTTTGAGCAGTGCTTTCTGACCTTTTAACACATAAATAAGAGAATGAAAGTTGAAACCATGGACAAAAAAAAAAGGATTCAATGGAAAATAACCTCATAGGGTTACTGATCATAAATTCCTAACTGGGCAGGTCATAGTGGGTAGATCTTTCCCAGGCCTATCACTTCTTCAGTGAAAGGATTTAAGTAATCTCTGTCCATTCCTATGCAGCAAGATTAACACACCTTTGAAAACAAGAAACAATACCCCTTAAGAGCACATAATCTTGTTAACTAGTTTGTAATCCAATCCCTGCCTTGCTTTCCCAATCTTCCTTACATCTCGTCCATAATTTCAAGTTAAAAGAAGCAGCAAAACTGTTATTCTTGGGAGCGCTGGGATCTTGCTTCCCACATTGTCATCAGTTTGGCTCAAAGAAAAACTCTTAACAGGTTTGTACATTTCTTACATCAACACTTTGTCAGTCATTGTTTTGTAAAAAGCATCTAAACCTGTAGAAAAATCGTATAAGTTTATTTGAGCCAAACTGACAACATACGCTGGGGAGCCAGATCTCAAATGCTCCTGAGAACAACAGTTTTGTAGCTTTTTTTATGCATTTGAAATTAAAGAGGGAATTTAAGGAAAATTAGAGGGAAGTGGGAGAAGCAAGTCAGGGATTGGGTTGCAGAATATGTAACAAGATTAAGTGCTCTCTTGACAGTTTATATCTCCTTCCAGGGATATTATGTCTGGTATTTTAAAGGTGTGTTAACCTAGATGCACAAGAATGCACAGAGTAGGCTTAAAACCTTTTATTAAAGACTAGAGGCCTGGTGCACAAAATTAGTGTACTGGGGGGTGTCCCTCAGCCCAACCTACACCCTCTCCAATCTGGGACCCCTCGGGGATTGGGCCTAAACCGGCAGTTGGACATCCCTCTCACAATCCGGGACTGCTGGCTTCCAACTGCTCACCTGCCTGCCTGATTGCCCCTAATGGCTTCTGCCTGCCTGCCTGATCACCCCCTAACCACTCCCCTGCCAGCCTGTTCGATGCCTAACTGCTCCCCTGCCACCCAATTGCCCCCAACTGCCCTCCCCAGTGGGCCTGGTCCCCCCCAACTGCCCTCTCTCCCCTGCTGGCCCAGTCACCCCCAACTGCCCTCCCTTGCTTGCCTGGTCACCCCCAACTGCCCTCTTCTGCCGGCCATCTTGTGGTGGCCATCTTGTGACCACATAGGGGCAGCCATCTTGTGCTAGGGAATGATGGTCAATTTGCATATCAACTCTTTATTATATAGGAAGTTATAGGCCTGGGGCATTACTACCCATATGATCTGCCCAGTTAGAAATTTATGATCAGTAATCCTGTGAGGTTTTCCTATTAACTCTTTATTTTCATACACAAAATCATTATCATATTATTTCTCTATAATGCATAATCAATGTATGGTATGCATTATGTATGTATGTAAATAGTATGCATTAAATAATAGAAACATAAATAGTATATAGTTCTGATACATCACAGCTTTTTTAATTAACTAGAGACAAAATGAGAAATTAATTCAACAACTAGATTAACCACTCAAATTTTATATCAAAAAGTTAAAATTCAATTCAATATTTATAGATTTAATTTTTTTCTATCATGGATATATGTAATGATAAGAAAATATTAAATTACATGGGCAAATGTTTGAGGTAAAATTTTAATTTCTAAAGATATTTCTGAAGATATTTCTAAAGATATTTCAGTGGAAATTTAGAAGTTTTGTCACACTAATTCAATTTTTGCTCTGCATTATGTATAGGGAAGCAATGTATTATACAGGGAATTTAAAAATGAATTACACCAGACACCTTCCACGGAGGAGCAGATACAATGGTGAGAGAGAGAAACATCTGTAAGCCTGTAATCATAATGCAGTGAGAGCAAGGCTTTGAAGGCAGTAAACTGAAGAGCACATTTACATTCAGAAAATTAAAGGTTCAGTCTAGCTCACAGGTTATTACCTTGTTAAGACTGAGACTCCTTATCTGTACAATGGGGATAATACAAAAAAGGGGGGGGGGGCACCTACTAGAGCATGGCCCTGATTAGTACGATGTGGTAAATATCCCACAGGAACACTAAAATAAAGGGCTATAGTGACAAAGAGGAGGACCCATTTTCTTTTGTCTGAGAAGGCTTACTGAATACATTTTATTAATCTGGACCTTGAAGGTTCAGATGGAAATAAAGTTTACAGGCCAGAAAATGGAGAAAAAGCAACAAATGAACAATTTTGTAAAAACATTTTTCAGACTGAAAAATATTCAGGTCCTTGGGTATACGGAACAGTAGAGGCTGTGGAAAAGTGGGCTGAACCAGGATAAAAAGAGTCTGTTATACTGTTTGGATTTATTGTGTGTTGAACACAGAATTCACTGTATATTTTCAAGCAAATTCAATGCTTTAGAAATAGAACTTGAATAGCTTTGAGGATGATAGATTGGAGTGGGGAAAAATTGAAATCAGATACACAAGTCAGGCATATACTACAATTGTCTATGCAAGAGATAGTTAAAACCTAGACTAAGTCAGTACAAATAAAAATCAAGAAACAAAGGGAAAGTCAGTTCTTGGCAATTAAGCATAAGTAAGAAATATTTTCTAGGTATAAATGGAAATAGTTTTAAGATGCTCTTAAATTGTTTTAAGATGCTCTTGAAATATCTTAAGTTTCTGAGAGACTGGATATACAAATGGGCAATGGAGCTCTAAGCCATAACTTCTGCAACAACCAGACCAGAATGGTCAATGACTTCCAGCTTCCCTAATTTTTCCCTGACTCAGGACCATCTAGAGCAGTGGTTCTCAACCTTCCTGATGCCGCGACCCTTTAATGCAGTTCCTCATGTTGTGGTGACCCACAACCATAAAATTATTTTCGTTGCTACTTCATAACTGTAATTTTGCTACTGTTATGAATCGTAACGTAAATAGCTGATATCCAGGATGTATTTTCATTGTTACAAATTGAACATAATTAAAGCATAGTGATTAATCACAAAAACAATATGTAATTATATATATATATATATGTTTTCCAGTGGTCTTAGGCGACCTCTGTGAAAGGGTCGTTCAACCCCCAAAGGGGTCGCGACCCACAGGTTGAGAACCGCTGATCTAGAGAAAGGCAAAAATTCTCTCCAAAGCAATCCCTAGAAAGTCCACTTCTAGTTATACTACCCCAGCTTCTCCATGCAAACAAACTTCAATCAGGATACTTGAAACATTTCTTTTTTTCCCCACTATAATTTTTCTTCCTATTCCTCTATGAAACTCAAGTGAAAATTTAACATTTAATTTATTTTTATAAACAAACATGAGGAAATATAAATTCTAACATAATTAATGGCATTATTTCAACTTACAAATCTATAATGTATAAAGATTGATAGGCTATTATAAACAGATTTAAACTTTTCTATAACATCTAAGGGGACATTTTCTTTTTGAGATAGATAATTTGGCATAAGGATTTTTGCTTCAGGTGTTTTTGTTTTGTTAGAAGAGAGTTTGGGTTATAAAGTTTTTAGCATTCTAACATCCCTTCTCTTCATCAAAATGAAACATTTGTTAAATACCAAGGATGTGTAAATTTTATAGTAATGATAATAAGAATCTGAAAAGAAAAGTCACCTTTAAATAACAACAAGGAGAGGAGAAACTAAGATGGCGGCATAGATAAACACCAGGAAATTGCCCATAACAATTGAAAAATTTTCTAGGAACACAAAACGGACATCATCCAGAACTACAGGAAGGCTGGCTGAGTGTAAATTCTACAACTAGAAGGAAAGAAAAGCACACTGAGAGCCAGAGGAGCTGCAGAAGTAAAGTGCAGAGGTACGGGGGCTCGCACGCGGAAAGGGGCTGGCACCTGAGGACGCGGCTGTCTCTTTGAATCTGGAGGGAGTCACAAGCTCCCGACGGCTCTGAACTCCAGGTTCCGGGAAGTCTCTGGGAACCCAGGACTCATATGGGGAGAAACTGGACTGTCTGGCAGCGGGCGAACTTGAGGGCGACTTTCCCTCAGAGGTGCTTGCAGCAATTACCCGGACACTGAGATGCGCGACTCCTTAGGGCAGGGCTAAGGATCCGCCATAGCTGCTTGCTCCAACCTTTGATTCCTTGAGACCCCGCCCCACCCAGGCTGTGGCAGATGCTTTTGCATATGAATGCCCCAGCCCTTTGCAACCTGATAATTACCTAACTGCAACCTGGCCAGACAGACCCAGAACTTCCAAAAGAAGGCCCAAGGCCCCACAGTGGCTTGCATTGCTTCACAGCTGAGCCTCATCAGGGCACCTCCAAACTACAAAAAAGGAAGGGGAATCTGCAGTTCTCTTCGTAGCTCCTGCTGTGTAACCTCAGGCAGAGGCTAAATTAACACCTCCTTAGATCCAAGAGCCACTGTACCCAGTGGTCAGAGGGGGACCATCCAGATCACAACTCCTCAGATCCATAAGGGACACACTCAGGGTGCAGGCTCAGTGAGCACCAAAACCCCACTGAAGCAAGTCTTGCCCCGGAAGGGTGTCTCTAGCACAGAAGTTCTCCCACTGCAGACACAGCTGATTCTCACTGCCAATTGGCCTGGAGGTCAATTCCTCCCAGTGATCCTACAACAACCAAGGCATAACTAAAACAAGACTGTGCACAAAGCCCACAAGGGGGTGCACCAAGAGTGTCCACCTCAGGTAATTGGGGAGGCTGAGCCACTGGGCCCTATAGGACACCTAGCACAGAAAGTCACTCTATCAACACAGGGAAGCAGCCGAAATGCGGAGACAAAGAAACAGGTCACAAATGGCAGAAATGGAGGAAAGCAAACGACTGGCCACGTTTATAAGGTTCAAGGCCATGTTTATAAGGTTTTTCAAGAATTTTATGGAAACCGCCGATAAATTTAGTGAGTCCCTCAATAAGTATAGTGAGACCCTGGAGGACATGAAAAAGGACCAACTAGAAATTAAGCATACACTGACTGAAATAAAGAATAATTTACAGAGATCCAACAGCAGACAAGAGGATCCCAAGAATCAAGTCAAAGATTTGAAATACAAAGAAATGAAAAATACCCAGCCGAAAAAGAAAAAAGAAAAGAGATTCCAAAAATATGAAGATAGTGTAAGGAGCCTCTGGAACAACTTCAAGCGTACCAACATCAGAATTATAGGGGTACCAGAAGAAGAGAGAGGGCAAGATATTGAAAACCTATTTGAAGAAATAATGACAGAAAACTTCCCCTACCTGGTGAAAGAAATAGACTTATAAGTCCAGGAAGCGCAGAGAACCCCAAACAAAAGGAATCCAAAGAAGACCACACCAAGACACATCATAATTAAAATGCCAAGAGCAAAAGACAAAGAGAGAATCTTAAAAGCAGCAAGAGAAAGACAGTCAGTTACCTACAAGGGAGTACCCATACGACTATCAGCTGATTTCTCAACAGAAACTTTGCAGGCCAGAAGAGAGTGGCAAGAAATATTCAAAGTGATGAATAGCAAGAACCTGCAACCAAGATTACTTTATCCAGCAAAGCTATCATTCAGAATAGAAGGTCAGAGAAAGAGCTTCACGGATAAGAAAAAGCTAAAGGAGTTCATCACCACCAAACCAGCATTATATGAAATGCTGAAAGGTATTCTTTAAGAAGAGGAAGAAGAAAAAGGAACTCTTACCATTTGCCACAGCATGGATGGAACTGGAGAGCGGATAAATACCACATGATCTCATTCATTTGTGGAATATAATGAACAACATAAACCGATGAACAAGGACTGACCCAGAGACGGTGAGGCATTGATTGGACTGTCGGGCCTTGGAGGGAAGGTAGGGGAGGGTGGGGGTAAGGGGAAAGATCAACCAAAGGACTTACATGCAAGCATATAGGCCTAACCAATGGACACGGACAACGGGGGGGTGAGGGCATGGGGGGGGGTAGAGGGTAACGTGGGGACAAGGACACATATGTAATATCTTAATCAATAAAAAATATATTATAAGTAAATAAATAAATAAATAACAACAAGGAAACTTTCCTTTTTTATAGTCCAAACCTGAATCTGTTTGTGTATTCATTGTGAGTATTTAGCATTGTAAAGTAAAAAAGCTTACTGGTGATTCAGAGTTTCTCCTCTCATCTTATTGATTGTGGAGAAAACTTAAAATGACTATGAGGCTGCCAAAAAAATTTTATTGTTAACAATAATATGTTAGCATAATAAAACATGAATATGGCAAGCTCTAATTTCCAGAATAAGCATAAAAGATGATTGAATACAAAAAGACAACTAAATGGAAAGATACACACCCTGATAATTAGAGAAAACACAGGGCTTAAAATGTATTCACTTCAGAATGAGAGTAAAAATCTTACAAAGTTATGCTGTTTCAGTTTCAAAGGGACTGATTTTAATGGAACATTGTATATCATAAAACAACCTTGAGATGCACTCCTTATGTCATTCTAAAATGTCTGATGCATGCTCTAGTCAAAATAACAACGATCTATAGGTATCGCTACAGATCATTTACCCTGTTAAAGGGTTTGATCTCCTTCAAGAGTTTCATATATCACTCTTATTAACACCTACTTTATTCTATCAATCTCCTTGTGCCTAATCAGAGGTGTGATGTGGGGGGAAAAAGCAACCATAGCAGCAATAATAAAATTTGCTTTGTGTGAGCTAACCATGTTGAAATAACAAATACAATGTCCCTTCTGTCTAAAGCATTTTTAACTAAGGTAAGCAAGCATTACATTTGTTACCAGATTTATTATTTGTTTTTATAAAATATATTCTTTATTTTTTAAAGTGTGTTTTTACTGATTTTCAGAGAGAGTGAGAACATCGATGTAAGAAAGAAACTTTGATCCACTACCTCCCTCACATACCTGGTCTGGGAATTGAGCCTGCAATTAGGGCATGTGCCCTGACCCCGAATCAAACCATCAGCCTTTCAGTGCATGGGATGACACTCAACCAACTGAGCCATTCCAGCCAAGGCCAAAATATGTTCTTTCTTAAAATTATTTTTTTTTAAATTCTTAAAATATTATTTTTTTAAATTATTTTTTATTGAGTTCAGAGAGGAAGGGAGAGGGATAGAGAGATAGAAACATCAGTGTTGAGAGAGAATCATTGATTGGCTGCCTCCTGCACACCCCCTACTGGGGATGGAGCCAGAAACTTTGGCATGTGCCATGACTGGGAATCGAACCATGACCTCCTGGTTCTTAGGTCAATGCTCAACTACTGAGCCATGCCAGTTGGCCAAAAATATATATTATTCTTTATGTTGACTTTCTTTTTCAAATGTTACCATATTATTTTCAAGTAAACTTCAGCATTATAGTTGATGATGACGATTCTGAAATTAGTATCATATTTGGAAGTAGAATAAAAACACATCAAAACACCGGCTTCAGTGATAGGTCTTATATGAGCTCTAAAAATGTTTGAAGATCAAGTTGTATTTGAATTATCAATTTGAGAGTCCTTGTATGCACCATCCTCTCTACAACTCACTTTTTGATAATGACATAGTATGTCAATAGTAAATAATTCATCCAAGGATAATTATACATGAACCCCACACTTCTGTGAAGACAAGACATTTTTTAATTAATTTTTTGCTGCATGTTATATCTCTGGAAAATATTCCCTTGTGCTTACAAGAGAAGAATAGCCATCAAATGTGAAATCCACAAAGTCAGGAAATTTCTTGTATGATATTTTCACATAGTTGATTTTTATTAAAGTTTGTGTTTATATAGAGATTTAGAGCAGAAAGTGTAGATACAAAACCTTTAGGGAAGTACATGAAGATTCATTATGCATTAATAATCCCAGAAATAATTGATGTACTATATAATCCCATTTTTATAACTCAGACCAGAAAACTTAAATAATTTCCTCAACCTGAAACAGCTAACGGGTGAAAGAGACAGGATTTAAGAGCAGAACAAATTCTTTTTAGCCATTTTATGAGAGTTTTATGTGTCCAGTGTTCTGAAATCAAACTACTTTTCATGAGAAAATGTGTTTTGAATTCTGAACATTCAATATGGAAATACTTATTGGTTACAATCCATAGATATGACATGGTATACGCTCTGATTAAAAGATGGATCCAGTTTAAAATGTTTAAGATGGGAAATCAAATAACCCTGAAAATTACATCATTTGTGAGTGAGTCATCAGCAGGTGTGTTTCACAGGGAATGGGTTTTAAACCTTTGAGCTATAACTTGTTTTATGGCAAGTTGTTAATACTGGAAGCACATCAGAGACAATATGATGTTATTACAAATAAAATCTTGGCAGAGCCTCAGCATTCAAATTTCCTGTTCTGAAGTCAGCGAGAGATATTTTTCTTTAATGTGTATTAAAGGGAAAGAAGACATCAGAGCCATTTGTACAGAAAGTAAAAGAATGTTAAAACAGGGGAATAGGGATAATGCCTGGTGAGATAGGGAAAATCTAATCTGTTTTGCAACAATATCTCTTTACTATAATTTGCAATTTCACCCAAGTTAAATTTGTTCTTACAAATATTTAGTTTGGCTACAGAATTATATTTCAAATCCCACAATAAACAGCACAAATGCAAATTTAAGGTACATATTTTTGAAGCATATATGTTGTTTATGTTTTCTGAGACTAATTTATATAAAATATTTTTTTCATATTAAGTTGTTTAAATTTTATTTGAATAAATTTTGCTAAATATTTTGTGTGCATTAGAATAATTTCTAAAAGTAGAACTAAAAATTAAGAAACCTGATTTATTATCAGTTGATAAATTATAGTTTAGATTGTCAGCAGCTGTTAGCTATAGCCTGGCTGGCAATGCTCAGTGGTTGAGTGTCAACCAATTAGTCAGGAGGCCACAGTTCCATCCCTGTCAGGGCACATACCCAGCTTGGGGGTTTGATCCCCAGTGGGGGGTATGCAGGAGGCAGCCGATAGATGATGATTCTCTCTCATCAGTGATGTTTCTCTCTCTTACTCTCCTTTCCTCTCTGAAATCAATAAAAATACATTAAAAATGCTTTAAAAATGAATAAAGCTATTAATTATAAAAATTATAGCCAAAATTAGAAAATATATAACATTCATTCTCAATTTCTCTTACACACGTACATACACAATACACCCTCATATATTTACACCCCCAAACCTCATTATATTTTGTAATTTTCTCTTAGAATTACGAACCCATATAATACATTTAGTTGATACCAAAGCAATATGATAAACATATATGTATTTAAGTCATTGATTAAAAATTTTAAATATTAAAATTTACATCACTAATAGGTGGTGTTTAAGGATTAATTTTAGAATAAATATTGGACAATAGGTAGGTTTAATAACAAATGTAGCTAGGAGTCTAATTAAACAGAACTGTTAAATTAGAAATTGCCCCGAACCAATATGCTCAATTAATATTTGACAAAGGAAGCAAGAACATACAATGGAGCCAAGATAGTCTCTTCAATAAATGGTGTTGGGAAAATTGGACAGATATATGCAAGAAAATGAAACTAGACCACCAACTTACACCATACACAAAAATAAACTCAAAATGGATAAAGGACTTAAATGTACGACAGGAAACCATAAAAATTCTAGAAGAATCCAAAGGCAACAAAATCTCAGACATATGCCGAAGCAATTTCTTCACTGATACAGCTCCTAGGGCACTTGAAACGAAAGAGAAAATGAACAAATGGGACTACATCAAAATAAAAAGCTTCTGCACAGCAAAAGAAACCATCAACAAAACAACGAGAAAACCCACTGTGTGGGAAAACATATTTGCCAATGTCATATCTGATAAGGGCCTAATCTCCAAAATTTATAGGGAACTCATACAACTTAACAAAAGGAAGATAAACAATCCAATCAAAAAATGGGCAAAGGACCTAAATAGACACCTTTCAAAAGAGGACATTCAGAAAGCCAAGAGACATATGAAAACATGCTCAAAGTCACTAATCATCCGAGAGATGCAAATCAAAACAACAATGAGGTACCATCTCACACCTGTCAGACTGGCTATCATCAACAAATCAACAAACGACAAGTGCTGGAGAGGATGTGGAGAAAAAGGAACACTTGTGCACTGCTGGTGGGAATGCAGACTGGTGCAGCCACTATGGAAGACAGTATGGAGTTTCCTTAAAAAACTGAAAATGGAACTCCCATTTGACCCTGTGATCCCACTGCTAGGAATATATCCCAAGAAACCAGAAACACCAATCAGAAAGGATATATGCACCCCTATGTTCATAGCAGCACAATTCACCATAGCTAAGATCTGGAAACAGCCTAAGTGCCCATCAGTAGATGAATGGATTAGAAAACTGTGGTACATCTACACAATGGAATACTATGCTGCTCTAAAAAGGAAGGAACTCTTACCATTTGCAACGTCATGGATGGAACTGGAGAGCATTATGCTAAGTGAAATAAGCCAGTCAATGAAGGAAAAATACCACATGATCTCACTCATTCATGGATAATAGAGACCATTATAAACTTTTGAACAATAATAGATACAGAGGCAGAGCTGCCTCAAACAGATTGTCAAACTGCAGCAGGAAGGCCGGGGAGGGTTGCGGGGCAGGAGGTAGGGGGGTAAGAGATCAACTAAAGGACTTGTATGCATGCATATAAGCATAACCAGTGGACATAAGACATTGGGGGATAGGGGAGGCTAGGGGACTGTCTAGGGCGGGGGGATAAAATGGACACATATGTAATACCCTTTGTAATACTTTAAGCAATAAAAATTTAAAAAAAAAATAAATAAATAAATCCAATCTTGCACTTAGGAAAAAAAAAAAAAGCAGACGGGACCCAGTGTCGGCTGTGTCTCTTTAAGAAAGAGGCTCCTCCAGGCCACCAATGCCTTCTAAATTCATATTTCTTGTATAATATTTTCATTTGTGCATCGGCCCCTCCTTCAGATCCTGAACCCCGCTGCGAAGATTGTGGCACACTGCACTTACAAACTATCTGGGTGAACTCAGAGGCTGGCCCTGGCTTTACCTCTCCCTTTTAGTTTTATCACATTTTATGAATGGGTGACAAACCAGAATGCTATTGGTCATAGAGGAAGATTGGTTTCTTGTCTTCCCTCAACAAAACCACCCATGCACTAAAAGTTCAAATGTGGACATTTGTCTACCAAATGCTGACATTTAGTGCCAGGTAATCCTCCTTATTGATGTTGTTAATAATTTGGTTATAATGTACTAGAGGCCCAGTGTACAAATTCGTGCACCTGTGGGGTCCCTCAGCTTGGCCTGTGGGGATCAGGTTGAAACTGGCTCTCTGACATCCCCTGAGGGGTCCTGGATTGCGAGAGGGTGCAGGCCAGGCTGAGGGACCCCACTGGTGCACAATTGGGGCCAGGGAGGGACCGCTGGAGAGTTCCAGGGCATGTCCAGCCCATCTTGCCCAGTCCCGATCTGCTGGACCCCAGCAGCAACTAACCTACTTGCATCTGTCCCCTAGTGGTCAGTGCATGTTATAGTGACTGGTCAAACAGTTGAACAAACAGTCGGACACTTAGCATATGAGGCTTTTATTATATAGGATTTGGTTAATAAAATGATACTGTGGAGAAGAATGGCCAGGACAGGCCTGAGACTTGGCCTGCCTGAAAATGTAAGGCAGGTGTTGGAAATTTTTGATTACATTCAGATCATGGGAGAAAATACTGTCCAGTGGTGTGGACAGATCATGGTTACAGAGAAATGGTAGTTAAAGCAAGTTGTTAGCATCAGAGAATAATAATTCTACAAAAAATAAAGGGGGTATAACTATAACTCCATGGCAATAGGGACTCTATGAGTTATCAAGAACACTGAAGGGTTTGAGATGGGTTTGAACTTGTCTGAGGGATATTACATATGTATTCCTTGAAGGTAAGGAATTCAGAATAGAATAGGATATCTGAATATTGGAAAGGCCATCCATACAGCATTTCATAAGGGCTTGACCTCAGAGAGGGTCATGGGGGCAATTTGTACCTGAAGAAGAGCTATAGGAAATGTTTCGACCCATGGGAGATTGTTTCCTGGCTTAGTTTTCTAATGATGGACTTTAAAGTAAAATTAGCCCTTTCTACCTTTCCCCATGTTTGGGGCCTCCATGAAGAATGTAGGTGATACTGAATTCCTAGGGCGGTACCTAGTTGTTGGGTGACCTGGTATATAAAGTAAGGTCCATTAACACTTTGTAGGTACTGGGGTAGGCCAAACTGGGGATTAGTTCTTTAAGTAAAGCTTTTGCTACTTCTGAAACCCTTTCTGTCTTAGTAGGATATGCTTCTATCCATTCAGTGAAAGTATCAATAAAAACTAAAAGGTATTTTACTCTCTTATCCTTTGGCATCTGGATAAAGTCTAGTTGCCAGTCTTCTCCTGGGTAAGCTCCTGGAAGGACTGGAGGGGCTAATGGACATTTAAGTGTTTTCCCTTGGGTTGCCTGGGGGAGATTGAATTTGTTGTTGAGGGTATACCATCTTTCCGTGTTAATAGTATAGGCTCTAAATTCTGCCCATTCGTTCTCAAATTGGGTGTATTGGGTCTGGGAAAGGAAGGCAAGGCCCCCAGGAATAAAGCCTCCTGTGAATAAAGTTTTTGTGCCAGAAAAAAAAAAAAAAATGAAATTGCAAGTTCATCTAAGATAAATTAAATTCATCATTAAATGAAGAAAAAGCTATTTTTAAACCTGTCATTAAGATAATTTCCCTGATTTTAAGAAATCACTTGAATGAATGTATTATCATTACAGATATCTTCAGCCTACCTGGTATTGCTATTTAGGCTTTAGGGAGAAATATGTAGTTGGTTCATGGTCACCAAAACAACATGCCAAAATACCACATTGATAAAAATAAATAAATATATATACACATATGTAGTAATTTACTTCCCCCCCAGCCTTATTGAGCTATAATTGACATAAAACATTGTATAAGTTTAAGGTTACATCCTGATAATTTGAAATATGTATATATCATGAAATAATTAGCACAATAATGGTTATTTAACAATCTACCACATTATATAGTATATTTTATTTTACTTCAAAAATATTGTTTATAATCCTATATAATAAAGAGGTGATATGCAAATTAACCCTCATGCCCTCACAAGATGGCTGCCTATGACCATGCCAACAGAGGGATTAGTGAGGGATGACCAAACGACTGAATAGCAGACTGCGTGGGGTGACCAGGTCGGTGGGGGGGTGAGGGCTGTGAGGGGCAACCAGTCCAGCCTGAGGGGCAGTTGGGGGTAACCAGGCAAGTGGGGGGGGGGCAGTTGGGGGCAACCTGGCCGGCAGCAGGGATTGGACCTAAATGGGTAGTCGGACATCCCTCTCACAATCTGAGACTGCTGGCTCCTAACTGCTTCTGCCTGCCTGCCTGATCGCCCCCTAACCACTCCCCTGCTGGCCATCTTGTGATGACATGAAGGCGGCCATTTGTGGTGGCCATCTTGTGGTGGCATAAGGGCATCGCACGAGGGCACAAGGACCACCTAGGCTTTTATTAGTATAGATTATTGAGTTCAGAGAGGAAGGGAGAGGGATAGAGAGATAGAAACATCAGTGATGAGAGAGAATCATTTATTGGCTGTCTCTTGCACACCCCACACTGGGGATCACATGCATAAACCAGGCACATGCTCTGATTGGGAATCGAACAGTGACCTCCTAGTTCAGTGATGGCAAACCTATGACACGCGTGTCAGAGGTGACAGGCGAACTCATTTTTTTGGATGACTTTTCTTTGATATAAAATAAATATCAAAAATATAAATCTTTGTTTTACTATGGTTGCAAATATCAAAAAATTTCTATATGTGACACGGCACCAGAGTTAAGTTTGGTTTTTTCAAAATGCTGACACGCTGAGCTCAAAAGGTTCGCCATCACTGTCCTAGTTCATAGGTCAATGCTCAACCACTGAGCCACGCTGGCTGGGCCTGGCCAGTATTGTGTGTGTTCTTGATTTTATGCAAGAAAGATTTCACAATGTGAGTCCAGGTGATTTTGAGATTACATTTATTAAAGCTATGGACAGGGAAACAGAGGAAGGGCTTAGGGTATAAGAAGCAATGGAAGAGCAGTGAGGCAGTGCTCTGATTTTGCTCTCTAGAAATGTTATAACACAGAAGTGAGCCCTCGGGGCTGCATGAATTCACTGAGAAGTAAAAGTCACAGTGACAGAATTGCGTCTTGGCAGGGCTACTTTTAGCTCACTGAAAAGTCCAGGATAAAAGGAGCATCCGGGAACAGCCTAGGTGGTGCTTTGCTTTGACTCACTAATAACATTATAAGAAACTGAGGCATGGTGAGGCATCTGCTAGTTCACTGAAAAGTCAGAGAAAAAGAGGCCTTGAAGACAGAATCAGGGTGTAAACCCAGGATAAGCTGCCACTGTACATTGCTCCCCTGGTTATAAGTCTCATAGGGACCCTTAGAATTTAGGAAAGAAAAGTAAAAATGCACACCTGAGAGAGAAGGTATGAGCATGCTCCACAGAGAGCCCCCACTGGTTCTTTGTCTTGATGTGTCTTGTTTGTTTTCTAAAGATGAGAATTTAAGAGGAGGTCTTAAGGGAGGATTCCAAGAGAATATTCATGGAATATATGCTGATGCACCAAAATGAGATTTATTCCCCTGACTTCATTTGTTCTTTGGTGTGGACAGTACAAATGGCACTAATTAGATTTCTGTTATCTATCTTTCTGATTAGGGTGGTTTAAGCTATTTACCCTGAAAAGGAAAAGTGTAAATAATTTACTCTTTTGTGCTTTATTAGATAGCTGGGACTGCTTGGCCATTTAACTGTCTGTTTGTGCCCCATTTCTACTTGTCCTGGATTACATACTCATCTCAGTTTTAAGCTATCCACCAGTGTGCTGGCTCTGGGGCCTTCCAGGACATGCAGACCAAGGTCAGCCACTGCTTATGATCTGTCTGGGCCACTGGGCATGAGCTACAAAGAAAGCTACAGATGGCTGCTATTTATGCTGGGCTTGGAGGTGCCCAGGAAAGGCAAAGCTGGGAACCACGGCCAACTGCCACTAGTGCCAGGCCTGGGGCCATTTATTGAGAGGTACAAGGCTCCCTGAGGCCAAATGCCACTTGTTTGAGATATTTTAGGAAACAATGAAGCATAAGCCAAAACAGGCCATTCATTTGTATGGAAAAGCCACTGGAAGCAGCTTGGGTGGCTGCAAAAAATTGGGTAGGGGGTTCCAAGAAATCATCAGGCAGGGGCAAACAGTGATAGGCAGGTTGATGGAGACTCAGATATGATACTGGCTTGCTGGCTTTGTTAAAGGAGGGCTCAGAAAATTAACCATAGCTTCTTCCAACACTTCTGTCTGGGGGAAAACTGCCTTCCATCTCTTGCCCCAATGCCAGACAATTCAATTCCTCCCCTTGTGTCCCTGGTGCCTTTTGAGTTGCCTCATTCCATGTCTTCACTCGTCCTACCAGTCTTGATGAGACTTCTTTATATCATTAGTTTTAGGGATTCTGTTTAGCTAGATTTCAGTTGGTTCTTAATGATGGTTGTTCTGTAGTTTAGGTGTAATTTTGATGTAGTTGTGGGAGGATGTGAGTACCACATTTACCTATGCTGACATTTTCTACAGAACTGCTGAATTCATTCTGAAACACGTGTACACAAATATTTACCACCTCACTAAGATTTGATGAGGGGAAAGAGTTACATACATGTTTTGAAATACACATTTAGACTTATTCTGGCATTAATGATTTACTTAGAGTGGTATACTTTTCTGTTGAATTGAGGACATTTGCATGGGCTCTTGAACCTTTCTGTATAACAGTTCCATGGTATAGCAGTTCCATTATTTAATAGCACAAATCCAAATTAACCTCTCTAGGACTTATTTTTTATATGCACAAAGGATAGAATGATTCTACTTCATAAGGTTGTAAGGACTAGGTGAAAGTAAATAATGTTAAAGTTCTAGGAATAGGTAAATTATTTACAAGTTATTGTTTTCCTTGTATATGTTTGATGGTTTGTACATAAAGGAAATATCTGTGTCCATGTTACTTGTTTCATTAAGTGTCAGATACAAAAATTACATTTGAATTCAACCCCAGGTGTGAAGACATTTCAATCATAATCAATTTATGATCACATACTTCTTTCTTAATGAAATAGTAATGTCTCAAGAAAAACTTATTATTTATTTTCACCTATACCACACCTTCCCTTCTTTACCAAAAATTTACATCTTAAACCACTTACTGTGAACCAAGAAGGATATATTTTAAAGAGACATGCAGAAGGATATGCATGAAAGAAAGCTCATGTGAATTTATTTTTGGTTTCTGGGAATACAAAAATGTAGGTCTATATTTTTGTTGCAAGAAGCTGATTTTATTGCAAGGAGAAGAGAAAGACACTGTACATCTTTAATTACAGCTTTGTTTGAAAAAGAAGTATTAATTATATGTTATTCTTCATCTCGGGCTTATTTTTTCTAACTCATATCTCTATTAGTTCATAAATGCACATAAAATACTATTAATTGTCAAATAAATTATGAACTTATATACAATTGCACTTAACTTTATACATTTCAAATTCAGAAATCAGGACATATTCACAAAATGGGCTTAGGAGAAAATGAATCCATTAATTGTGCATGTTTTTCTTGGATAGAAGGAAAAACAATTTTGCATCTGTTTTTTTACATGGAAACTTGACTTTGATATGTATACTTTTCTATGAATTTTTATGTTCCCAGAGTAATGGGAAAAATACTCCAGTAATGAACAGTAGTATTTATCTATGTAAGACATACATCTCAAGTTCTAGAATTGGGGAAAATGCTAATTGTATAACAAATATTTAAATATATGAAGTGATGAATATTGAGTCTATACTCAATTGACTACTGAATGTTTGACCAGAACTCTCCAGTTAATTATGAATTTTAGAAGAGTTATGATAAATTTATACAATCAACCAGATAATTTTTTCTGAATATCTGTATTTTTAAAACTGATTGCTGTAGCATGTGCATTCTCAATTGGCACAATATCATCCCAAAGAGAAAGAACATTTTGGGGGTGATTTGGTTTTTATTGGGGTTTATGTCCCTCCAAAAGGCAACAGTGCATAAACAGATATAGAGTATAAATGTGACATTAAAATTTCATGGTTGTAGACAGTGAAGAAAATGTTTAATGTAGTGTTTGTAGGTTTGAAATTTTGATGTATTAAATATTATTTCAAAAGGTGTTCTAAGGCTTGAAACTATATGGGTAATAAACCTAATTCTCATAAAATCTTTAATAAATGTAATAAGAAATGTTTCTCATTTTAGGATAATTCATATAAAATAGAAATTATAAAATATATTTTTCTGCCATCATTAATATTAAATCAAAGATCTTTGCTCATCTGCCTTCTTGGTTTGTCCATTTTATTCTAATTTAATACTATGTAAAACAGTATGTTTTATTCTTTCTTAAACACTTTTACCTTTTAATAAATATATTTCTCACTTTAAGATTCCATTATGTCTTCCTAAGACACAACCTGATGCCTGAAAAATGCTGGTACTGAATTCCTGCTCGGTGTGTGTTTAATTACTATGAGATTGTGTTGAGCTTGAGCTACGGGAATAATTCCTTTTCATTTTCCCAAATATAAATTGCCTTATACTAGTGAATATGCCTTTTTATCTAAACCATCCAAGTCAACAGAAAGATTTCAATTCTCTCTCCTTGCCCTGCTTATTATATAAATCATTATGGAAAACTGGGACATTGGTCAGCACTTTGTCACTAACTATGCTTTATAATAAACCACTTAATCTTCATGAATCTCAATCATCTCAAAAATGAAATATAAATAGGTCATTACTTTATTTTGTATCTTGTAGAACTACTCTTAGGAACTATATAAATTAATGTCCTTTGCAATAATTTCAAGTATTAAATTTAAATTTCCAAAATATTAGAGTACCAATTGTTCTATTTACACTATAGGAAGCCATGATTAGTAGTGGCAGTTGCACTTGTTCCTAACTCATAGGATCAGCATCTCACAATTAAGTTGTCTAAAATCACATGGTTAAAAGTTTTAAATATATTTAATAGAACTATTTAAATATATATTTTCATGGACAGGGGAATATTCACGTTTGTTTCTTAGAGACTGCACTGTAGAAAGTATTAGTAAATATTTGCTAAATCTAAAAAAATCACTCCACCTCAGTTTTATAAAATTTTGGAAATATATGTGACATACTATATAAAACACTGACAATATTTTTCAAGTTTAAAGGTATAGAAATTTAACATCAATGTAGTTTTATTTGATTATCCTGATATTTTGATGATAAAAGTTGAACAATTATTTGATAACTTCCAAAATTTATCCTGTACATAAATCCAGCATAATTGTTTATGATATATTTTACATTCTTTAATATTGGTCATCAGGCTTCAATACAAGCTTAGAAAAGTTAAAATTTTCAATATTTAAAATGCTTTATAAGTAACATGGATAAAATACTTAAGTCATTGTGCTTATGATATCTTGCAGGTAACTAAAAAACTCATGTGTATTTTTTTTAAAGTTATCTTTATTTTTTTAATTCATTTTGTTTAAAGTATTACATATATCTCCTTCTCCCCGCCCCCCCTCCATTGACCTCTCCTTGGCCATTCCCATGCCCCAGCACATGGCTTCACACCCTACTGTGTGTGCCCATGGGTTATGTTTATATGCTTGCATTGCTTCACTTAGCATAATGCTCTCCAGGTCCATCCATGCTGTTGCAAATGGTAAGAATTCCTTTTTTATTTATTTATTTATTTTTTACTGCAGTGCGATATTCCATTGTGTAGATGTACCACAGTTTTTTTAATCAATTCATCTGCTGATGAGCACTTAGACTGTTTCCAAATCTTAGCTATGGTGAATTGTGCTGCTATGAACATAGGGGTGCATATATCCTTTCTGATTGGTGTTTCAAGTGTCTTGGGATATATTCCTAGAAGTGGGATCACTGGGTCAAATGGAAGTTCCATTTTTAGTTTTTTGAGGAAACTCCATACTGTTCTTCACAGTGGCTGCACCAGTCTGCATTCCCACCAGCAGTGCACGAGGGTTCCCTTTTCTCCTCATCCTCGCCTACACTTGTCGTTTGCTGATTTGTTGATGATAGCCATTCTGACAGATGTGAGATGGAACCTCATTGTTGTTTTGATTTGCATCTCTTGAATGATTAGTGACTTTGAGCATGTTTTCATATGTCTCTTGGCCTTCTGTATGTCCTCGTTCAAAAAGTATCTATTTACGTCCATTGCCCATTTTTTGATTGGATTATTTATCTTCATTTTCTTAAGTTGTATGAGTTTCCTATAAATTTTGGAGATTAAACCCCTGTCAGATATAACAATGACAAATATATTCTTCCATGGGGTGGCTTTTCTTATTGTTTTGTTGATGGTTTCTTTTGCTGTGCAGATGCTTTTTATTTTGATGTCTTAAAATTATTACAAATGTCCCCCCTTTCCCCCACTGACCCCTTCTAGCCTGTCCCCACTCAAAAAAACTCAAGTCTTGACCCATTTTGAACCTCATCCATCTTGGAGTAGTCTAAGGATCATTGGTTATCCATTGGTATATCAAATGATAATCAGGCAAATAGGCTATTTTTGAGAAAAAATTTATTTATTGATAGTTTTAAAATTTGCCATTAAAGATAATTGGTAAATTCTTAAAGTTTGTGTCTCAGATAAAAAAGAGTGTGTAGGTTAATATTAACAGGATGTGGTTCATTTCAGCTAAACCATTTCCATGTTATTTGCACACATTGAATATGTTTGATGTTTCTTTTTGGTAGTTTTCTATAATGTGGCTTTATTTTTTCAACTTACGGAAATGGATCAATGGTTTAATATTGGACCACAAAAGTCTGAAAATAAGTATGCAAATTGTAAAATAAGTAGAACAATTTACAAATGCAAATTATAAGCCAAATCCTTCTGAAGATTTCTATTTGCTGAGACAAAAAAAAAATAAATCTGTATGAGTATTTTCACAAGCATCACCCCAATAAGAAATGAGGAAAAGTAAAGTTGTATTTAGAAAATTTGATAAAATGTTATGTATTTATATTCTGCTCCCTAATAGTTTATCTATTAAGAAACTATGCCACATGTTGTTATAAAATCAGCAAAGATTTCACATAATTTTCAAACCAAAAGATTGAATTTACTAGCAAAAAATACTATAAATTTTCTGAAATAACTTTTAAATAATATTTTCCAATATAAAAATAATGAATTCTATCTTTTCACTTGGAGACAAAGTTAAAGTTACTGCAGCATTTTTTGCTTTGCAGCAATTCCAACTATTTTTAAAGTTCCCTAACCATAATGGTACTGAAGTTATATACATGGAGTGTAGTAGAACATCATTGTGGTATCTATACTAATGAAAGGGAAATATGCTAATTAGACCAGGAAACTGGACATCTTCCTACTGTCCAACTTCCTTCTGGACAAAGACACGGTGGTGGGGGCCAAGGCAGAGGCGGTTAGGGGCGATCAGGCCAGCAGGGGAGGGCAGTTGGGGGCCATGAGACCAGCATGGGAGTGGTTAGGCAATGATCAAGCCAGTAGGCAGGAAAGTGGTTAGGAGCCAGCAGTCCCAGATTGCGAGAAGGATATCCAACTGCTGGACATCCCCCAAGGGGTCCCAGATTGGAGAGGGTGCAGGCCAGACTGAGGGACCCACCATGCACAAATTTAGTGCACTTGGCCTCTAGTGTTATATAATAAACAAGTACATCAAATGTCATAAACTTGCTACTACACATACTTACCAGGCTATATTTTGCTTTTCAGTTTAGATGAACATAAACTGATGAACAAAAACAGATCTAGAGACAGAGAAGCATCGATCAAGCTGTCAAACTTCAGAGGGAAGGTAGGGAAGGGAGAGGATAAGGGGGAGAGATCAATCAAAAGACTTGTATGCATGCATATAAACCTAACCAATGGACACAGACACCAGGGGGTGAAGACATGAGTGGAGGGTTGGGGGACAATGGGGAGACATTGTAATACAATAAGGACACATATGTAATACCTTAATCAGTAAAGAAAAAAAATAAATCACACAAAAAGTACATATATGTATATACTAGATATGTCATGATTTTTGTACAAATCAGCTTTTGTGAATTTTTTTTGAAACCTGAGAAAATAATTAACAACTCTTGATTCTATTAACTGCAATTTTATTTATTGTTGCACATCCTTGGTTTGTTGATTATGTTTTGTACATTCCAGTAATTGATTAAATGTCATACATAGATAGTCAAAATGCATTAGTTCTTGTAATATGGCTGACTGGCCTATTCGTTTAAAAAAGAGCTTCTTTTCATCTTCATACTGGGTTTCATCCAATGTACCCCAGAAATGAGATAACATCATATAGCTTAAAGAACTTAAAGGTTAGTTGGTTGAAAGGCTTACTTATTTGAAATTGCTGATATAATATTTCTTTACAAAAGATGATTATCCAGTGTCGGAAAATTTCAGGTTTTAAAACTTTCACTTATTTAAGAGATGATACCTTCCATTATCAGTTATTTGTAAGTTTTAGAAGCCTTATTATGTTTTGAATTAATTCAACTTACCTGTAAAAGTCCAGAACTTCCACTAATGTTTTTTGACCACACACAGGGCATCTATATTTCTCACTTTATGTATTTTAAAGTAGCAACTGTAATCCTTCTAAAATTGTCTTTATCCAGAGTACAGGAGACCCTCAATTTATACAATTTGTAATATATATACCAGTTACCAAGTTTATTTAAATAACACCAGTCCCCTAACAACAAGGTTCAAATTTCAGCCACAATGATGTATTCACATTGCGAAGTTGCATAAACAACCAACTTTGCTGCTAGCTCTTCAGTCCACATATCATTTTGTAAACCACAGATGCACACCATGATTTCTCATCCGTCACATTACTAATTTCAATCTGTTGGCGATCAGTCACTGTGCATCTGTTATTTGATACATGCACAGATAGCAATACATGCAGTTTTGTGGCCTCCTTTTATCCCAGTGAAAACTAAGGTGGTGTTTCACAAACAATAAATAATTAATAGAGGGAGGGGGGTCAGCAAAGATAAAAGTGCAGCAATGAAACAAAATGTCAGAACGCTGAGAGCAAAATTTGAATCAAATGTAAATCGAGCTATAGAAGAAACCAATGACCATGCAAATGCTGGCATTGCCACTGTCTGAGAGACTCTAAATTTGTAACCAGATAAATTTAATTAAGGTAAAATTATCTATAACTGAAAAAGTGGTTGCAGTGAAAGAATGAAGATTCACCAGAGGCAATGATAGAGGCAAACACTTTACATAAAAAGAAGCCCTGTAGCCGAAACCGGTTTGGCTCAGTGGATAGAGCGTCGGCCTGCGGACTGAAGGGTCCCGGGTTTGATTCCGGTCAAGGGCATGTGCCTGGGTGGCGGGCATATCCCCGGTGGGGGATGTGCAGGAGGCAGCTGATCGATGTTTCTCTCTCATCGATGTTTCTAACTCTCTATCTCTCTCCCTTCCTCTCTGTAAAAAATCAATAAAATATATTAAAAAAAAAAAAAGAAGCCCTGTAGATAGTTCACAACATGGAAAGTGCAAAGGATAAATGTTGGAAGAGATTCCAAATTTATGTTTGACAAGAAGACAAACACATCAAGTTGTATAAATTACTCATCTTTTATTTTTTACAAAAAAATAAGAAACTTTAATCCCCAGTGTTACCAATGATTTATATTTCAGTGTAAAAAATAAATATTCATTTTGTTGCATTTTAAAATTTTTCTATAGTTAAGGATTGAGAGTACCAGAGTTCTTACTGTTTGACAAAAATTGTATTTTATTTATTGGTAAGCCATTTATTATTAAAATTATAAAGGTTTCAAGTGTATAATTCTAGAATACTAGAGGCCCAGTGCATGAAATTTGTGCAAGAGAGGGGGTCCCCTCAGCCCAGCCTGCATCCTCTCCAGTCTGGGACCCCTTGGGGGATGTGTGACTGCCTATGCTAGGGATTGGGCCTAAACAGGCAGTCGGACATCTCTCTTACAATCCTGGACAGCTTGTTCCTAATAGCTCACCTGCCTGCTTGGTCGCCCCTAAGTGCCGCCCTCTGCTGGCCTCGTTGCCCCCAACTGCCCCCCCCATCAGCCTAGTTGCCCCTCACTGCCCCCCCCCCGCCAGCCTGGTTGCCTCCAACTGCCCCCCATGCCAGCCTCGTTGCTCCCAACTGCACCCCCCACAGGACTGGTTGCCCCTAACTGCACCCCCACCAGCCTGGTCACCCCCAACTGCCCCTCCTGCTGGCTTGGTTGTCCCCAACTGCCCCTTTCCGGCCTAGTTGCCCTCATTGCTTCCCCACCGGCCTGGTCACCCCACACAGCCTGCTGTTCAGTCATTTGGTCATCCCACATTAACCCCCCTGCCATCCTGGTCAGAGGCGGTCACCTTGAGAGGGTGTGAGGGTTAATTTGCATATTACCTCTTTATTATATAGGACTAGAGGCCCAGTTCACAAAAATTTGTGCACTTGGGGAGTCCTTCAGCCTGGCCTGTGCCCTCTCGCAGCCTGGGAGCCCTCAAGGGATGTCCACTTGCCAGTGGGGAGCAGGCCTAAGCTGCAGTCAGCCATCCTTAGCGCTGCTAAGGAGGTGGAAGAAGCTCCTGCCACCACCACTGTACTGGCAACCATCAGCCTGGCTTGTGGCTGAGCAGAGCTCCCACTGTGGGAGCACACTGACCACCAAGGGGGGGCAGCTCCTGTATTGAGCATCTGCCCCCTGGTGGTCAGTGTGTGTCACAGTAATCAGTCATTCCCTGTCGTTCTGCTGTTAGGGTCAATTTGCATATTATCCTTTTATTATATAAGATAGAGGCCTGGTGCATGGGTTGGGGCCGGCTTGTTTGCCCTGAAGGGTGTCCCAGATCAGGGTGGGGGTCCAGCTGGGGTGCCTGGCCAGCCTGGGTGAAGGGCTGATGGCCATTTTCAGGCTGGCCACGCTCCCCGGCAACCCAAGCTCCCAACCTCTCCTTTTTTACTTTTTTTTCCCCTGGGATTTATTTATCTTCTATAATTGAAACTTTGTAGCCTTAAGTGGAGGCCATGGCCAGCTGGAAGCAGGTATCTGGCATTTATTTATCTTCTATAATTGAAACTTTGTAGCCTTGAGCATAGCCCAAGTCTGGCCAGGTCAGGAGGAATCTTGGCTTCCTCCACCGCCAGGGGCAACCCAAGCCTCCTGCTCACTCCAGCTTTGTGGCAACCGCCATCTTAGTTGGGCTAATTTGCATACTCATTCCTGATTGGCTTGTGGGCGTGGCTCATGGGTGTGGCTTGGGCATAGCAGAGGAATGGTTAATTTGCATCTTTCTCTTTTATTACATAGGATATCATCTGTATATTATATTGTGGATTCACTACCCTAAGTCAGGTCTCCCTCTGTCACCACTTATCCCTCCTTTACCCTTTATTACCTCCCACCACCCCCATTTCTCTCTGATAATCACCATATTTTTTTTCTGTTTCTCTGAGGGTTTTTTTTTTTAATTTGGCTTAATTCCTTCACCTTTTTTTAATCCAGCTCCCCAGCCACCTCCCCTCTGAAAGCTGTCAGTCTGCTCTCCATATCTATGATTCTGTTTCTCTTTTGTTTGTTTATTTTGTTCATTAGATTCCACATGTAAGTGAAATTATATGGTATTTATCTACCTCTGACTTATTTCACTGAGTCTAATATCCCCCAGGTCTATCCATGATGATGCAATAAGTAAGATTTCCTTCATTTTTTGGTGGAGTAGTATTCCATTGTATAAATGTACCATACCTTTTTTATCCATTCATTTACCAAAGGGTCCTTAGACTGCTACCAAATCTTGGCTATTGTAAATAATGCTGCAATGAACATAGGGGTATACATATTCTTTTGAATTAGTGTTTTGTGTTTCCTTGGCTATATTTCCAGAAGTGGAATTACTGGGTCATAAGGCAGTTCCATTTTTAATGTTTTGAGGAAACTCAACTGTTTTTCACAGTGGCTGCACCAGTCTGCATTCCCAACAACATAAGGGTTCTCTTTACAACATTCATCATTTTATTTACTATTTAAAAATAATTCATGGTTATACTGTTTCTGATATCCTTAGAGATAATGGATTATTTCTCTATTTCCTTATTTTACTTGTACTGTACAATAAACACTATTTTCTAATTTCCACTGTGATGAGAACACAATGTGAAATGAGAATTCAATAAAATGACCTTTTCAGTGTATTGTTGAATCCAGTTTGGTAATATTTAGTTGAATATTTTAGCATCTTTGTTCATCAGGGATATGGCCTATAATCTTCTTTTTTTTGTAGTATCGCTGTCTGGTTTTAGAATTAATATAATGCTCATTTTGTAAGATGAACTTAGGAGTGTTCCCTACTCTTGAGTTTTTTTGGAATTGCTTGAGAAGGATAGGTGATAGTTCTTTGAATGTTTGCTAAAATTCACCTTAAAGCCATCCAGTCCATGACTTTTTGTTGGGTTTTTGTTTATTACTATTACTGCTTCAATTTCACTAGCTATAATCTGTACATTTAGATATTCTGATTCTGCCTTGTTCAGTTTTGGAAGATTGTATGTTTCTAAGAATTTAATCATTTTTTTATACATTGCTCAATTTTTTGGCATATAAATATTCATAATATTTTCTTATAACCCTTTATATTTTTTCTTTTGGTGTCAATTGTTCTCTTTCATTTCTGATTTTATTTATTGGGTCTTTTTTCCTTTTTTTTCATGAATCTGAAAAAATGGTTTGTCAATCTTGTTTATCTTTTCAAAGTGCCAACTTTTGTTTTCATTGACCTTTTGTATTTTTTTTTTAGACTCTATGTTGTTTATTTCTCCTCTAATTTTTATTATTCCCTTCCTTTTATTTATTTGAGCTTTGTTTGTTGTTTTCCAGCTCCTTTAAGTGTAAAATTAGACTGGTGTTTGTTTGGGTTTGTTTGTTTGTTTACAGTTTTTTCTTGTTTCCTGAGGTACAATTGGAAAATGGTCTCTGGCCTAGCACCACAGAACTCAGTCTGTTCCAGATTCTGCTGGCAGCCCAGGCTCCATTAGGCAGTCCTGCTGGGAGTAGGGACGGTGGGTCTAATGGATTTTATGTGAGTGGAAGGTGCTGGTCAGGCTCAGGCTAAGGTGACGGTATTGGCCTTTGAACCAGAGCCACACAACTCAAGTCTGTCTTAGATTCTGCCAAGATCTTTTGGGGAGTAAGCGCTTGGCAGGGTCAGGCCTCCAGGAGTTAGGAGGGTAGATAAGAGGGGACTACTGTATTAGTTTTCCCATACAAGTGAAAATGCATTTTTGTCTTCTGTTTTATACCTTTGGCTCTTAAGAATGCTTTAGAATCTTACACATTTTTGGTGAAACAGTTATTTCAAATTTATTAGTAGTTCCTCTTTTAAGAACTTAAGAGGCAACAGAAGCTGTATCTGAGGTCAGCGTGAGATGCATTATCATATACTCAAACTAATCCCTGCTTGTCATACCTAGGACATGTCATACCTAGTTCTATAGTACCCATATTCTGAGCCTTTCTCTGTCTTCCCTGCATAATGCTTTTCAAAGAAGCAACTTAATTTATGATGCAAATATTTTCCAAAGAGACACACACAACTAGTCCTTTAGATTCCCAGACATGTTGGGAATCTAAAAAAACCTCTGGTTAAGTTCAGACTTGAACTGTACATTAAAAGTTGAATTATTTGATTTTGATCTGTCAAAAATTGCATCAGACAATATTAAACAAGCAGGAATCCTTTATTAAAGAATACTGCAAAACGAGAGGGAGATTTAACTCTGATGAAACAAAAGACAGGAGGGTTTTTCAGCATTGGAGTAAGCTTGTGTAAAGGTAGTGGAGGGCGTTAAAAAGGAGGCTGGCCAAAATAATTAGGTCTTCTCTGTTTTCCAACTTTTCCTTATTGTAGTTAGTTTTCTACGTTCCCATGGGGACTAAAAGATAGGAACACTACCTTTCTTGATAATCACACTTTGAAGACATGACCCTCAGGTCCTTGAGACATTCTTGAGTTGTGAAAAATAACAAGATGCTAGGAGAAGATTTACATCCCAAAGGGGCAGAAAAAGAATTTATAATAGCAAGTTTCTAAAGCAAATCCTCTAAGCAAAGGGCAGACATATAGACAGAAATAAACCTGTCTAAAGTTTAGTCATGCTGAGAGGAACATTAGGCTGTCTCACTCACAGATAGTATCCTGAAGTTCCAAATTTCATTATACCAAAGCAACCTAAGAGAGGTCATGAATACATATTCAAAGAAAAATAATAATGATGGTGATAATGACAGAAAAGCTGCTCTCCTGATTTTTCTATCAAGCACTGTGATAAGCTCTTTATATGATATCTTAATTATTTAAAATACACCATTAAGTGATCATCTTATTCATTTTCCAATAAAAATGTCACACAAATAGTAAGTGGCAGATTCAAAATGTAAACCCAGTGTTCTTGCTATGAGAGGTAAAACTAACATGTATTACCAAGTGAAAGTTAGCCATACATACCTAGTCCTGAAAAACAAAGCTAAATCAAAAGAAGCTACAAGGATTAAATTGAGGTTTACATAATCTAAGTCAAATTGGTGTTCTAACTTCACAATTTATGTCATATTAAATTGCCCCCCAACTCCCCCCCCCCCCCCGGCTGGCCTGGTTTGCCCCCAACTGCCCCCCTCTTTTGGCCTGTGGTATTTGGCCTAAACCAGCAGTTTGACATCCCTCTCGCAATCTGGGACCCCTGCCTCCTAACTGCTCACCTGTCTGCCTGCCTGATTGCCCCTAACTACCTTCCCCTACCGGCCTGGTTGTGTCCAACTGCCCTCAGCTGCTGGCCTGATCTCGCCCTAATTGCCCTCCCTTGAAGGCCTGATCATGCCCCCAACTGCCCTCTGCTGGCCAATTTGGTTCTGATTGGTCAGTTTCAATGACAGTCAGCATCAAAAGCTCTACCTACTAGGCAGCCACTGGTTTTTCACAGCACCCAGATTTGGTTCTGATTGGTCGGTTCCTATGCCAATCAACATCAACACCTCCGTCTCCTAGGCAGTCAGTGGTTCTTTACAGCACCCACATTTGGTTCTGATTTGTCGGTTCCTATACCAGTCAGTGTCTCTGGGCCTATCAAGGGGGCCTGATCATAAAGGCGGGGTTGATCAGCAGCCCCTGTGGAACCCTGGAGAGAAATGGAGGTGCGCTGCTGGCCAGACTAAGAGAGAAAGAGAGAGGCAAGTGCTAACCAAAAGCTGCCACTGAGGGAATGGATCAGTCCCTGCTTCTCTCTTCAGGCCTCTCTCTGGCCCTGATTCACAGCCCCCTCAGCAGTCAGTGCTGGGGCACCATGCCTGCAGTGGAAGCAGCCATAGCAACCCAGAGCTGAATGCAGGACTGACTTCCAGTTGGTTAAGCCTCAGTCCTTACTGGATGTTAAGATGTTAAGACCCCTGATATATATATATATATATATATATATATATATATATATATATATATATACACATATGTATATATATACATACATATATATACATATATATGTATGTATATATATACATATGTATATATATACATATATATGTATATATATACATACATATATATGTATATATATATATATCTGTATATGTATATATATATACAGATATATATATATATATATATATATATATATATATATATATACACACTAGTACCCCGGTGCATGAAATTTGTGCACGTTAAAAGGGAATTAATTAGCGTAAATATTTTAATATTGCTATTTGCCCTTTCTCTATAATAGAAGTGTGAGAGGTGAAAGGAAATTAATAAAATGTATATGAAAATAATACATAAAATTATTAATAAATAAATAGTAACAAAAGGATATAACAACAACAGAGGCATGATATAAAAACAACAAAAACATGATATAAAAACAGTGATGCAAACAATGACTGAAAAAGTGATTAAACTTATTCTAATATCTCCCTGTACACCACATTGAGAGTGAAAACACTTTCAGAGTGCTTGACTGATTTCCCTTGTGATGAAGTATTTAGAACTTTAACTTTAATGTCACATGCTCTTCGAACTCAAGAGAAAGCATCATATAACTGACCATGTGTGAAAACGGGTTCAGGTAGAAATATGCCTACTCTATCTAAAGTTTGTTCTTGTGATTTATTAATAGTCATCGCAAATGCTGGCATCACAGGAAACTGTCGTCGAATCAATTTAAATAGGAGGCCAGTGTCAGATGGGGACAAATCAATTCTTGGAATCAGAACAATCTCTCCCTCTGCAGATCCTGTTAATACTTCAGCTTCGATAATGTTAGGTAGTAATCTTTTGATAATAAATCTGGTACCATTGCAAAGACCCCTTTTACTATTGAGATTTCTCAATAACATGATGCTTGCACCCATTTTCAATTTTAATTTATGACATGGCATTCCTAAAGGAGTAACACTATTAAGAAATTTGATGGGAAAATTTTCCTTTTCAGCATCATCTGTTGAATCAATGGAATCCTCACTCAAATATGTGTGAAAATCTCAATCGAGTATATCCAAAATTTCATCATTTACTTTTTGAACGTGTTCATTTTTTGGACAAAGAATTGCACATTTAGATATATTTTTAATATTATCTATAGATATAGTATTTCCAAAGGTAGCTTCAGTAATAGATCCATTACAAATCATTTCACAGGGGAATTCAATAATATCCATTCCTAAATGAAAATTGCTATCAAATTTTCCATCTCCAAATTTTACTAACCATCCTGTGTGAATTGGAGACATTATATCTTGGTAACTCATGACAGCAAAGGTGTTTGAACAGGCCTTCAGCTTCCATATCCCATATGATGCAGTGTACGGCTAATTAGCCTACAAACATCAGGTGGTCATAATAACCTGGCCACTCAGTGTGTATCTATCTATCTATCTATCTATCTATCTATCTATCTATCTATCTATCTCTATATCTATATCTATATCTATCGATCAATAGATAGATAGATAGATAGATAGATATTCAATGAAGGACCAACCAGTGGAAAATGTATGGCTTAATGAGACAGTAGTCTGTCTAGGTTATATCTATAGGAATAAAAGAGGATCTAAAGCCTTTTTTGTCAGTTTTTCCACACTCACATACTACTTCTAATTCTCTTGATTTTAATAATTTGATATTGAAGACATTTAAAAATATGAAGAAAAGCATAAATAATAAAAAATGAATTCTATAAGAACTAATAGTATGAATTTTTATTAGACCATAAATAAATATAGATGTGATATAGTATCAAAAATATATCTGTAATCTTAAGATGTGCAATCAAACAGTAGTGTTTATAATAAAACAAAATAAATGCAGATTTGAAGGATGGGAGTGAGAGGCATTACATAATTAACTGTTTTAAAATATTTAAATATTTATCATATAAAAACAACTGCATTTATGTATGGGTCTACAATGTAAGAAGCAAGATTAAATATATAAACTGAAGAATTTCTAATATTTATTAAAATCAAAGACTTCAAATATTGCTTCATTGTCTACAGTAGAAATAATTGTCTTGACAGTCAGAAACTTCTCCATTATTGAAAGTATTCATGGGAGAATTTGACTATAAGATTATAGGATAGAATGAAGAATAGAATATACACTCTAAATTTATGCTTTGGTTATTCTGTGATTCTATAATGTGTCACTTCAGTATCAAAGGGCTCGTGGTGTATTTTGTTCTCTCCTGGAATATATCAAGCAAGTTAACACTGAACAATTCAAATGTACTGTAAGCAGGAAAAGATTGGGCCTAGGAAAGAGGGTAAAAGTAAATTGTTGTAGATACTAGAAACACATTAAAGTAGAGGATATTAGAGCATGGTATTCCGTATAAAAAAAAAAAAAAAGGACCTTCTCCCTAGAAAGGAAATAAAGCTTAAAATACAATACTACAGAAGCAACAATTAGAAGGAACTTTAAAATTCAGCTTTAAAAAGGAAACTGTATAATTACAAGATTTGTTTATGTTTATTTTTTGAAAGAATGATATTACATGTGAAATATCAATTTACTCTTACTTGGGACATTTAAAAGAAAGAATGAATAGAATTTTGTAACACTTCTGCAATTTGGTAAAATATTAACATGGAGAACATGTAACTTTGCTCTAATATCAAGATTAAATTTTTACAGTCTTTTATATTATAGAAATAGATATGTTTCAGACATTCTTTATGCTGGATAAGAGATTTCCTATGTCTAATGATTTTTCAAAACACCATCTGCCTTAAGACTCTGTTACAGTGTATTCAATGATATATTGAAGTAGATATTAGTATGCCACCTGGCTTATGTAGTGTTTGAATGAACTCTCCAGTACTTTATTATGGAGGCAAACACAATGGTCTAGTTGTGTCAGACAGCAACAATCCATTATGTTAGTAAATGTGAAATGGCTCTTATACCTTCTGCTCTTATTCAACAGAAGAAAACAAAACAAAAATGATTCTCGTTAGTTCACTGGATCAATAAAGTGAAAAGACCACTTGTAGATTCATGTACTCATATCCTATTATTTGTTTTCTCCTTTCAATATTTTAATTCATGCAAGGTATTAAATGAAATGGATTGGATATTCTTTTGAGTTCGTATAGTCTAATAAATTAATGATTATTTTAATGTTCTACTCTTTAGTTTAATAATTATAATTTATTAAAATTATTTATTTGTTCATACTATCAAACCCAATTAAATTATTTTAAATAATTTAATGTTTTAATGTGAGTAGGTTAGTAGTGATGTATTATGTAATACATTTAAAAAAATAAATCACCTGGCAATGCTTTTAGAGAATTAATATACACATATATGTATTTATTACTTTTCTTAAAACATTTTTTAAACATGTCTTTTATTGATTTTACAGAAAGGAAGAGAGAGAGTGATGTGAGAGAGCAACATCAATCAGTTGCCT
Source organism: Myotis myotis (assembly GCF_014108235.1). Taxonomy (NCBI): domain Eukaryota; kingdom Metazoa; phylum Chordata; class Mammalia; order Chiroptera; family Vespertilionidae; genus Myotis; species Myotis myotis. The sequence goes on along the minus strand of NW_023416335.1, from coordinate 64,863,658 downwards.
CCCACAAGCACCTTGACCAAAAATCAAACCTGCAACCTGCGTATGTGCCCTGACTGGCAATTGAACCTGCCACCTTTTGGTATATGGGATGATGCTACAACCAACTGAGCCACTCTGGACTGGGCTTCTTTACTTTTCTAGAGGTTTCAAAGTCATGTGTCCTTTTATAATGATTGAAAAATATAAATAATCTTAATGTGAAGGTACTGTGGTCTGAAATGTTATATTTTGATGAAAATATCTGTTACATCTTCAACTTATGCCTTTGACACTTTGTCACTGTAGAACAGATATGCCAAATAAAAGAAAAACTTGAGAAAATTTTAATGTAGAGTGTTAACAGTAATAAAATTGCCCTTTTGAGACCCTTTGAAAGTTATAATCACCACATTCACTCTTTGAATTTTGTCTTTGATAACATTGCACAGAAGTTAATGAAACAGTCACAATTATTATAGCTAGCTTTTATTAAGTAGTTATTATGTGACAGTTCCTATACATAGCACTTTACATATATTATCAAAATTTAAGAGTAAATTTAAAAATAAATTATGTACTTCATCCTTTAACCCCTCCCCTGTCCCTGCTTTAGGTATGTAAATAATATCAATGTTAAGTGAAGTAAACATAATTATTTTGCTGTTAGGTAGTAACCCTTATTGCAAATAATTCCAGCATAAAGTAAAATGGTTTATATATGAGAGGATGGTAATTAACATAAAATGTTAAGATGGGGAAAGGTAGGTGAGGTAATGAGGGGCTTATATACCATGGTAAAAATGTCTGATAATGATCTGAATAATCAAGAACTATTTTAGTATTGAAAAATGGAATTGTAGGATTACATTTTAATGAGAAAGACAGACCAAGTCCTGTAATATTACAAAGTGATAAGTGCTATGAAGAAAATAAAGCAGGTAATAGGACAGAGAGTGACAAATGGTGATGCCATTAGGGGACTTAATTTGGATATTGTAGTCAAGGAAGAATCCTTATGCAGGTGACATTTGAGCTGAAATCTTAATAATGAGAGACATTAGAGATGAGACCCAAATGTTGAGAATGAATAAGTTATCAGAAAATCTTGTGGAATGATGGTCCAAGTAGAGGTCAGGAAAAGATAAAATATACTGAGGTTGAGAATAGGTGCTGTATGTTTTTTGTAAAATATATTTTATCGATTTTTTACAGAGAGGAAGGTAGAGGAATAGAAAGTTAGAAACATCAATGAGAGAGAAACATTGATGAGCTGCCTCCGGCACACCTCCTACTGGGGATGTGCCCGCAACCAAGGTACATGTCCTTGACTGGAATTGAACCTGGGACCCTTCAGTCCACAGGCTGATGCTTTATCCACTGAGCCAAACTGGTTAGGGCTATGTGCTGTATGTTTTAAAGACATCCAGATGCCCAGTGTACATGAAACAATGAAAGAGAGGGAATGTGATAAAAGATGTCTAAGATGAAGGGCCGTGTCATGCATATGTAGACATCATAGGAAGTAGTCTACATTATATTCTATAATATCAATGAGAGTGGAAAACCTTTGACATGAGCCTCTATGTACATTGTAGACCCATCATTCAGAAAAAGTTATACAGGAAGGATAACAAATGTGAACCTGAGCAGGTGAGTAGCAGAGAAAATGATGTTGACATTGAATGTATGGAGTTTTAAGTGCCATTGTGGTGGTTACGTTGAGATTTTCTAAGGAAAAATAACATGTTCTGTCGATATGTAACACAAGGAATGAAGGTTGAAATCTTGGAAATAAATGAGTTTAAATCCGTGAATAAATATAAAAGGAATGAGGCCTGAAGATGAAACTCTCAGGGATACAATTTTAACAAATGTCAAGAGATTGGAAAGGAAACTGGAGTGCATAGAACAGAGGCATAGAGAGCAGAAGTAAAATCCAAGAAGAGAACATGGAAGGTATCAAATTGAAATAAATTTCAAATCAGATAAGATCTAAGCATTTATTGCATTTTTAGCAATTGAGACTTTGAAACTAGGTGAGTGTTGTATCTTAGGATGGTACCAGGCATTAATAATGTTCATAAAATACCATCTATTTAGAAAACCTTCAGAAAATTTCAATGCTTATAAGAAAACCCCAAGAATTTCTGCCCTTGTTTTAACTGGAGCAGAGAGCATGGGGTGGGAATTGTGAGAGCTGCTCTCTGCCCTGGATATGTTATGAGCCTGCTCATGCATTATGTATGCCACGGAGATGATGAAAACTGAATAGATGCCAGTTTGTGTTTTAAGTATTCTTAATCAATCACTCTCCTAAACTATTAATTTAAGCATCCCTCTCCCCTGCTCGCTCTATCTTTATTTCTGTAATTCTCTCGCTTCAAATTTGCTGTCCATACAAATACCTGCTACAGGCTGAATTGTGTCCCCTCAATATCTATATGTTGAAGTCCTAACACCCAGTCACAGAGTGTGACTGTATTTGGAGAGAGTGAGCCTTTAAAGAGGTGGTTAAGTTAAAATATTTTAATAGTCATGAGGGTGTGCCCTACTCCAATCTGAATGCTTTATAAAAAGAGGAAATGGGCACACAGAGACATAGGAATGCACAAGAATAAAGAAAAGACTGTGTGAAGAGGCAGCAAGAGTGAATCCATTTGCAAGCCAGTGAGAAAGGCCTCAAAGGAAATTAATGCCATTGGCAACTTAACCTTGGACTTCAGCCTCCAGACTGTGAAAAAATAAATTTATGTTCTTTAAGGGACCCAGCCTGTGGTCTTTGGTGATGATAGCTCTGCAAATAACACAGGGTTCTTGTGTGACTCTTTAGAACAACATCTCAGGTCTCAGCCCATATTTCCCCCCACATGTCTTTCTCATTTGAAATTTCTATTCTGCATGTTCTCTTAATCCTGATAGTCTTAAAAAGTGCACTGGCACTGATATTTTCAACAATGTAGATTTTAAGATTCCAATGTCATCTGAGAGCAATCATTCATAAATATTTTAGGTATTGACTTACAAAGTAAGATGAAAGTAATAATTCCACGGTGGTTAAAAAACAAACAAACAATGTCTGTTGATGTAATGAGATGTAGTGATATAGTGATTATGGTGCGTGACTGAAGGAACATCCAAAAAAAGGTCTGGAGAGAAGCCAAATCCAATGAAGCAAAATTAAACACAGATGAATGTAAAACTGTGAATTAAATCTAAAAACTAAATTTATAAATATAAAGTGAAGATAACAGGGCCAACAACACTCATGAAATGCCCCCCAAATTCTAACTATTTTAATTGACTATTACTAAAATATTTATAAGTGCTGTTAAGTTTCTAAAAAAAAAATGCTGATGTAAACTTAGATGCAAGGGAAATAATTGCCTCTAGGTTGCTCATACTAAACTTATAAATTCTCTCTAGCTGGCAGAAGTAAGAGGGATATTAACCAACCTGATTAGGTCAGAAGAAAGGAGCCAGGATGTTGACTAGACCCTGTCCCATTGTCTACAATGAAAGACCAGGGGAGATTGAATACTTACAATAAAATAAATACTGGAGAATCCTCATAATAGATATCTTAAAGTATTTAAAAACTGTCATGTTAAATTTTTTCAAAGTGGTCACAAACACATACTTGAATCAATTGTCAGAAAATGGCACATTTAAGAATTTATTATAAAAATAAATTTGCTTAAAGAATAAATTGGTCTAGTCCTAACCGTCTTGGCTCAGTGGATAGAGCGTTGGCCTGTGGACTGAGGGGTCCCAGGTTCAATTCTGGTCAAGGGCATGTACCTTGGTTGCAAGCACATCCCCACTAGGGGGTGTACAGGAGGCAGCTGATTGATGTTTCTCTCTCATTGATGTTTCTAACTCTCTATCCCTCTCCCTTGTTCTCTGTAAAAAAAAAAAATAAAATAAAATAAATAAATAAATAAATAAATTAATTAATTAATTAACAAAATATTAAAAAAAGAATAAATGGGTCTAAAAAAAGAAAAAAATATATATATATTTTTTAAAGGAATACATTGGTCTAATGAGCTAAGAAGTTCTGTCATTAATGAGACTCAAATTTTGGCTGAGCAAACGTTACTAATATTTTAAAAGTAGGCTCCATGATATTTGGGGGATTTAATTAAATTGCTTAAGAAACCACACACTACAGCAAGGACAAGATAAAAGGCGCTAAGTGGTTAAAGTTCTTCAACTTTGTCTTAATTCAACATAGAAGGCTTGCTTTTATATATATACCACCCTTCTAAACATTATTATTTCACACCTTCACTTCCTCAGGCTTCATTCACTACTGTACCTGTCAGGATTCAAGTAATAAAACAGAAGCTACCACTCTAGATTTTTAGCAGGACAGGGATATTTTATAGGGATCCAGGTTGCAAAATTGTTGGAAGAACTACAATATTTTACAGTGGAGGGTGGTACCCAGGAGCCAGTAACTGTAGGAAACTGATACCAGCCTCAGAAAAGCAGGTGCTTGTCTGATGCCGCTGTCATCAGAACCTACGCTTTACCTCTTCAACAGCCCTGCTGCTTCCTGCTCTTCTCACCAGCATTGGGGGCTTCCCACTGGCAACACATTTGAAAACTTGGAAGGCAAGGAAGCCTACAAATGTAATTTCTGGGGTTATAGCATCTGTCATTCAGGAGAGATTATTACGGAGGGCAGGGAGGGTGCTGAAAGGCCAAATAAAAGCTCAGCTGATGACACAATCTCATTTACTCTGGTGAAAACTAAAGTAAGCAGACAGGAGCTAGCTCATATGATGACTCAAAACAGATCAACCTATGAACATCCTTATTCACATCTTCACTTTCTTTCCTTTTGCAATGTAACAACCACACTGGCTGTAATATTAGACAAACTCCTCCTCTGCTGCTATAGCCACCAGCCTCCCTCTTCTTTTGGTGGAAGAATGTCCCTCCCTCTGTTATCCCCCTTATCCATATTTCAATACCTCTCCACTGGATTATTAAAACTTTAAAATTTCTTACATTAGCACTATCCCTTTGTTAAAAGAGGTGAACCCATCTGGAAATATGTTCTTATGGGGTGGTGGGGAAAGCATGTCAGGGACACTGACATAAGAGGATCTGAGAGGTAGTGGCAGGATTTATTCGAGAGCAAAAGTACAGCCAATAGAAGAAAGGACAGGCAGGGTCCAGATCCCCTTTGCAAGGCTGCTGCACTCAATGAGACATGGGCTGGTTGACGTGGTGGGTCTGCCTCAGATAAACCATGGGCAATGTCTCACCCACAACCAGGTGGCTCAGTTTGGTCTCACTGTGGAAGAAGTCTAGCTCAGGCCCTCTCTCATGCCTACCAGGCCCAATCTCTTTCCCAGATTTTCCAGAGGCTTGTGCCCTTCTCCGATTCAGTTCTATTCCCAGACTTTCCCAGGACAGTCCTTCCCCTTTATCATCACCATTTTGGATCTTTACTTAACGTTCTTTGTAGTTCTGCTTCGTCATTTGGTTTCTACTGACGAAGCCAAATATTTAAGAAAGCTAGAAAAATTCAGGATTCAGTCTGTTAATAGGTGAAAAATAAAACGTTTATTTATTTTTAACTGAACTAGAATTTAACATCCACATGATGTGCACTCAGTAAAGGGAATTTCCCTTCGTGTTTTCTCCCTCTCCCCATTAATCTGGCAGAATGTTGCAGGTTGTTCCCTGGGATGACTGATAAGTGTCTTTCCAATCTACTTGGATGTCCAAAGTGACTGTGAAACTGTCCTTTCCTAGTTAATCTGGATTAATCAGGAGTCTGGATCCCTTATTTCCCTCCCCTTTGTTAATATCTAACTGCCTACTGTAACATTCTGCCCTTTCTCCTCAGGAATTCTGGATCCTTGTGATCTTACAAGGGTAAATGAATGGAGATACTATCTTCTGTAGCTTCTTCCAGATGTATGTGTGTGTGGGGGGGGAGGGGGGGTGGTTGGGGGGAGGGGGGTGGTCCTGCCTATGCCTGGGCCCAGAGATCCTTGCAGGGGAGAAGGATTCTGTAAAGTCAGGGTGAGTCTGTTTCTGTCCTTGGAAGGTAGAATATGTGGTATCCAGAGGATGACCCTGCATGACAAGTTTTTATCCTAGAGGTGACAAATTTAATAAGAAGGTTAAAAAGTCATGGTCCAAAAGTGAGAAGGAGAATTATAGCAACTAAAGAAGGTCTGATGAGAGGTAAGAACTAGGTGATAAAGAGATGGACAAACTTCACAGTGTCCTAGATCAGTGGTTCTCAACCTTCCTAATGCCGCGACCCTTTAATACAGTTCCTCATGTTGTGGTGACCCCCAACCATAAAATTATTTTTGTTGCTACTTCATAACTGTAATTTTGCTACTGTTATAAATCATAATGTAAATATCTGTTATGCAGGATGTATTTTCGAACTACCCCTATGAAAGGGTCGTCCGACCCCAAAGGGGTCGCAACCCACAGGTTGAGAACCACTGTCCTAGATGAAGCTGGAGTAGGGGCTTTCCTGAGGAAGGTAAATCACTGGCCTGAAGCCCTCTTGTTTACCATATGCAATTCAAATTAGGCTAAGACAACATTCTAAGATCTTCCTGATGCAGGCTTTTTCAGTCTGAATCTCTTGGGCAGGAAAATGGAAGAGACAAAGGCTTTCCCCTACCCCAAGTCTTTTGCTTTTGAATAAACAACCCAAAAAGTAATTTCCAAAGTGGTAGAACTTTGGTCCCTTTAATCCTGTTGTGCCCAGATTTCAAAGTTCCCAAGACCTCCAGGGAGCCAGTCAGTCCGATGCAAAAGCAAAGAGTCATTTATTTCAAACCTAGGTTTGGCTCCCCTGCCACACTCACCGATGCAACGGTAAGCTCCAGTGGCCGAGAGAGAGAGAGAGAGAGAGAGAGAGAGAGAGAGAGAGAGAGAGGCCTGATGGGACAGGGGGCTTTAAAGGGGGGTGGAGTGAGGGCAGGAGAGGGGACTGTGGGCCCCGCCGATTGGCCAGGTGCGAGTTGGTACAGGATGTGGTCATAGTGATGGCGTGCACTTCCCTTGATTATTATTGGTTAGTCCAGAGAAATCCTGGGTGTGGCTAGCAGCAGCTTCTTCCCATGAGGAAGCACATGGAACCGTCCCAAGATGGAGGACCCAAGGCAAGATGGAGGGCGCAGTCCTTGTCCGGCTCCTGCTGCTGCCCTCTAACTCGCCACAAGGCAGGATGGCCCCCCCGCACAGCACCCGCGGCTGGCCTGCGGGCAGACCGGGACTCCAGCGCGTCTGGGCGGCACAGGCCCAGCAAACGGGGTGCGGCCGGTGGAGTGGCCAAGCCCTGGAGGAGCGGCATCCGCTCGGAGCAGGCCTGGCCCATGGGGCCGGTGCACTGCAGCATGGCGGCCTCCCCGAGCTAGGGCACGCGCCCCACTCCGCTGCCACCGCTGCTGCACTGGGCCCGGTCCGGGGGGCAGCAGGCAGGTGGCAGCCCGCACCGGGCTCCCACCATGGGCCGGGGAGCCAATGCCCCCCCCCATGGGGCCCAGTGGTCGGCCCACGCAGGCCCTGGTCCCCCAACTGGGCCCCAAGGGCCGCATGGACCCCCGGCCCCAGCGCGGGCAGGCAGGGAGCCGACCACGCGGGAAGGGAGGAAAGAGCCAGGCGGTGAGGCCTTCCGCTCCCATGACCTCCCCCATGGTCGGTCGCCACCCGGCCCCACCCCTCGGCCCGCCGCCGGGGCCACCACGCAGCCGGTCCGGACACTCGGACCCGCTCCGGGGAGGCCAGGCCCTACGGCGGGCGCGGAGGGATTTCAGAGCCCAGCGGCCAGACTCCTCCTCCCGCACCGCCCGGAGAGGCGGGCGGCGCGCCTTTCAATCCCACCTTTTAAATAATTAAGTTTTACATTTCAGAATCGAAGTTGATAGACTGCTCCACACTTCACCAACTCAACCATCTAGTTTTGACAACAAATCAGTTCAGCCAAACCACTGGGCATCATTTCAGGAGATGGTGATGCAGATAGGCTTCCAAAGTGAGGCCTACATTGTGTAAAGAAGCAATCAGGTATTTAATAAGGGGCGTGCCTCTGGAAACCGAAAAAAAATACAAAACAAAGGTTAATGATCAGAGCAAATTATAAACAGTTTCTGAGTCTTTAAGACTGTCAGTTGAGAAGGTTTTATTTATTTTTTATTTTTTAAAATATATTTTATTTATTTTTTTATAGAGAGGAAGAGAGAGGGATAGAGAGTTAGAAACATCGACCAGCTGCCTCCTGCACACGCCCTACTGAGGATGTGCCCGCAACCAAGGTACATGCCCTTGACCGGAATCGAACCTGGGATCCTTCAGTCCGCAGGCCAGTCCTCTATCCACTGAGCCAAACAGGTTAGGGCAAGAAGGTTTTTAGGTGTAAGGCTGTTGCTGGAATGAAAGCAAGCAGTGACAATTTGGTATACTTTTCTTGTCTGCAGTTTGAATATCTCTGTTGGTGTGCACAACCTTAGGAAAGAAGTTTTAGTTCTCAATAATTCCAAGTCAAAGAATGGGAGAAAAATGAAACATTGGTTTGGAGGGTCGTAGCCAAATATTTAAGAAAACTAGAAAAATTCAGGATTCAGTCTGTTAATAGGTGAAAAATAAAACGTTTATTTATTTTTAACTGAACTAGAATTTAACATCCACATCTGAGCATGGCGATTTTATTGAAACATAATTTCTCCCCCTAAAGGAAGCTTCATGTTGTTGTTGTAGTTGTTAATCCTCTCCCAAGGATATTTTTCCATTGATATTTTTTTTTCTTTAGAGAGAGAGCATAAGAGAGAGGGAAAGACAGAGAGAAGCATCTATGTTAGAGAAACACATCAATCGGTTGCCTTCTGCACAGGCCCTGACCAAAGAGCCGGGGCTGGGGAGGAGCCTGTAACCAAGGTACATGCCCTTGACTGGAATCGAACCCGAAAACCCTTTGGTCCACAGGCTGACCTTCTATCCACTGAGCCAAACCAGCTAGGGCATAAGCTTCATTTTATTAAAGATTCAAATTAAGACCAATTTATTTACTGCATTAAGTCTAGTTGTAATTTAGCCTGATTATGTGCATAAACACAAGAATAGCAATTGATCACACAGGCTCTTTTAGATCTGCTCTCTAGAATTGCATAAGGAATCTCCAGATTGAGCTTGAATTAGCCACTCAGGGGCAAAGAAGCCAAGCCACATGGTTGCCAACAGGTTTTGCCTGCAATTCCTATAGGTTTGGGTACGTTTCTCAAGTTCACTAAATTGCTTATATCAAAATCATTGAAGTTATCATTTGTTCACTTATATTTCTCAGGTCTATTTCATTCCATTAGCAAATCCTATTATCTCTAGTTCCTTAAAAAATAAACAAAAAACTAGAATTAATTCAAAATTTTCCATCTCTGCTATCATCCACCTAAATCCACACCACGCTTAATTCTGGCCTGTAAATTACAATAGCTTTCTAATTTGTCTTCAGGCTTCTGCTCCTGGTGCTTATAATCTGTTCTCCACTTAAATCCCTACAACTCTACAGAGTGATTTACTTCAAACTAAGTCAGACCACTTGGCTTACTTACTTTAGATAATTCAGGGGACTTTCACTTTAATTGAAATAAGTTTCATTTTGCTCTCCCAATTTACAAAGTGTTACATAAACTAGCAAGCTTGTTGTAGCTTTAGGAGCTATAGTTTGCCAATGCCAGGTTGAGATTTAAGATTTACAATAATATGCAAAATTATCTCAGATGGACTAATTTAAGGGGAGTGCTTGATATATTTTTGCCTTTTATATTCTTCAAATACATTTATTTTTATTCTTTTCATTTTATTTATCTTTTGCAATTACTACCCCAGTTTATACCACCATTTATTTTATTCTTCTGAGTACATACATTTTTTTTCTCTTCTGACATTCTTACTTGTAATTCTCACCCTTCCAAGGTACATACCAACTACTTTTATCGAAATGTGATTTCTTGCTTTTGTTGGAGAGATACGGCATCTTCTTTTTTTAATATGTTTTTATTGATTTTTTTTTTAGAGAGAGAGGAAGGGAGAGGGATAGAGAGATAGAAACATCAATGAGAGAAACATTGATTGGCTGCCTTCTGCACATCCTTTCTGGGGATCAAACCCAGGAATCAAACCAGTGACTTCCTGGTTCATGGACCAACACTCAACCATTGAGCTACACTGTCTGGGCCAGGCTACTTCCTCTTCTTATGTGAAAAAGAAACACATTTGCTTTCTTATCAAAGTTTTAACCATGGATGACTTCAATAACTAAATCAGAAAGCTGAATTAACTTAGAAAAAATAACACTCTCTTCCTTGAACATTTGGGTCCATAAAAGAGAATGGTGATTAATATTTATTAGACTTTCATTATTTCCAATCAATTTTACTCTTTTTACCTTGTCAGCTTTTTTTCCTACTCAACTGAATAACAATATCTAAACTTTTTCAAGCTTCTCATATATCTCATCTTTTATTCTCACTCACTTTTGTGAGATGAGTTTTATTTCCATCATTAAAAAAAAAGAAGCCAGCCCTAACTGGTTTGTCTCAGTGGATAAAGCGTCGGCCTGCGGACTCAAGGGTCCCAGGTTCGATTCCGGTCAAGGGCATGTACCTTGGTTGCAGGCACATCCCCAGTAGGGGGTGTGCAGGAGACAGCTGATCGATGTTTCTCTCTCATCAATGTTTCTAACTCTCTATCCCTCTCCCTTCTTTTCTATAAGGGCCTAATCTCCAAAATTGATAGGGAACTCATACAACTTAACAAAAGGAAGATAAACAATCCAATCAAAAAATGGGCAAAGGACCTAAATAGACACCTTTCAAAAGAGGACATTCAGAAAGCCAAGAGACATATGAAAACATGCTCAAAGTCACTAATCATCCGAGAGATGCAAATCAAAACAACAATGAGGTACCATCTCACACCTGTCAGACTGGCTATCATCAACAAATCAACAAACGACAAGTGCTGGAGAGGATGTGGAGAAAAAGGAACACTTGTGCACTGCTGGTGGGAATGCAGACTGGTGCAGCCACTATGGAAGACAGTATGGAGTTTCCTCAAAAACCTGAAAATGGAACTTCCATTTGACCCTGTGATCCCACTTCTAGGAATATATCCCAAGAAACCAGAAACACCAAACAGAAAGGATATATGCACCCCTATGTTCATAGCAGCACAATTCACCATAGCTAAGATCTGGAAACAGCCTAAGTGCCCATCAATAGATGAATGGATTAGAAAACTGTGGTACATCTACACGATGGAATACTATGCTGCTGTGAAAAGGAAGGAACTCTTACCATTTGCAACGGCATGGATGGAACTGGAGAGCATTATGCTAAGTGAAATAAGCCAGTCAATGAAGGAAAAATACCACATGATCTCACTCATTCATGGATAATAGAGACCATTATAAACTTTTGAACAATAATAGATACAGAGGCAGAGCTGCCTCAAACAGATTATCAAACTGCAGCGGGAAGGCCGGGGAGGGTTGGGGGGCAGGAGGGAGGGGGGTAAGAGATCAACCAAAGGACTTGTATGCATGAATATAAGCATAACCAATGGACATAAGACACTGGGGGATAGGGGAGGCTAGGGGACTGTCAAGGGCGGGGGGGGGGGAAGGACACATATGTAATACCCTTTGTAATACTTTAAGCAATAAAAAAAAAAAGAGCTAAAGGGAGATATAGAGGAAAGCATAGCAAGGGGTTCTATCTTTACAGGAATTTGTGACCAAATAGAAGGGAATAGATATATGTGAGGAAATGTTACACGGCCTTTCCTATGCTCTATATTTGGACCTCATCTCTTTAGCTCCCACTGTGCTTAACATAGTGCCTGGTATAGTTTCATCACTCAATAAAGGGACATTAAATACAAAAAAAAATGAATAAAATATATATATTTTTTAAAAAAAGAATTCATCAAATGAAAATTTTCTAGCCTTCTCAACACCAAACTTAAAGGCACTATTTGTGTTTATCTTTCTATCCTGACATAATTAGACAGAAGTGTCCCCTCAAGATCTACTCTAGATGCTTTCCCTGTTGTTTTTATTGTCTTTCTTCCCACTTACTAAACCTCATACTGTTGTTTATTTTCTCTCCATATCCAACATTTTCCTGTCTACTGGATTTTTTCCCATGTTCTTCTTTATCACATCAATACATATGTAATAGCATTAATAAATAAACAATGTATTGATCATAAAATTATATTAAATGATAATAAAACACAAATCATTTATTTGTACACATTCTTCCATCTATTCCACATATCTCTAAAAATTCCTCTCACCTTTTAGATACAGTTAAGTTTCTCAAAAAAGTTTTCCAAACTCCTAATAAAACTTTATCTTCTTTAATTTACTTCCCAACATATTTCAATCTGAATTTCTTCCTTAAAGTCACCGATGACAGGATTCTGATGTGTTCAATTAATACATTTCAGTGGAAAGACTATTTTCCTAAAATCACTAGAATCTTTCTATTCTTAGAATAATCTGTTGGTAATCTATTCTCATTACCAGGCCCCACTTCCCCTGGATGGAAGATTATACTCCACATCAAAGTCAAAGCAAAGTTACTAAAAATAACATCCTGTACCTTTCTCAAGGAACCTGCAGGGTCTTTTTGTTCTTGTTCACACCAAGTGGCATCCTATTTTGCTGAAAGCTTGCATGTCAGACCGCTTAAAGCCTTGCAGTTTATTTTCCCAGAATCACTCCTACTTGTCCTTAGCATGGCTGCATCTGCAAAAGCCCTATAAATCCCCTTCCCTGTTTAATCTCTTTGAAGCAGTTTCTTTGGAGGCTGCCATCCCTGCTGTGCATGAGTTTATAAAGAGAAAACTTTGTTCTTGCAGACATTCTTGTTTCTTTCAACATGGGCTTATTTACTTATGTATTTATTTTATTTTACCTGTTTCGTTTATTCACATCATTGAACACTACTAGATACTCCTTTCTTGAAGCATTTGCTTATGGAAGAAACAATATCCCACTTTTATGTTTCCATTTTATCTCTTGTGGCTACTCTCTTGGCCTCTTTTTCCGTTTTCTCTCTTTTATCTGACTCATATTTTGTGTGTCTCTGGGTTTGGCTTTACAATTGCTATTACCCTAAGATACCCTATCCATTTCCATAACTTCAAGTACAAAATATATCTCAGTGAACTAAAAACGTACATTCTAGTCATTCATACTGAGCATCCGACCCATGTAGCTATTTTCTTCATTAATCCTTTCTATTTGTCAAACAAATCACAGAAAATCAACATGTACAGCTTGAACTCTTACTCCCTGGCAACACACTTCCCCTCCAGTTGAGCCATTTTAATAAATAAACTGCCCTTCCCCACCCCCCAGATTTTGCTAACAAGTATGACATCTGGCTCTCTCTCTGTCTGGTCTGTCAGTTTCACTCCTGCCCATTCTCTATACCACTTCTCTAGACTCTGGCACTATCATGTCTATCGAAGTGCAGAACAAAATGCTCTTTGCTGGTCTCTGTGTGACTTTCTGTTTCTTCTCATACCAATCTTCAGACATCTTTCTCTCTTAAAATCTTCATAATGTGTCTTTGTCTCTTATTTATTCTGAATTTCCCACAATAAACACATGACTTGATACATAGTAGGCAATCGATTACTAAAATCATTGTTAAACTCCGTGAAAATATGACAATGCATTTCTGAGTTCTTGAGAATGTAGGGAACATTTTAATATTTAGATGCTAATGAAGGAGGAGGTGCAATTATGGAACCAGTGAGTAAAGTTCCCAGCGACCAGAATATATACTGTTTACAAGGATGACTTTTGTGCTCATTTAGGAAATATAATCTGTGAGAGTAGAAAACTATGATAAGAAAATAAAGCTTTTGTTATAGACGCCATTCTCTACGTGAATAAATACAGCATTAAAAAAAGCAACCATTGAGAACCATGATAAAACTTGTTAAAGACTTTAGATTTTATTAAATTCACATATGATTTTTAAAAAACAACACCAAAGGAAGAGTTTTTGCACATAAAGTCGACTTGGGGGCATTTTGGTTACATGGTCAAGCCAACAATTTCCCGTTGGATCAACCCACTTTTCTTTCACCACGAAGGGCATTGCCAGACTATTGAGAGTGAAGAGCAGCAGATTAGTGGCCTGACTTTAATGTTGGTCAAAATGTATTTGCTATTTTCAGAACTGTGCATTTCTCCAGCAGCTCCTACTGAAAAGCCAAACGGCCTCTGAGCAGAGAAGGGGAACAGCACCCTTTCAATTCAAATAAGACCGAATGAAACCTGATCCTGCCACAAGGGAGCGCTTTGCTTTTTTGTGGATGGCATTGTATCACTTCTCTGCATTACCCATTAATAAAGTCCCTGAACTATCAGTGAGATTATGCGTTATTTGAATAATCAGTTGTTCTCATGCATAAAACTAGGATATGGGGAGGAGGGAAAATAGTTTTTACTATGAATGCACTGAGCCACTTAAGTGGCTGTCAGGTGTCCCTCAGGTCAACAAAATCTTTTCTCAGTATCCCCTGGGAAGTTCAGAACATTCTTTTGGAGATAAAAATGTTTTTCTTCCTACTCCGACTGCATTTCTTTGAAGTCCACATACACACCTTTATTCAAAGAGTGAATAATCCCCCAAATTCTCCTGGGAGTATCATCATGATGCATACTGATATAATGCAAGACAGAGACAGAATGAGATTTTTTAAAAAAATAGCTGGTGCAGTTAACAAAAACAGTCAAAAATGGTATAATTTAAAACGTTTTGCTTCAGAGTATGTCTCTGTATTAATTTCACCATTAGACAGCCAAGTTTTTTAAAGAAATTTGAGGGCTAGATTAATCTTTACTGTACTTTGTAAACATCATAACCTGTACCACATTTCATCCTGACATTTCCACCGTCCTATCTATGCCATTTAGCTGTTTTATGAGGCTTCATAAACTATATAAAAATAATTGAAACTAACTGGATGAGAAGGGACTGTGTTTACAGGAAGGAAAATAATGTTTTCAAACCAAATATAAAATATGCTACATTACAAAATTGATTTTTTAGCAATTCAAACCTCATGTGAATTATAATAAAACAGGGAAGATCTACCAATACTTAACCCATAACTTGACTAATATAGATTTTGCTGAATTTAACCATGTGCTTTTTACAGAACAATATGAAAAAAAATTCTACTATGTTTGAGAATAAGTAAAGGTTGCAGTAGTGATAACAACTAACACTGACTTTATTTCTTTATTAGAAAATATTGACAATGTCAAAAAGTTCTCTTACAAATAGCTCTTTTAGGTTTTTGCTATGTCATTTAAAATTGGCCATACACCCCAGGTTGGTCCTTCCTATCCAACTTCCCTGCTTTATTTTTTAATCACAAAACTTACTTTAATGTGACATACTATTGTTTATTGGCTGTATCTTCAGGCACTGAAAAATGTACAGGTTCTGCATTCTAAGAAAAATGACTATAAGAGTTAGAGTCATAAGGAAAACATATTAACATACGGGGACTTAACTGGGGCTTCCCAGGCCGGTTAGGTTTAGAAAACATAGTAAATTAATACATTAATGTATAGAGAATTTTTGATCACTCCTTTTATGATAATTATATGATTTACTTGGTAGGCTTTTGTAGGTCCATCAAAAAATCTCTGATTTTGGCAGGCAGCGTGGTTAATGAAAGTGGCGAAGGCCTGAATACTAAGAGACCAGGATTTTAGACACACATAGAATATTAATTACTTTTGTTCTTGTGGGCAAGTTACTTTATTGCCCCATCTCTTAAGTTAAGGGATATGGACTCAGTGATCTCTAATATATCCCTTACTTTCTTTGACTCTTGACTTTTTCTATTCATTTGTTCATCATTTTTCTCCTTCAATAAATATTTAGTTAGAGCATGCATCTTGTCAAAGAATTAGAAATAAGAAAGATAAAAATGTGATATATATTCAAGTGAAAAATTAACTTAAATGTAAATAAATATAAAAGATAAAGTTTAAAAATAAAACAGAATAAGGAGTAGGGTGTGTGGAGATTACTTTAATGTGGATAATATCAGAAGACATTTCTCAGGAGGTAATGTTTGATCTGAGACTGGAATGATGAGGTAGCCAGTAATGTGAAGATTTTAGGGAAAAACATTTCAGGTTGAAAAAAACCAGCAAATCCTAAATCTCTGGGACAGAAATAAGCTTAGAATATTTAAAGAACAGGAAAAAAAATGTGTATATGGCTGATGCAGAGCACAGTAATTGTAATATGAAAGGTGGACAGAGCTGGGCCATGTTGGACTTTATACCCTAGAATAAAGAGCTTGAGATTTATTTTAAGTGTGAAGGGAAGCCATTGAACATGTTTTCATAAAGAAACACTTTTGATATCTGCGGAAAAGGGATTGCAAATGAGGCAAGAGTAGAAGCAGAGAGCTTAGTTAGGTTGTTGCAATCAAATTTGAACTAGGGAGGTAACAGTGAAGAGGTGAGAAGTGATTCAATTTAGAATTTATTGTGTAGGCAGAATCTATTGAATTATCTGTATTATGTGTGAAGTATAATGGGAAGAAAAGGTTCAAGAACAATAGAGTATGACTTTCTGGATAGTGGTTTTAGTTCTGAGATTAGGAAAGAAGCAAGCTATGTAGGGAGGTAGTGAGGGCATTCAGAAATCATTGGCACTGTATGATAAGAAGGTGTTTCATTGCCAGCTAATAAAGTATAGGCAAGGTACTTGAATAAGTCTAATGATAGTTCCTATTATACATGCATCATTACGGGACAGTTAAATAGGACATTTCCTGTCACAGTCACTAATTATTTGACCTTCTGTTTGCTTTTGTTTCCTTTCTTTTCTTTGTTTACTTTTGTGGTACAGATTCTAATTTTTTTTTTTTTTTTAAATTATGGTTTTAAAGCCGAAACCGGCTTGGCTCAGTGGATAGAGCATCGGCCTGCGGACTGAAGGGTCCCAGGTTCGATTCCGGTCAAGGGCATGTACCTGGGTTGCGGGCACATCCCCAGTAGGAGATGTGCAGGAGGCAGCTGATCAATGTTTCTCTCTCATCGATGTTTCTAACTCTCTATCTCTCTCCCTTCCTCTCTGTAAAAAATCAATAAAATATATTTAAAAAAAAAAAATTATGGTTTTAAAAGTCTGGAACACTTTCCCTACCCTGAAAGTTCTTATGATACACACCTCTCCTCTTGGGGCTGGCTGGGAAGTCCAAAGCCAGAGCATTCTCTGGGAAACTAACTTAGTCTTCTGTTGTAAGATTTTAAGAAAAAATCCAATATGAAGGTAAATGACTCCCTCTGGGAGACACTATATTAAGCACATGGGCTCCAGTCTAGACCAAAGTCTTCTCTAACAGCCAAAAGCAACAAGGTATACTTTAGTACTGATAAGCACTAATTCTTAAGGTTACTTTGACATATGAACTTCCAAAGAATCACAGTTGACATATTCTCGAGCTCAGGTCTCAGGTGTTTGTTTGTTTGTTTGTTTGTTTCCTTTGCTTTTCAAACAAAGAATGAGTCTGCATGTTTAGGAAACCGGGAAACCCAGCCACTGGGCAGAGCTACTTTGCATACGATTCAGATTATACACATCATTCAGAATTTACAACATCAGTTTAATGCCTGTGAGTGTGGTAAGTGTCGCTTGTTGTTATTTTGGGGGCGGGGGAAGCCAGAGAGACCTGTTTTAAAGGAAAGAGAGGCTCAGGAGCTATCCACACCTTCTACGGAGACAAAAATTATTAGCGATGATAAGATTTAATGATGACCTGATAGCATCACTGGAAGAAAAATGAACAAGCAAGACTTTATTACTAATAATAGTTCACAGTTATGTAGCATTTAATATTTTTAAGGGTTTTGATATGGGTTGTGCATATATTGACTCATTTATTTCTCACAATAACAATATGAGGTAAATATTATAATTATTCTAAGTTTATAGAAGAAACTCAGGCACAGAGAGGTTAAATAACCTTTGCACAGTTACATGGCTCCCAAGTATTTTAAGTGTGATTACTTACAACTCAGTCTGGTCCTGGCCGGTGTGGCTTAGTAGTTAAAGTGTTGGCCTGCACACCCAAGGGTCTCTGGTTTGATTTCTGGTCAAGAGCACGTACCTGAGTTGCAATGCAGGAGGCAACCAGTAGATGTGTCTCTCATATTGATGCTTCTTTCTCTCTTCTCTCTCTCTCTCTTTCTCTCCCTCCCTCCCTCCCTTTCACTCTCACTAAAGAGATGTGTGCCCTTGACCAGGAATCGATCTCATGACCATTTGGTCCATGGGAACAATGCTCTAACCACTGAGAAAACTGGCCAGGGCATGACTTTGGTTTTAACAATTAATTATTTTCATGTTATTTAGTCAGTTAACAAATATCTATTGAAATCTTTGTTGTAGGCTTTTGGGATTCAAGAGTAAACAAAAAGATTCTCACCCTCTCTAAATTTTCTAAGAGAGGGAATAGTTGAGAGGCAAGATTTGCTTATTTCCATCTTTTTCTTAAGAGATAAGAGAACCAAGAGCATGGCCCTTACAGTGAATGCTGGATGGATCCAGGCCTGTAAGGGAAGATGACCAAATATGTGTCAGAATACTAAGGCATATCATCCCCATACCAGCAGGCAACGATTGTTCTTCAGTGCCTGCAGGAGTGAACTAAGGTTTTAATCCACTGGAAATCTATGAGGACTGCATGGAGGAGGCCATTCTCTAAAAGCATCAATGTTGTTTTATGGAAACAGATTTTTGTCATTGTTTCGCTTTCACTAACTCTTTGTGGTGTCTATAGGCGCATTACATCAGCTACAAATTCCTACAACTCTTACTTGGTTATGCTTCAGAGGGAAAAATCATTAATGACAGTAATCTGAGACCTATGTGGAATGAAGAAAGCTACCTTTCAGCACTTCTTCGAATTTTCCCCATTTTGTGCTAAGCAGTATAAGTGGGCTGCTGAACGGTGTTATTGCATCTTCAGCTACCGAGAAAATGGATTCTGTGCTGCTCACTTTAAATAGAATACTGGGATATCAAATAATTAGACACTTTGTGTCTAGAATATCTTCCTTCTGATTTAACACAATGAGCAATTTATTGTGCAGATTAGAGGGTGGGTTCACGTAATGTTTAGCTGTTGTCTTGAAGTGATAACTTTTTCATGCGCTGGTTATTTGTCTTGTTTGGATGAGGATGCTTATTTATGAATGTTTTCCAAAGACTAGACAGAGGAAGGCGGCTCTGCGTTTTAGACAAATCAATAAAAACACACATGCATAAATAAGTGAAGCGCATCTGTCAAGCAGTTTTACTATGATCTAGTTAAGACTTTTGTTTTATCACCTTTAAAATGTTTTCAAAACATTCACGACCATTAGAATTTGATATTTGAAGTTTGCAGGTGTTTATGTTGCCGCTTGGTTGAGAAGAATAGTGTGCGATCTTAGCAGCACAAACTCAGACATTTCAGAGAGCCATTTTTAGACCTATTTTCTTCTCTATTTTTATTAGTAACCTTGCAACTCAGTATGAGATCTCCTCTGTGTAAATTGACAGTGTGCCAATGCTGTGGTGTGAAATTGTAGTATGCAACTTTGCCCCAAGGAATTTAGCAGTCTGGAGTTGAACTTTGATAAAAATGAGTGGATTATTTCTCCCCAATGGGAAAAGCTGAATGGCCTGGTGTGCAAGACATTAGATGGTGAGTCAGAAGTCATAGCCTTGTCACTTACTTGCTGTGTGACCTTGGGCAAATCAATTAACTTCTCTGTGCCTCAGGCTCTCCATCTGTATAATGAGGACCATGATACCTACCTTAAAAGGAAGGTGAAAGGATTAATGAGGCAATGTCCGGAAAACACATTAAGCTCCATGGAAGAGAGGTGCTCTATAATTACAAGCCATTATTACTGAATTTAAAAGACAGTAAAATGGAACCATTATTTTACTTTATCTTCACCTGTAGAAGTTATTTCAACTGAAACAGTATTAGAGAGAATCTTAAGGCTGAATGGCTTATTTAAAATGCTTGAATTTTTAAAAATTTCTTTTAATTATACATCATACCGGATTTTCAATTTAATGGACCTAAGAATTAAGAGAGTTCTGTACACTGAGAGAATATAGTCACTAAATGTTGTACTTCAGATGGCCCCATATTTATTCCACTGGGTAGATAGTGAAGAGCCTGTTTCATCTCTGGGAGATTATTATCTATTTGATCTTTAGAGTCTTAAAAGAGTGTTTCTAAGGCCTCCCCTACTAACTGGCTCTAGTTTTTAGTGAAACAGGCTTTCACATTTAACTAAAGAACTTTTTGCTCAATTTAACTGCAATTTTTAAAATTCTCTATGGAACAGAGTCATTTTACACATCACATTAAATTTATAATGCTTACGGAGAGCTATTAGTTATATTTGTGTCTCAGTGCTAAATAACTATAATTTCCCATTATTCTTCAATGATCCATTTTGTGCAATACTGCTATCTCTTTCCACTCTGAATCTCCTTCCGTGTTTCACAGTACTTTACTAATGCAAAGTCCATGCTGTGAAGAAATACAGCTTCTTCTAGTTTTGCCACCAACTAGTTGTTTGAGCTCTTTGTAAATTACTTAATCTACCAGTTAGTTAGTTTACTTATTGGCAACCTGAATAGGTGGGACCACATCACAAAGGTGGATTCCAGCACTCATATCCTACACTGATAGATATTTTTTATTCTTTTCCCACTAGTTTATTGAGTGTCAATCAGGTGTTCCAGACCTTTCATATGATTTGACTTATTAAATCATTTCAACAATTACCTTTTTTATTGATAAGGGAACTGATTTAAACATGTTGCTTATAATTAAGTGTCTAGACATTAAAGTCCTACAGCCTTGGTATTAAATATAATTAAGTCAGTTGCCTAGGTTTTATTTTGTCCATGTGATCTAATAATACTTATGTCAAAGATATAATGAGGACTAAACAAGATAATATGTTATAAGCACTTAACATATGCTTGTTATATTCAACATTTGGTAACTGGTAGTTTTCTGGTTGTGATTGTGATTGGGATTGTGGTTAATGTTACTGATTCATTATCTTATGTAATACATCTTGAAGGTAGAGCCATAATTTTGATGCAAATTTGTCCATAATAGCTGAGACTACATAAATCAGGTATTGGATAAAATTCCTGTTGAGAAATTTGCTCTATTCCTTACACTATATATATATATATATATATATATATATATATATATATATATATATATATATATCAAAGAATATATATTTACATATATATTTCAAAATATATTTTTAAAAGCTTGATATTATTACTCAACAGTCAGTTGGTAAAATGTATAAAGTTAATGACTAGAATAAACTAAATAACCAATTAATTCATTTATTTTTATCTCCAGAGTAGTATTTCAATGATTTGTTATCATCGACATTGTGCTGGGAGTATGAAAGCTATAAAGCAGTGGTTCTCAACCTGTGGGTCGCGACCCCTTTGGTGGTCGAACGACCCTTTCACAGGGATCGCCTAAGACCATCCTGCATATCAGATATTTACATTACAATTCATAACAGTAGCAACGTTACAGTTATGAAGTAGCAACGAAAATAATTTTATGGTTGGGTCACAACATGAGGAACTACATTTAAAGGGCCAGAAGGTTGAGAACCACTGCAAAGTCATCCCTTTCTTACCAGACTGTAAGTAATTTTTGCTTTATTCCCCCTCTCAATTTCAATGACATATAAATTCTGATCCTTCAAAGGTGCCCCTTGAATTTTGAACAAAACTGAATTTTCTTGAGAAGTATATAGCCAAGTAGGGCAGTGATACATGTACCAATCTGACTTGCATGCAAAGTAAAAATGTTATATTTGCCATAAAGGAGGTGGAGAAAATGGCTTTTCAGATTTAGCAATGGATGAGATCTCTGCCAGAATATAGAAACACAATTTTCTGTAAAAAAGAAAAGAAAAGAAAAGAAAAAGGAACAATTTAAATGCAGCCCTGAATCAGGATATGTAGGATTCAGAAATGGATAGACAAAATTTTACTCATTTTTTCCTCTGTGCATTTTTTTTCACATTTCTGAATTCTGCCAGGTCTATGAAGTGAGCATCATTTTACAAAGGCTAAATGGAATTCAGAGAGGGTAAGGCACTTGACTAGTAATGATAAAACAGGATTGGCCAGTTTCACTATCCAAAACTGTACCTTAGGTGCCTAGGGACTAGGGATTGAGTGGGAGGCAATACAAATCAGAGAGCAGTTCACTTTGGAGAAAGTTACCTAGGTCTCTTTAATCTTACCCCATTCATAAAGGGCCAGCTTGAAATGACTTGGCTGCTCAGATAATATAGAGCCCGATTCCCATGGTTTGCATTTTATGAGTCACTGTGTGACCACAGTCTCTAGCCTTCACTCCTTGCCTTATTTTCTCTCTGCAAAACAATTTATGTCAGAGTTAGTTATAAAATCAGAGATATCTTGGCTCAATTTGTGGTGATAATTTGAGATGTGTATCCATGGGCAATTTTTAAAACTTTCTTAATTTAATTTCAATATTCATATAATTTTGATAGTTTTATTTATCTTTTACTATTTTATAAAGATTTAAAATAATATATGATAAAATTTAATGACCATTCTGTCAAGCAGGAATAATACCAGTTATTATTAGCGTTATTTTAAAAATAAAATAGATAAAGTAAATAAATGATGGCAGTGTTTTGTAACAGATGAGAATTTGGATACTGAGAAAAAAGTATGTTATATATAAATATATAAAAATAGTAACATATAATACATTATATAACATACATTTATATAATATTTATATAGTATACATATAAGCATATAATATTTATACAATATATAATATTTATATAATATATATAAATATATAATGTATATATAGCTGTTTAGCCTCTGCACACTGTCTAGTATGTAGTAGCTGCTTGGTAAATATTAACTCATAGTCCATACAGCTCTATATTAGTAATTCTAGAAATAAGGAAATATCTACCAGTTTGGGTATATTGTTTTAAATATAATACTTATATAAAATCAATTCATAACTTCTACAAAGTTTACAGAAAACACAAATGACGCCCCATAATTCTGACACATAACGATATTGTAGTGCAGTTGAAACACACAAATTCATATGTACAGAAACACACATATACAACTGCTGTCACATTTCATTTAATGATTTGATTTATTTTTTACTTATCATTTTATAGTATTTATTTCTTTTGCCATTAAATTATTATACATGACATAATCACCATAATCTAATTAAGTAGCCATCTATTCTTGAGCATTTGAGTTATTTTTTTCTAGACAAAAATGATGGTTTCAGGCATAAATCTTTGACTCCTTCCCTGATTATTTACTTTTTAAGGAAAAGTTGTCATTTTAAAAAGTGAAATTGCTAGACTCGAAGATATGTATATATTTTAAAGGCTATTCATACATCATTTTGGACTGTCTTTTGGAAATACTGTCCGTCTCATTAGTCAGCATTCTTCACCTTCTCTGTACTATTTGACAAAGAACTTCAGTTTTCTTTCTTTTATTCTTTCTCTAACTGGCAGCTACTCTGGAATCTCATGTGAAACTTTTCTACTGAATGTCAAAGCTCTGAAGATCATCCACACAATTTTCTGTGTATGATGAAAGTCTTATTATTTATTAGAGCAGGAAAATGGTTTTACTTGCTTATATTCTTTATTTTCATGATATTATGAATTTAAAGTATGAGGGAAGTTTCTCTAGAATTGAGAGATTTAAACCCATCTTTCTAAATCTAGAGAGATTCAGTATGCCAAATTTAGCAAAGTATACACATTGATTTATATTCCCTTTTATTGAGCTTAGATTGAAAATATTCCTGCCACTAAAATGCCTATCAATATTAGTGCCAAAAGCCTAGCATTGCTATAGGAAGAGTACTTTGCAATCTGAAACTCCTGGAACCCTCAAATCTCTTTCAGCAATAACTTAAATTTAGTCTTTTGGGATACAATTACTGTGTGTGCTTGTGTCACTCTTCTAAAATCAGCTACTTTTATCTATAGCTCTCCAAAATTAACTTTGCATTAGGAGCTAAGAAAAAAAATAAGAAGAATAATACACCTACCAGTTTTTGAAAGCAAAATTATAAAAATGTGAGCATTGCTCATATGTATTGCTACTTTTCAAAAAATGGATTTGTATTTTTCATTTTAGTAACTAATTGCCTATGACTGTATATGTTAAGGTAATCAAGGATAGCATGAAGATATATAATGATGCTATAGAATGAATTTTTATATTCCCCCCACCCCCCAATACCTAGGTTGAAACCTAATCCCCCATGTGATAGTACTTGCAGGTGAGACTCTTGGGAAGTGATTAATTAGGTCATGATGGTTCTGCCCTCATGAATGGCATTAGTGCCCTTATAACTAGGTCCCAGGGAGCTTCCTTGACTCTTCCTGCATTGTGAGGACACAGTGCGAACAGCAAGCTATGAACCGGGAAGTGAGCTGTCACCAGAAATCAAATCTGCTGGTGCCTTGATGTTGGACTTCTCAGCCTACCAAACTGTGAGAAATAAATTTCTGTTGTTCATAAGCCTTTCCGTCTATGGTTCTTTGTTATAGCAGCCTGAATGGATAAGGGAAGCAATACTTTCACATTTGGGGAGCAAGATTTACTTTGATATAATTTAGTATGATAAGGAAAGTAGAATTGGATACTAAGCAAAGAAAACTATGCTGGGATATTCCTAGTTTGTAGCAATGATGTTGAGTTAATATTTCTGCTTTAGTTGTAAACACTAAGAGTTACATAATTTAAGAATTTACTGCATTTTATTTTCAATGAACTGGTCATGTAAGATATATTTCTCATAAGACTCTTTAACATCATTATTAACTTCTCCTATAAGAGATAACTATTACATGATAAAATTCATAATTCCTGAAGTCAGGAGAAAAGGCCTGTCTCTTAAAAACAAAATAACTTGGTGGGCTATATGGGCATGAAAAATTAGGACAATGGGCAGGTTCATGTAGGACAGAGTTTATAAAATAGAGCTAGAGTCAAACTACTTGAAAATAATGTAAAATTGTGCATCCGCACTCCCTCCCCCATCCCCTGTTCAATATGAGACCATGTGTGGCTCAGAAGTATTAGAGAGGGAAGGAGAAGAGCCCAGCAAGGGACAGAGGTTGGAGAAAGTGAGAAAGGCAAAATTCAGCTGTTATCAATGCAAAGTTGACAAGTGTGCTGTATTCAATATATAGGCACCTGTAACACCCACCACTCCTCGTTATTCAAGTAAAAGTCAGGCAAACACACTCACTGTTAATGCTATTTTATAAGGAAAAATTTCTAGAAGAATCCTGGGGGAGGAGTAAAACTGTGTGGAAGGGAAGTGACATACAAAAGGCTGAATCATAAATGCAGAAATTGGGAATTCAGAAACGACATGAACATGGAAACAGGCATTGAGGGTTAATGTCAGTTCTCCAAGAATCCCCATATTCACTTGGGAGGGCAGTAAGTTTCCATTAAATGCATTGGATGAAGTTGGCATAATCTTATTTAAATCCTAACCAACAATGTGACCCCAATCATATTGAAAGACTGGGGGCTGATATTTGAATTTTGTCCTAAAATGATACCTTATACCAAATTTAGCCCTACAGAATATCATCATATCTGTTTCTAGCATATATGGCTTCCTACTTAGAATGTTAAAAGATATTATGTCTCTTTATAATATTAGTATTTGCTAGTTCAGTGTAATTTGGCTTTTGTTAATCTATTTACTTGCTTATTTCTCATTTATTAAAAATAGGGAATAAGTACATACTTTATATTAAATTATTGAACAGATAATTTGATAAATATTAAGGACTTAATAATTGCCAGAACTGTTGATAAAATATTTTGGAAAATGGGCATGATCTCATGTCCTATAGGCATCACATTCTGCTGAGAGAGCCAAATAAGAGGAGAATAGGAAAGGCAATCATGCTATGTGCCACAAAGCAAACACATATCCTATGTGTTATGGGAACATCAGATTCAGGAGGTCAGAGAAGAATTCCTTAAGTGTATTTTGCCTGAGCTGAAATCTTAATGCTGCACAAGATGTAACTGATGAAGAGGAGAAGCAGGAGCAGTACAAGGGGATGGAATAAAAAGTAAAAAGTTGGTACTACAGAGGAACAGGTAGGGTTTTCCAGAACTATAAGATATCTGTACAGCTGGAGATTTCAGTGAAAGGGGCACAAGATATGAATACACCTGCAGTTGTAAGAAAGGTCTCATTTTATACTGGGCCTTTCTGGCCTCATTCAATAATTTGGGCTTTGTTTATTTACTAGGGGCCCAGTGCATGAATTGTGCACCTTGAAAGGAACTGTGGGCCACGAGGCTGTGGTGGACACAGGGGTGGGTTGCGGCTCATCCTTCATGCCCCCACCCGGCACCTCCTGCCGTGGCCCCTGTCTGCCAGCAGCCCTGCTCCCACAGCCGCCACTCCCACATGTTCCTACTTGCGCCTGCTGATGACACAGGAGTGATTGGGGCTGATACCAGTAGCAGGTGCAAGCAGGGCCAGCACCATTAGCAGGTGCAAGTGGCAGCTGATGCCCTGATCGCCTCTCAGGAGCAGAGGCAGATGGAGAAGCCCTCAGGGGAGATCGGGACTGGTGCCGGGTGTGAGCGGGGCCAGCACCTGCAGTGGGTGCAAGCAGGGCCATCGCTGGCAGAGGGTACAAGAGGTGGCTGCCAGCCCCAATCACCCCCCCAGGAGCAGGGGGAGGTAGAGAAGCCCTGATCGCCCCTCAGGGCTGGCAGCTATGGCTTGCACCTGCTGATGCCCTGAGAGAACGGGGCTAGCGCCAGGTGCCAGCAGCAGGTGTGAGCACAGGGCAGGACTACATCACGTGGGAGCAAAGAATTTTCAGTAATCACCAGAGGCTCACCCCAATGACAGCAACCAGCTCCCCACCTTGGTCAGGCACCCTTGCTCACCTGCTCAACAATCCTGCCAGGCTGATGCCCTCCATATTCCACGCCCTGTCGCCTGCTGCTGATGCCCTCTGTGTTCCGTGTGTGCCCCCTGGTGGTCAGCGCATGTCATAGCGACCAGTTGTTCAGTTGTTTGATTGTTCTGTCATTTGGTCTATTTGCATATTAGGAATATATATATATATATATATATATATATATATATACACATACATATATATATATACGTATATATACATACATATATATATATATATCTATATCTATATATATATACCTTATTTTTTATTTTAAATTCATCTTTATTGTTGAAAGTATTACAGATGTCCCTCCTCGGCCTCCCCACCCCCCTGTTGACCCCCTCCTTCCCCTCCCATCCATCCCCTCTTCAGGTCTTTACCACACCATTATCTGTGTCCATGGATTATGCATATATGCACTTAAGTTTTTTGGTTAATCTCTTCCTGCCCTCCCCCTCCCCTTCCCTCTGAGAATCAACAGTCTGTTGTGTGCTTTCATGTCTTTGAATATATTTTGTTTTTCAGTGTCTTTTGTTCATTAGATTCGACATATGAGTGGGATCATGTGATAATTGTCTTTCTCTGACTGATTTTACAAAACAAACAGCTTTTGCTCAGCAAAAGAAACCAGCATCAAAATGAAAAGGGAACCCATTCAATGGGAGAACATATTTGCCAATGATACATCTGATAATGGGTTAATTTCCAAAATATATAAAGTACTTGTACAACTCAACAAAAGGAAGACAAACAATCCAATAAAAATTGGGCAGAAGACCTAAATAAATATTTCTCCAAAGAGGACATGCAAATATCCAGGAGACATATGAAAAAGTGTCAATTGTCACTAATCATCTGAGAGATGCAAATTAAAAGCATAATGAGGCACCACCTCATACCTACCAGAATGGCTACCATCAATAAATCAACAAACAACAAGTGCTGGCAAGGATGTGGATAAATAAGAACCCTAATACACTGCTGGTGAGAATGCAGACTGTTACAACCACTATGAAAACTGTGGAATTTCCTCAAAAAATTAAACCAGGAAACTGCCATTTGACCCAGTGATCCCATTTCTAAGAATACAGCCTAAGAAGCCTGAAACACCAATCAGGAAGAAAATATGCACCTCTACATTCATAGCAATGTTATTATAACTAAGATCTGGAAACAGCTCAAGTGCCCAACAGTAAATGAGTGGATAAAAAAGCTGTGCCACATTTACACAATAAAATACTCTGCAGCTATTAAAAAGACAGATCTCCTACCCTTTGAGATGGTACTGAGGGACCTAGAGAGTATTATGCTAAATTTAGGAACAATTATATATTAAAGAATTTAAGTGTGCCTAAAAGAGGCAGGAGAGTTGATATTTTCATTTCAAAGACAATCCCTATTTCTACCTGTAGAATTTAGATTGGCAGTTTGAGGAAGCAAGATCATCTAGGAGTCTATTACAGACATTCAGATAAGTTTTAAGAATAGCGTGGGTTATTATGATCACTGGTGGAAATGGCTACAGTGAATAAGTTTGAGGTAAATAGCTAAACTTCAAAACAAAAGTAAATTGGATATTTGGAGGGATAGGCGGAAGAATGGAGATGCTTAAGAATGACTTTGTGTTTCTTCCTTGCAGTACTCAATAGGTGGTAGAGTCTGTCAATAATACCGAAGCTCTGAAGAAGGACAGATATGGGAAGAAAAGGTTATGGATTTAGTTATAACAGGCTGAAACAACTGATGACTGTAAAATAGTTACAGGAACTGTTAATAAGTAGTTGTACATGATAGTCTGAAATAGAAGAAAAAGTCTAGGTTAGCTGCAATGACTTCTGGCATCAATTACCCAAATTTGGGCCAAACCTCATAGGTTAAGGCAGTGGTTCTCAACCTTCCTAATGCTGAGACCCTTTAATACAGTTCTTCATGTTGTGGTGACCCCCAACCATAAAATTATTTTCGTTGCTACTTCATAACTGTAATTTTGCTATTGTTATGAATCATAATGTAAATATCTGATATGCAGAATGTATTTTCATTGTTACAAAT
The DNA here is from genome assembly GCF_014108235.1 of Myotis myotis. Classification (NCBI taxonomy): domain Eukaryota; kingdom Metazoa; phylum Chordata; class Mammalia; order Chiroptera; family Vespertilionidae; genus Myotis; species Myotis myotis. Next base: position 64,834,482 of record NW_023416335.1, on the reverse strand, counting down.
TGAACATAATTAAAGCATAGTGATTAATCACAAAAACAATATGTAATTATATATGTGTTTTCCGATGGTCTTAGGCGACCCCTGTGAAAGGGTCATTCGACCCCCAAAGGGGTAGCGACCCACAGGTTGAGAACTGCTGGGTTAAGGTAATAGTCTTCCAGGAGACTACTTTCACTTCCAACACAAGCTACAAGTGTTGGGGTTCCCAGGCCACCCTCACTTTTGAACAGCTGACTTCTAATTTGGGGGATTCCACTGTTTCTTGAGGTTTAATAATTCACTAAAACGGCTCCTATCACTCAGGAAAATGCTATATTTACCACTATAGTTTTATTATAGCAAGTGGATTCAAATCAGAACCAGCCAAAGGGAGAGCTGCATAGTGCAAGATTGGAACAGTTCCAACTGTGAAACTTCTCTTGCTTTTCCTCCTGGAGTCAGGACACATGAACCTCCCAGCTCACTGATGTGTGACAGAGTATTGCCAACCACAGAAGCTGACCTAAGCTCAGCATCCAGAGTTTTTACTGAGCTCTCACTCATTGCATAGGCATGACTGATTAAATCACTGGCCACATGACTCAAACTCAAAATTGTCCCTCCTTTCTTCCCCAGAGGTCAAACTGATAATCACTTGGCTCAAAATCTCATCCCTCTAATCACATAATTGGGCTTTCTGGCATGGTCCACCCCATCCTGTCATCTCATTAGCCCAAACACTCTAAGGGCCCAGGCTGAGTCACCTTGTTAGCATATACCATCAGCTATGGTATGAAAGGACCACCATGAATATCAAAAACACTCCTATCACTCAAGAAATTCCAAGGATTTATAGGTTACCACTCAGGAACCAGGGACAAAGGTCAGTTATTTTATTAAATACTAGCAATGCAACTTTGTGAGAACTCTACATCTAGGCCTTTTACAACTGTGGCTATAGATAAGCTTATCCAAGTATTTGAATGTTGAATTTGGGAATGGTTTTAAGATTACACTGAAGTTTTAGACTCTCCCACATTTAATGCTTAGGTTGAAGAAGGTGAGCCAATAAAAAATGGAAATAAGGAGTGGCTAAAGATGTAAGAGGGATCTAGGGTAGCTATCCAAATATTCGAAGAGATCAGACATGCAACTGTTGTTGAGCTGTCTTATAAGAGGAGGCCTAAGAATTTTTCTTTTTATTTACCCTCTTGGATGTAATGTTGACCTTTAGCAATGTGGTTTTGGTCCCTGGATGGGAGCTAAGTATGATTCAGCAAGTATGGACAAAAACTTAAGGACATGTGGCTATGAAAGGAAGAATACAGGTTCTCCAATAGTTGTAATAATGTAAAGAGTTTAGAGTATAGGTCTTCCTTGGTTTGGTTTGTTTTTACCTAAGGAAAATTAAAAGGTTTTAAACATGAACAAGAAAAAATAAAACATTAGAGAATGTGATATTAGTTTTAAAAGAAAAGCTGTGATTGGTTCTAGAGGAGTTGGAAGAGAAGAAAGTGAATTGCAGATGGGAGAGTTTTACATAAAGGGAGGAACAAGAGGAGAGGGAATTATCATAGGTAAAGACAGAATCATTCCATGACAGGCTTTCATGTGGGCCTTGAGCACAGAGCAATGAACGAAGTAGAAGTAACGCTGTCTAATGGAGCTTATAGTCTAGTTAAAAAACTAATATTAAAGAGGAAAATAACCTAATGCACACAAAAATGACCAATTAGAACAGTGTAACCGAGGAAACAAATAGTGTCTAGAAGTAGAAAACAAACATATGAACAGAACAAAACAAAAAAAATAAGTGGGCTTATAGAGAGGACTTCGGGAGATTCTTAAAGCTGACATTTAGATTAAAAGTTGAAAGGGCCAGCCTTGCAAAGACATAGGCATGAGAGAAACAAGAGGAAGAATATCTCTTATACCAAGCATGTCAAACTCAAAGGCTAACACAGACCAAATAAACAAGATTTAAGCTTATGTGGGCCACACAAAAAACAAAAGCTTCAATTTTCATAGAAACATAGTTTTATTTTGATAGAAACATGCTGAATACAGAGGGCTGAAATAAATGACTAATCATTAACATAAAATAATAGAACATTTTAATAAAAAATAATATTTTTTTCTTGAATATTTACTTACCAGACACTGAATAACTGTACAAATTAATAAGCTTAATGCAAATAAACCTATCTTTCTTGTTCTCTGAAAGTGCAATATTTCCTGTTGCACACATCAAATAAGTCAGTCCCAAACTAATGATGTGTCAATTGGCTGCTAAAATATTTGCTGCTAGGATTAGTGGAGAGAAATGGTGCACCCGCACATAAGGCGCGTAAGGGAAATGAATGCAACACAATTATAGTAATCAGTCATTAGCGAATGTCGTAGTTCATTATTAATAACTAGAGGCCCGATGCATGATTTTGTGCACAGGTGGCATTCCTCTTGGTGGTCTGCAGGGATCTGCCCAAAACCAGCAGTCCAATGCCACCTGCAGCTCCTACCTCCTGCTCCCGCTCATCCCAGCCCCAATGTGCCTGCCGCAGGCTCGCCCCCAATCAGTCCCTATCAGCAGAGGCTCAAACTGCTGCAGGAGAACTCATCAGCCATGAGCCCTGCTTCTCATGCCCTCCCAAGGGGAGTGGCCTGTGGGATTGGGCTGAAACTAGCTCTCTGACATCCCCCAAGGGGTCCTGGATTGTGAAAGGGTGCAGGCCAGACTGAGGGAACCCACTGGTGCATTTTTGGGCCAGGGAGGGACCGCGGGAGAGCTCCAGGGTGTATCCGGCCCATCTCACTCAGTTCCAATGGGCCAGACCCTAGCAGCAAGCTATTCTACTGGTTAGAGCATCTGCCCCCTGGTGGTCAGTGCACATTATAGAGAGCAGTTGAGCAGCCTTAGCATATCATTAGCATATTACGCTTTGATTGGTTGTTTGGTTGTTCTGCCATTTGGTCTATTTTTATATTACCCTTTTATTATATAAGATTATGTATAACAGGATATTATAAAAATTAAGTTACGAAATTTTTATTAAAACGTTTCTTACATATCATTATATTGGCTGGGCCACTAAAATTTTCCTTTTGGGCCGCATGCAGCCTGCGGGCCATGACTTTGACATGCTTACCTTACACTATTACAAAATTTTACTTGGCAGTGTTTTAATCTATGAAAGTATGTAAGTATATTTATCTTCTGATAAAAATATGAAAATATGACATTGACAAGGTATTTTTAATGGTTGAAAAATAATAACTGAAGTCATGTTTCAAAAATACATGTATGTAGATGTTATTCAAATGCATATATGATCTATGGAGTCTGAATCTATTTCATGAAGTTATTAAGATAATAGAGATAATTAGTTATTTCGAGAAATATTTCGAGAATATCCAAGTGCTTAATATTAACTGATCTCCATTCTATGTCCAAGTTACAATGAATAAAACAGATAAAACCCTTTACCTCATTGAGAGAGAAACAATTTTTAATCTCTGTTCAAAATGGCAATTATTAAATCTGCAGTCTCACTTTAATGTTATTTAAACTCATCAAACTTACATTAAAAATAACATAGATTCTGAATTCTTAAAATTTGCTAATTTTTTAATCTCTAATTTAAAATTCTGTTGTCTATACAAATCTTAATTTTATTTTGAATTAACTTCTTTTAAATTTTCTCATTGGATTGCTTTAACAAAGGCTTTATAGGAAAATTACCTACCAAATCTTAGTATCATGAGCTAGTGAAGTGCAATATATTTGTGTTGCATGTATGCCTAAATATGGACTTGAAAGAACAGCTTTACAGAATTATTTTTTTTATAGATGTTCCAAATTCTTTTGTATTTTATTTTCAAATAAAATTGCTTGTTTTCCTCACTGGTGATGCAGCATGAGTCAGGTGTATGATTGATATAATTTATATAGAGAGAATGGATAAACAACTAATAGTAGATAAACAATAAGGGCAAACTTAGTTTTGTCCTATAGCAGTAAACCTTACCAGCAAAGATGCAAACCTCATGCTTCTGAGCAAAAAAATAAAAATAAAAAAAGTTCAGGAGAATTTGGTTTTGTGTTGGCACATCTCCTGTGCATGCCAGGCACTAGCTACTGCCTTCAACAGCATAATTTAACACTAGGAACTCACTCTTTCTTAATGACACCATCTTTTGAGCAATATACTAATAGATCATGGGCTGATGATGTTCATTAGTGATGAATCACAATAATATATCATTTTCTCTGTCACACAGGTGTTTTATCAGATTAATTTCATAGGTGCAATGACCTGTGATGATGATGCATTGCTTAAGGATGGTGCAATTCAGAAAGAAATGAAATTGGAAATTAAACCTGCATTCTGTGACTTTGAGGCTCTATTTAAAATGTTTATAGAGGCCTGGCTGGTATGAGCATCATTCAGTACATAAGAAGGTGTCAGGTTCGATTTCCCATTCAGGACACATACCCAGGTTAAGGTATTAAATCTGCAGTTTGGGTGCCTGTGAGGGGCAACCAATTGATGTTTCCCTCTCACAATGATGTTTTCTCTCTCTCTCTCTCTCTCTCTCTCTCTCTCTCTCTCTCTCTCTCTCTCTCTCTTTCTCTCTCTCTGTCATTCCCTCATTCTTCTCTCTAAAATCAATTTAAGAAACTGTTTGTTTAAAAAAATCTAAAAACAATAGATGTAAATGAGATGTGCACTTAAATATCCACCATTCTAGTATTTATAATGGACAAAGTGAGCATCTTATATTTCTATTTACAAATGATTTTAAAAAACGCACACACATTGAAATCTTAAAACTAAAGCTTCTGACTTTTGAGAAGAGGTCTATCTGGGTATCAAATCATCAAACTCATATAAGATAGTTTTATGTAAAATAAAAAAACATATCTTTTTCTTTGTACTGAAGTAAAATTTTTAAAAGTTAGCAGTTTAATTTCTTTTTAATTTTGACATTTACCAAAGCATATATTTAGTGACTTACATATTAAGTCAATAACAAAATGTTTTATATAGTCAATTTGGATCATTTTAAACTGATTTTTGAAAGTTTACAATATATATCTAGGAAAAAAGAATATATTAAAATGATATGTTTTATTATTATATGTGAATAACATTTTTAAAACATCATTAAGAGAGAATTTTAATTAGACTTCCCATGGTGATAATGAAAAAAGTGTTAACTATATTCTTATTACATTTTCATTTTCAATTATAAAATTGAATCTTAATTAGTATCTATTAAATTACTTTTGTATGATTATTACCTATATATAATTGAAGACATTTTCCCCCTTTATTATCCCTCCCAAGACCCTTCCCTCTGGTTAACTATCATACTGTTGTCTGTGTCTATGAGTTTCAGGTTTATATCTCACATATGAGTGAAATTATATGATTCTTAGCCTTTTCTGGCTGACCTACTTTGCTTAACATAATATTCTCAAGGTCCATCCATGTTGTCTAAAATGGCAGGATTTCATCTTTTCTTAAGGCTGAGTACTATTTCGTTATATATATGTACCAAGCTTTCTTTAGTCAGTCATCTATTGAAAGACACTTCGGTTGTCTCCATGTCTTAGCCAACATGGATAATGCTGCAATGAACATAGGGGTACAATACATCTTTGTGAAAAATGTTTTAGAGTTTTGGGGGTAGATACTCAGAAGAGGGGTTTCTGGGTCACATGATAAACTCTATTCTTCATTTTTTGAGGAATGACTATACTGTTTTCCTTAGTGGCTGTACCAGTTTACATTTCTACCAGCAGTGAATGAGGGTTCCTTTATCTCCATAACCTCTCCAACACTTTTTATTACATGTCCTGTTCATAAGAGCCATTATAACAGGTGTGAGGTGTATCTCATTGTAGTTGTGATGTGCATCTCCTAATAGCTAGTGAAGTTAAGCATCTTTTCATATATCTGTTCGCCATTTGTATGTTTTCTTGGGAGAAATGTCTGTTCAGATCCTTTGACCATTTTTTAATTGGATTGTTTGTTTACTTGGTGTTAAGTTACATGAGCTCTTTATATATTTTCCATATTAACCCCCTGTTGGAGCTGTTGTTTTGGAAATATCATCTCCCTTTTGGTTGGTTGCTTTTTGTTTTGTTGTGTGTTTTTTTTTGTTTTTTTTTGTGTGTGTGGTTTTTTGTTTTTTGTTTTTGTTTTTTGCCCTGCAGAAGCTTTTAATTTGATATAGTCTCATTCATTTACTAGTATTTTTTTGCCTTTATTTCTCTTGCCTTTGGGATCAAATTCATAAATATTGTCTATAACCAAGTAGTTTTCTTCTATGTAATTCATTGTTTCAGAGCCAATATTTAGGTCTTTGATCGATTTTGAATTAATTTTTGTTCATGAGGACAAACTAATCTAGTTTTGTTCTTTGGCATGTGGCTTTCCAATTTTCTCAGCAATATTTATTAAAGAGGCTTTCTTTTCTCCATTGTGTGTTTTTTGGCTTCCTTATCAAAATTATTTGCCCATTTACATGTGGTTTTATTTCTGGGCTCTAATTCTGTTCCATTGGTCTATGTTTTTGTTTTTCTGCCAATACTATGCTGTTTGATTATCATTGCTTTGTAGTATAACTTGAAGTCAGGTAGTGTGATACCTCTGGATTTCATTCTTATTTATCAAGATTGCTTTTGCTATTTTGGGTCTTTTGTGGTTCCATACAAATTATAAATTTTTGTTCTATTTTTTAAAAATGACATCGGGCTTTTGATGGGGATTACACTAAATCTGTATATTGCTGTGGGTAATTGGACATTTTAACAATGTTGATTCTTGCAAACCATGGACATGGGATATCTTTCCATTTCATCGTGTTTTTTCAATCTTTTTTAATAATGCTTTGCAGTGTTCAGTATATAGGTTCTTCACATCTTTTGTTGAGTTTATTCTCAGGTATTTTATTTTTCTCTGTTGCCATTGTGAAAGGAATTTATTTTTTCTTTTATTTTTTTGAAATTTCATTGTTAGTATACAGGAAAGCAGTGGATTTTTGTATATTGATTTTGTAACCTGAAACTTTATTTGTTTTTTGTTTCTAATACTTTTTTGGTGGGTTCTTTAAGGTTTCTAAATACAGAATCATGTCATCTTCAAAGAGTGACATTTTTACTTCTTCATTCTCAATTTAAATATATTTTTATTGATATTAGAAAGAGGAAGGGAGAGGAATAGAGATATAGAAACATCAATGAGAGACAAACATTGATTGGCTGTCTCCTGCACACCCCTAGTGGGGATTGAGCCCACAACCTGGGAATGTGCCCTGGCCAAGAATCGAATCATGACCTCCTGGTTCATGGGCCAATGCTCAACTACTAACCCACAGCAGCTGGGTTTCATTCTCAATTTAGATACATTTTATTTCCTTCCTTTGCCTGATTGTTCTGGCTAGGACTTCCAGAAGTATGTGGAATAAGAGTGGTGAGATTGGGCATCCTTGTCTTTTTTCTGATTTTAGAGAAAACGTTTTGTTTTTCACCATTTAGTATGATATTAGCTGAGGGCATGTCATATATGGCCTTTATTATGTTGAGGTACTTTTCTTTTATACCTATTTTATTGAGTGTTTTAATTATAAATAGATATTATATCTTATCAAATTGTTTTCTTGCATCTGTTGATATGATCATATCAGTTTTATCCTTTGTTTTGTTAATGTGGTGTATTACATTGATTGATTTGCTTATGTTGAAAGATCTTTATATCCTTGCAATGAACCCCACTTGATTCTGATGTGTTATTTTTGTAATATACTGTTATATTTGATTTACTAGTATTTTGTTTAGGATTTTTGCAATTGTATTCATCAGAAATATTGGTCTCTAGTTTTGCATGTTTGCGTGTAATACTTGTTAGATTCTGGTATTGGGGTTATTTTTGCCTCATAAAATGTGTTAGGAAATATTGCCTCTTTTTCAATGTTTTGGAAAAGTTTGAAAAGGGTAAATGATAAATCTTTGAATGTTCAGTGGACTTTACTAAGAAAGCCATCTGGCTTTTTACTTTTATTTTATAGGAGGTTTCGATGGTTGTTTTAATTTCCTCACTCTTGACTGGCCTATTTAGATTTCCCAATTCTTCATGACTCAGTCTAGGAAGGTTATATATTTCTAAAACTTACCCATTTCTCATAGGCTACTAAATTTAGGGACATATAGTTTCCTAGTATTCTAGCATGATTCTTTGTATATCTGTGATGTCTATGGCTGATAATGTGCCTGCTGCCTGACACCAAGGGTAAAGGGAGGCAAGCTCTGGGAGGTTAATGGGTGGCCAACCTCCATTGTTTGGATTATCTGTCTGGAATGCCAACCTTGAGACAACTGCGGTCATACCTCTGTGCTGTGTCCCTGCCCAGGTCACTGGGCTCATCTGCACCTGGTACTGAGCACTCCTGTAGGAATGCCCACTGAATCTCATTGCTCCTCCCAGCGGAATTAAACTCCTGGTGCCTCCCCACTGTAGGCTGAGCCCCTCGTGAGCTCCTGGATGTAGGACTGCATCCATTGCTTGTCTCCCTTCTCACCTGCCCAGTTTGCTCCCACTTTCCCACCTTCATATGTTTCAGTGTGCATGTCTCTCAGGTGTGTTTGTGCATTGAGCAGGGAATCCTTTGTTAAATTATAGCTGTTCAAATTGTTGAAAACTAAGTGGAGAGGCCAAGGGGTTCGCTCAACACTGCCACTCCTCTGACATCACTGCTCTTTTTTTGTAATATTTTAAAAGATATATTTAATCATGTATTTTAGAATTTTCTTTTACAAAGCAACTGTTCATTTTTCCTCAAAATAAAAACTGAGCACTTTAGAGTACATGTAAATATATAATTTACATTGTAATTCCTGAAGTCAATCTTAATCCTTCAGTATTTACCATCATGTTTCAAACTGACCTAGATCCATGCCTGATGTGCATGGTTTTCTAACATCAATATCCAATAAATATTATCAGCTTGTCATATTCATATTTAATGTAAAAATACTCCTGTATATTTAAGCCATTGAGTCAATTTATTGATTTTGGACACATTTCAAATTACTCTGAGTGTTGAATGGAACATAGAAGTATGTTATCCTTTTCTGCTTGGCACTTGATCTCACCCAGAAAGGAGCTAAAGTGATACCAAATCCAACATTACGAAGAGATGATGTTGTCTCTTCTATTCCTTATTCTTAGATCTTTACTGGCAGGCAAATGTGACCATCTCCTATTTTATGCTTATATCACATTGGTTACCTAACCTGTGGAATAAGAATTATAATAGGAGGAAAGGCAGGTGAAAGCCCCAACATTTTCCTACTTGTGGAGAAGAGAGTAATACAAAGTAATTTTATATCTTGTATAGACTGAAGAAATTAGTATTTCAATTAAAGATTAAAAGTATACAAAATGGTGTCTCATTTATTTATTTATTTATTTATTTATTTATTTATTTATTTTTGGTTTGGCTTAAAAAAAAAAACTAACTGGTTTGTGGCAGATGATGATGAACTACCACAAGTTTTTCCAAATGGCTGTCTAAACCACAGCTGCTGTGCTAGAAGTAGTACATTTTCTGGAAAAGAAAAACATAGCCTTTAACACTTGCTATATAACTATTGACCTGGAGAATTTATTTTTCTCAAGCTTTGACAGTAATGAAAATCAAAAGCAGTAGATGTACTGCTGTCACAATAAAGTCTCACTCAGGAATGGCCCTAAAACAGTGATGGCAAACCTTTTGAGCTCAGCGTGTCAGCATTTTGAAAAACCCTAACTTAACTCTGGTGCCGTATCGCATATAGAATTTTTTTTGATATTTGCAACCATAGTAAAACAAATATTTATATTTTTGATATTTATTTTATATATTTAAATGCCATTTAACAAAGAAAAATCAACCAAAAAAATGAGTTCGCGTGTCACCTCTATCACGCGTGTCATAGGTTTGCCATCACTGCCCTAAAAGATAGCAAAACAGGATATCTCCCAGAGGTGATGGTTGAAGCATATAACTTTATTTGTTTACCTTTTATAGAGACAGAAGTATAGTAGTAGCCTGATATACATGGACTCCTGGGTAATGGCCAGTGGCTTGGCATATTAGTGAGTGATATAGAGGGAACAAAATTTAGAAAATGGAAGGAGAAGTCTAAGGAAAAAAGACATGTAGATGGTATGGAAATGAAGACAATATATGTTTATCATTGTTTTTGGTCTTGTCAATGACTTCTAGATGAGAAACTCTAAAACTAAATGGCTAGGATGAGTCATTCTGTAGAAGTCAGCCAACCTCATGCAGGCGCTCAGTGCTGGCACAATGAGTATCTAAACAGATTGGCCATGGTGCTGATGGCCATCCATGGGCTCAACAGCATGGCTGCCTCTTATTAAGGTTGTTCCAATTATTGACATTGAAGAATGTATTGTAGACTTCCAGCAACTGAGGCTGATGCCAAATTCTTAGCAGGCACTATCATTTGGTGAGGTAAGTGAGTCACTTGGTGACATACAGATTACCCTTGAGGAATATTTTTCATCCTCAAGGGAACAGTGATTTGTCTTTTATAGAACAATTATCATCTCCAAATATAAGTTTGCTTTTCCTGACCATGATGCCTATCCCGTCCAAACATTTACATATGTCTGATCAATTGGAATGACTTCATATAATCTTGACTCAGATTGTTGAATTCATTTTGCTGCAAAGAAGATGTATCTATGGGACTATGATCATGATTTTGTCTTAAAATAAATCCCAATATCCGAAAGAATTAGTTCAATAGAAGAGTTAAATAGCCTGTTAATGGCTCAGCTGAGACTAGATTTGAAATATCAATTAATAGATATTTGATATATTGCCAATTGTGTATAAATGATGATGTGTCCCTAACAGCCAGAATACAAGAGTCTGGGTATTGGGATATGGAAGTGGTACTGGTTCTTTCTAAAATAACTTTAAAAAATTAACTTGGAAAATTTGTGCTTTCTGTCCTTAATACTTCAGGCTCTTCTGGATTAGAGGTTGTTGTTCCCACTATAACAATTTTTTTTCCCCCAGGTAGCTCACTAAGGGATTAATAGAAATTGAAGCTATGACTACTACTTGGTCACTTTAGACTCCTCCTTCCAGTCACCATCAAGCAAATCAAAGAGTTACTCCACTGAGGAGATAATGGCCAATTAACAAAGTAGCCATTGGCTACATGGTGGGGAAAGATGAGAGTATATCTAGTAACTGGGGAATTAACTGGATTTCTCTTGGTTCTTTTCTATCTTGTGGTAACTATAAACAGGCAATTGCAACAATCACAGAAGAACAATGATAAGGCAAATAAGGGTCATAATTTCTGAGGAAGAGTATATGGATCAACCCACCTGGTAAACAAACTTGACCAGCAAAAATAAAGGCCAAGAGTGAGATAAATCTAGTATGGGTAGTAGAAAAACCAAATGACAAATATTAATCATTGCCTTGGAGAGAAAACTGTTGTTTTCTATTAATTGACTGGTATTATGTCCTTTAAGAGATTGGGTTTCTACCTTGAGGAGGCTTTGTGGCTGATTGGTCTAATATAACTGAGTGAGTGGCACTCATAGTTGGCTGCATGGGACACCTTTTGGTATTACTGTAAATCTTAAGGACCTTTTCTTGCTCCCAGCACTGCTGAGGCAACTATTTCCAAGCAGCTTTCTGAGAAGCTTTGCAGATAAAACAGTGCCTGGTGTAATTAGGCCTTTATTCTGCCTATTATTTCCAGGCCAGAAATTCTCATTTATCTTATCTATCTACATAGAATGTCTGTGGGAATCCACTTAACACCAACACGTATGTAATCTTGAATATTGGAAGCTTACAATGTATAGGAGTGCCATCAACCACTCAGAGAACAAAGACAGCAGGCAAATATTTTTCTTTGTGTCCCAAAGTGGGATAATTCTAAGATTCATTTTAAAGATACCCAGAATGTCAAGACACAGTCATCCACACTAGTAGTCAACCATAGATATTTTTGAATTAGTTGTCTGTCCTTCCATCTTACAATCTTACTGCAGCTCCCTAGAACCAAAGCCAAGTTAATTACTCAAATACTATGCTTGTATATTTCAGTTTTCTTCGATCTTGCATACAAAAGAAATTACACATATTGGCTGTTGTTTAAGTGTCTGTGACTTATACTTGGAACTACTGTACATATTTTATATTATTTATGTAGCCTGTAAGAATTGTAAATAAGGGAATAATTTTTAACTGTCTTATCACAGTGTATTACTAATCACATCCCATCAGTGACACACGTTTTAGGTTGTTAAGACATCATGTCTGAAAAACAAAACTTGGGAATGGAATGTAAAAAGCCCTTTCTTTTAGACTGTTTGAATTATTCATGAGCACAACACCTTGTCGGCACTTAGAATATAATCAAAATATAAATGATGCATGTGCACGTCGCGTCCAAATTCCACACTGGATGTTTCAAGTTATACATAAGTATCACAATCTTTTTAAATAGCAAAGTAAACTTGCAACTGTGTAAGATAGTTTTGACAAATATAATTAATTAAAATATTTTTATATTTAAATTTATGTACAATAGTTTTAAATATGAACTATTCACAATGACTGCATTTAAACTCAAATATGTTATCTAGTAAATAATGAACTACTTTACACCCTTTTAGGAAAAAAAAATTGTTATACTAGCTTGTATTTTTCTGGTAGGTTTTCATGAGGTTTCCTGAAATTTCACTTTATATTAATATATCACCCAAAAGAATATGTTATTCTATTTTGCTATGTCTAGGAGATTTATACAGGGAAATTCAGTACTTGGATTGTGACATATGAAGGCATAATTACACATTAATTTATCTGTAACAATAGGCAGTATATGTTATAAAGGTATATTATGTAGCATAATTAGTAAGTAGATTTTATGAATATATGAAACTAAACTTCACTAACTGAATCTGGTATTAATTTTGGAGCTAGATAGGCATCTAAAATAGAAATAGAGATATGCACATATATCAATATATGTATGTATAGATAAATAATAGATACTGAGCTCAATATTACATAGAATGAAGAAGAATTATTTGACAAAACATCTACCTTTATGAACAGAGACAGATGGGGAGAACTGATTACCATCCGAGGGGGGAAAACAAAAAAACCTGTGATAAAGACAGTGACAATTGATGCTAAAGATAGCTAGAATGGGAGTTCATGATTCATTTATTTAGCCATTAATTCAATAACAATTAGCATTTTTTATATGCAGGGTATGTTGCTAGATACAGACTATTTCATGAAAAGGACAGATATACCTCTGACCTTAAAAAGAAGCTTCAACACTAATATTGTTGGGCTGGGTTAAATAATAAACAAGTTGCTTATAAGGAGACATGCCTTATAAATACACTGAAATGTTATAAGTAAAATGAGAGAAAAATATACTCTGCAAACACTAATCAAAAGAAAGATGAGATAACTATATTAAGAACAGTAAAATTAGACTTTGAAGAAGCATTATTAGAAATAAATAGGATATTTCTTTTTCTTTTATTGCTTCCAGAAAAAGAGAGGGAGAGAGAAAGAAACATCAATGATGAGAGAGAATCATTGAATGGCTGCCTCCTATACGCCCCCAATCAGGCACCAAGCCTGCAACCTGGGCATGTGCCCTGACCAGGAATTGAATCTCAACTTCCTGGTTCATAGGTTGATGCTCTAATCACTGAGCTACACCAGGGCAAGAGGATATTTCATAATGATATACAGGTATATCCACAGGAAAACAAATCTAAATTTCTGTGTAGCTAATTTCATGCTTTCAAAATATATCAGGTAAACAGTGCCATTTCTAAAAGTATGAATAGGCAAATTCATAATCATTATGTTAGAGACAGAAATAGAATAGTAGCAACTAGGTATAGTTATAAGAAATATTAATCATGCTCTGTTAACCATGATTGTTTTGTTCTGATTAAAGAAAGCATATTCTTTTCTGGCTGGGAGTTATATGTCCTAAGACCTGGGAGTTAACCATTGAATGGGGTCCATTATCATTTGAGAACTACCTACCATCATGAAAAGATTAATTTATCAAAACAATGGAATTCCAGAGGTGCCCACCCTTTGTAAGCCCTAGCCCTCATTGGCTATAATCTGTAACCACTTTAGACATTTTTATTCCTTTTGTATACCCATTCTTATTCCTTTTGCCAACTTCCACATGTAATATTTGTCCTTCTACCCAATACAAACAGCTGGATTATGAGGGGTGGAGTGCAGAGCAGATTTTCATGGATGACCTGCTGCTCTCCCATACTGTTGGCATTATTAAAATAAAAGCTCATACATGATTCAACCTGTCTCTGCTTAATTGGCTCAAGTAGTGACAGGCAGCTAGACCCATTTGATGTCCAGCTTCAATTGTGAGATATTTTCTGAGGAACTGATAGATTAAGTAGACCTAAAATTATGAAACAGGAAATATTTCAACATGATTAACAAACTTAACCTAATTGACACATACAGAGCAATACATTCAACAACTAGAGAATACATATTATTTTCAAGTTCACTTAAAGCAGTTACCCAAACTGACCACATACTGATCAAAGAATAACTTTTCAACAAATTTCTAATAATGTAAATTATATAGAGTAAGATCCCTGACCATATTGGAACTAAATAAAGCCTACAAAAGTATAACTATAAATATTTGAAAATTTAGCAATACATTTCTAATCTAACCACAGTATGAAGCGAAATTTCATGTGTCAACTTGACAGGCTTGTGGGATTGCCTAGATATTTGATGAAACATTATTTCTGGGTATGTCCCTGAGAAGGTTTCTCCATGAGATTAGCATGTGAAATTGATAGATTGAATAGAAAGTTTTGCTCTCAATGTAGGTGGGCACCATTTGATCTGTTGAGGGCTAGAATAGATAAAAAAGGGGGAGAAAGGAAAATTTGCTCTCTCTGCCTGAGCACTTGAGTTGAGCTACAACTGGGAGACTAGGATTTACAACATTGGCTCTCTAGTCGTCGGAACTATACCATCAGCTTTTCTGGGTCTCCAGCTTGCAGACAGATCATGGCTCTTAGCTTCCATAATCACAAGAGATAATTTCTTTTAAAAATTTTTTATATATTTTTATTGATTTCAGAGAGGTAGGAAGAGGGAAAGAGACATAAAAACATCAATGATGAGAGAGAATCATTGATTGGCTGCGTCCTGCATGTTCCCTACTAGGGATCGAGCCCATAACCTGGGTATATGGGCCCTTGACCGGAATCAAACCTGGGACCCTTCAGTCAGCAGGCTGACACTCCATCCACTGAGCCAAACCAGCTAAGGTTACAATTTCTTATAATAAATCATATATGTGTACATATATGTATACACTTACCTAGTATATGTATAATCTAAAGATATATTACTACTATAGGCCCAGTGCACAGGTTCCTACACTGGTGGGATCCCTCAGCCTGGCCTGTACCCTCTCACAATCCGGGACCCCTCAGGGGATGTTGGAGAGCCAGTTTTAGCCTGATCTCCACAGGCCAGGCTGAGGAACCCCCGGGTGCATGAATCTATGCACCAGGCTGGTTTCAGCCCAATCCTCATAGTCCAGGCCAAGGAAATACGTGCACTGGGCCTCTAGTATGCATATAAGATCTTTGGTTAATCTCTTCCCGCCCCCTCTCCCCTCTTCCCTCTGAGATTCATCAGTCTGTTCCATGTTTCCATGCCTGTGGTTTCTGCTCCGGCATTGAGCATCTGTCCCCTGGTGGTCAGTGTGCATCATAGCTACTGGCTGGTCAGCTGGTCGCTTAAGCTTTATATATATATCTAAAACTATAATATAATATATCATAATACATTATTAAAATGGTTCTCTTTTCCAGAGAACTCTGATTAATACACTAATACACAAAGGGCAAATATCAGTGGAAATTATTTTAAGCTTGGTGATAATAAGAACACAAGCTAGTCATTTGTGCTGGAATAAAACACTTTTACTCCTTTCCCTCTCATTCCACAACTAATTGCCCATTATGCATAGTTTGGCCTCCATTAAATCTCATCTGCTCCATTATTTCCAAGTCACTACTGACAAATCAGCTCAGGTCCTAATCATCTCCAGTGTACTGAAAACTACTGAAAAATAATTCCCATTATGCTCATTCATCCTAAACATAGCTGCCAATATAATCTTCCTGAAGCAGTGTTTGTATGTTTATACATGGCTTCCCTTTTTGCATATACAAGCAATCTCCAGCTCCTCCCATGGATATATAACAAATGTCTCAAACTTTTATTTTGCAAGTGTTATGTGATGTTTTCTTTCTGTACTTGGATTTATTCCAACACCCAACTGCCACTGTGACTTTTCTTTTAATATTCTCTTTTGGTTAATGCTTCTTCTCT
Organism: Myotis myotis; assembly: GCF_014108235.1. Lineage (NCBI taxonomy): Eukaryota > Metazoa > Chordata > Mammalia > Chiroptera > Vespertilionidae > Myotis > Myotis myotis. The sequence continues at coordinate 64,818,021 of NW_023416335.1, read as the reverse complement.
CTGTAACATTCTATCTGTACTTCAAGTTTTGTTTTACATGTTACTTTTTCAAGAAACTGAAATTAGTTGATACCTCCAAAAGCTCTGTTAAAAGGACATAAATCAATAAACATGTTTAATTTTTATTTTTAAGGGACTAAAAGTTCTTCAGAAATACTGAAAACAAAATGTGGGGTGTTTGAGTCCAAGTTCTTTGTCTCCCGAAATTGAAGAATGAAGTCGAGGATAAAAACGTTTAGTGGGAGCAAAGTTTATTGGGAGAAGCCAGTCCTGGAAAAGGTGCAGCTGGGGTTCCAGGAGCAAGCCAGTGTCCAGGGCTTCCTTTCCATGTTGCCATCAGGTGTTAAAGTCCATTAGTCCATGTGCAGAGTCCCACATGGCCATGAGCCATGTGGTCACAGGGAATGTGCTCCCCCACCACAGGAACATTGGAACCCAATGTGCCCCCAGCAGGGGCTGTGGTGGGGGTGGTGAGGTGGGGGCTAGGGAGAGAGAGAGAAAGAGAGAGAGAGAGAGAGAGAGAGAGAGAGAGAGAGAGTAAGCTCAAACTTTTTTAAACTAGGGCGGTGGATATAGCCTTGCTAGATCCTGATTTGTCTTAGTGACATCCTTGGGATTAGTTTATAGGCCTTATTGCCTTGGGATTGGTTATCTGCAAGTTGCTTGTCTTAGCAACAATCCATATGTTTTAAAATTTGTCTCTAAGTGCATGCCCTTCTTTCCATGTGCCGCTGGGTTGCCTTAGCAATTCCACCTAGCTGCGTTCCCCATTCTACTTCTTCCTTCTCCCATGATCCCTGTTCCTCTTTACCTAGCTTCCCTCTGTCTCCTCATTATTATCATACTAGAAACACTCAATACATATTCTTAAGTAAAGTTTTGTCAATTTTAATAAAATGGCTTTGTTTTCTTACTGAATAATTTCTTTTCAATTAATATTATTTATTCCATTTGGGTGAGGAGGAATCCCCCATGCAACAATTGAAATTTTATTTGTAAAGCAAAACAACAGGTATTAGGTATTTTAAATATTTAATTAGGGTGTCTCATCAAAATTGTCTGCAAATGAAAATTAAAAAACATCATGGAATACTTCATTTTTAAAATTTCACTGTGGGAAGCCATCCATTGTCAATACTATCATGAGTACATCAAGGGACTCAGAAGGCTGATGAACCTTGAGCTTTAGCAGGGCTAAAAGCTATGCACCAATTTTTCTGTGTTGAGATAGCAATGGTTCGAAACAATTTCCTGGCCTAATAGCCTCAAAGTAAATCTTTACTAATCTTTACTGACCTTTGAGATAGTCTGTCTGCTACCTGTTTGCCGTGCTTAACTGAGGGCAAGATGTGTACCTAAAATTGAATAAAAGCTGACAAGGCCAGGGTTCAGTGAGCTTCTACACTAGAGAGAGGTCTCCACCTGGCCTCCATACCTTCTAAATTCATATTTCTTGTCTAGTGTTTTCATTTGTGTGTGACCCCTTCTTCAGATCCTGAACCCTAGCCATGCTGGATGTGGCATTCCACCAAGAGAACTGTAGATATAAATTTTATAACAGTTCTGATTCTATCACAAAATGTTATGAGTGTTGTCTTCCAGAAATAAATTTCAATAAAATTAAAAGCACACATTTGGCTCCAAACACTATTTCTCAAAGGAATAATACATTATCATGGAGAATAAGAGCAAAAGAAAACAAAAAATGTAAAGCATATAACTGATGTGTTCCAGTTTAGATGAATAAGGACCATTTTCAAGGAGAAAAATAGGAAATGGCAATAATATTTATAAACTGTTATAATGAATCTGAAGGAGAAATGTTTTTTCAAACTCTTTACATTTTGTTTTCTTCATCATAATTCATTACAGTTTCATAGACTTGATTGAATGATAGAGAGAAATGCTCCATTATCAAAAGAGATAAAGTATAGATTTGACTATGGACTGTAAGAAGCATGCTCTGTAATCTCCCAAGGGCCTTTTTCAAATGTGATTAAAAACAGTTGAAAATCAAGTTAAAGAAAATATGAGTGTGCTAACTGTAAGACTGGAATCGCTCAAGGATTTAGGTGGGTGTAGTGAGCAAGCAGGAGGGAAGTTTATTAGAGGGAATTGGGGATGGAGCCACAGCTGGGGAAGGTTAGGACTCAGCTGTAAGCTGCCATTGTTATTGTTGGCCTGCTGTCTCACCCTCTGGTGTGGCTTCCTCCTGTTGTGCTAGATAGGGTGACTGATGGCTGTCCTGGAAAATGAGGCTGGGGCCACTTTCTCATTCAAAACTTTCTAGTCGCTTTGAGCCAAATGTCCTCTGCTGGCCTTTCACTAACCAAATGTACAACCCAAAGTTAGTTAATTTATCTAATTTTAATTAAATCCTTCTGCGAGGTTGCTAGATATGTTTGAATATTATTTTGTTTAATCAGTAAATCGCTTAGAAAAAGGCTCAATGCCATCATCATGAGGACTTAAAGATATTCAGAAAGTTATGTCTCAATCACATAGCTAGTGAGTTCTAATACAAGCTGCAGGCAAACAGCATTTACTACAATTTCTTGCAGGAAAAGACTCATGGAAAAGAAGGGATAGAATTGAATATTGTTTAAAACTAAGGAGAGAAAAAAGGATAATACATCCAGCTAAGTAGCCTCAGTACATTTGTGAAATGACATGAAATTTTCACGAGAACAGAACAATTTGGAGACAATAAAATCAATTTTTAAATATGCATTTTTTTTTCTAATTTCCCTAAGAAACAGTATGTGCTGTTTCTGTTTTTGAAGTTTGTAAGTGTTAACAAGAAATATACTTTAATACTCAGATGGGATGATAAACCCAAACTAAATATCTGTGGCAAAAAGAAAACACCTACACAAATCCCTATTAAAATTTATACTTTCCATAGAAACTACAGACATATGTCAACTCAAAAATAAATCCAATTTGGATGTGCAATGTTTCTTTCAAGTATAGAATTCAACTATATAAAAATTTCTCCACCCTTGACCTGTTTCAAAGATCAGCCTAAATCATTTCTGAAGCATCCCAGAAGTGTAAATGAAACCAGGGTTTGGGTTTTACAATCAGAGCAGAGACTATTATCTATAATTAAATTATGGATTATGATAACTTTATTACCCATCAACTTGGCATTAAACAGGGTGAATCACAGCATGGGGTTTCTGTCTGCTAATGCTCCTGGGATGAGGATTCAGATCAGGCTATTAGAGCTGAAAATAAAAGCTAGATTCTAGATCTTTGGCAAGGAGATAATGTCCTTCTGCATTGTTTAAAGAAAATGGGAAGGCCCAGAATGTAGGAAACAGTTTTCCCATGGGACATACGTACTTGAAAATATTTCTCTATTTTTTTAAGCACTAAAAATAAAAATGGTTTCATTGCTAAGTGCTAAGTGTCTTTTTGGACATATTTAACATAAAATTTCCCCCCGAAAAGGAGGATGCTATATGATAAACAAGAAGAGAGCTGTCATCATGTGGCTCATGGGAGATATGTAAATGACACAGTGTAAACAAAACAAAGATGATCCTGATTTTCAATACCTGATTTCTTTTTCTATTAAAACTTGTCCTCTTGAGCTGCTAGTGAGATTCACTAATTTATCTTTATAAAATTAAAATATCAAATGCTAATTATTTATTAATACTTCTGCCTAAGCATGGTTTTATTATAAATGACTTTTAAATACTTCATGTAATAATTTCTTAATGGCTAATAAGGCATTCTGAAAAATAATGTCCTTCCTTTTATGAGTTAAATGATTATATAGCCATAAGTCTTATGATTTACTTATTGGTTTCAATTAAAGTGAGAGATTTTTTGCATTTTACAGATCAGAAGTTGAGAGAAAATTAAGACTGTAAAAACACAAAAGACATAAACTAGTAGGTGTTAAAAATGGAGCTCAAACCTACGTCTGTACACCAGTGTCTGTATTAGCTTACATACAGGACATTTAGTTTGGCTTGATTTGTAGGATTCGTGGGTGAAATAATGATGCAAAAAATACAGAAGCATAGATTTAATTTTTTTTCTTTTGCTCTTTTGTTTTTGACCATAATGCTCTCTTTGTGTTTATTTTAAATATCTGAATAGGTGAGGGGGGCAAATGTTTGAGAAAAGAAAAATTATAGTGTTGACTTGTCCTTCTCAGGAAAAAAACTGCAAAAACAAAATTGCTTTTATCTTTTGACAAGCACAATGCTTAAAATAATAGTCATGCTGTCAATAACATGCAACACTTCTGGAAAATGCTAGGAAATAAGGAATGTAAGCTGCAGTCAGTGCTGCTTTCATACCTCTACATGTTGCATCTGTGCAGGATTCAGACCTTCCACACGTGATCCAAGGCGATTAAGGCATCCTAATATCCCCACTGTGACTGGAGCCACAAACGGAAGTTGTAGAAGGTAAAGTGAGAGTTAGAACTTAAGATTTATTATAATCCATAGCCATCTGCATGCAAACACATTGCCTCCTAACTTGTATTTTCACTGAACTCTTTTGCCACAGCAAGAAACCAAAGAACGCTAATAGCCAATTGATATTAATAATTAATCCAAATATTTCTATATGCCCACCATTTTTCTGTGATTGACACAGTTTATTAAAATGCACCACAGGCAATTAGGATATGTCACCCTGGTGCACTTTCAATTGCTTACACACCCATTTAATAACCTTTTTAATACCTTCAATACTTTAGGTCTCCTTATGTTAAACAAAGCCCCACACCTTTTACTTAAATGATAGAGGGGCTATGACATGTTCAGAGTTGTTCAGTCTCCTTTACAAAAAATGCCCAAACCACGTAATGGGAGCTCTACAATGAAAGGTAGGAAGGTGAAGCATTAGTCCATTTCTGGATCACAAATCATTAAGATTTCAGGACACTGGGAACAGGATGGCAGAGTGGAGGTGTCCATTTGCCTTTTATTCCTAAGAACTCATTTTAAATACACTTCAAGCAAAATGATTTTGCTAACCTCAGACTTTCACAAGATCTGATGAGGCCTGCTTTATATGAGATAGAAAGAAATCTCCTCAAGGAAGTATATGAGCCACAGAAAAAATAAAACTATATAGATGTTAACATCTATATATCAAAAGGAGTATTCTGTTTAACATTTAAATTAAAACAAATAAATCAATTTATTAAGCATATTAATGAATTTATTAGCACCGAATACATAGAGAATTTTATAGATGTTTTTCAATTCAGGAGAATAATCATTTAATATTAAATAGTATAAGCAAGTGTTAAGATAATAATCTCTTTTATCCTAATCATCAAAGTAAGTTTTGTATCATACTGGCTTATTCAGAATTAATTTTTTATTGTGGAAGGGCTCATACCTACTTACATAATACTCGGTGATGTCAAAAAGAAAAATCCAATTTTTAGAAGTAATTATCTGGTAGAAATAGCATGAGGCAGTACATATTTAATTATTACTTGGCATTACAATTTAGCTTCACTCAAACATATTTAATTTATTGCCTAATTTTATACAATTATTGCTATTGCTTTGAATATGTAATGAAAACTGCATAGTTACTTGTATTATAAAACAATACATTATTAACTATTTAAGCTCGTTATATATGCCAAATCATCTCTACTTAAAAATTCGTTTACAAAATGCAATTAGTTATTGGACTCAGTCTTTCTGTGCGGTTTATACTCAATATACACTTTTCCAATTGTCCTTCAGGAGCCAAGTATGCAGCTCTAGCTTATTTTGATGAAGGTGAGTTACTCCACATCATTTGGAAGGAAGCTTGTGCTATTCTTAGTTTCTATAACCAGCTGCATTACTGAAAGCAGGCTCTGTCCTTACACATTATAGATGGATAGCTTCAGATAAGAAAAAGCTATCTTGGTGAATGGTGGCCAGGATTTTGATGTTTCTGTCTAGTAGGTGATAGGGTTATCATTCACATCTCTAGGTGATTTGGGAAGATGGCTGTCTGGAGCAATAGATAAAGACTCATTGAACTGTTGCAGAGGAAAAGAAATCCAAGAGAAGCATGTGAATTCATTACCAAAAAAACAAGTACCACAGTTTTCAGGTGAAGAAAAAAAGAAAAGACATTGTGTGAAAAATCACCTGCATTTTTTTTTTGATAGGCATATTCTGTGTTATTGAATTATATGACAGAGATTAATAGAAGAAGATGATATCAAGCCTCTTGGTTATTTTCTTTTGATGATGCAGCATGATGGCCTATTTGGCATAAAGTTATAAGGTAGCTCAGGTCAAATGACAAGATTAACTATAAATGATATAATATATGCAACACTCTTCCTAAGAGAATGGAGGTCACAAGTGTTTGAATTTGTCCAGAGAATACTTTTCTCTTTCAATGTATTTAATTTTATTTAGTAGAATTATTTTAGAGAAACGAATGATCCAGTGCAAGCATGTCAAACTCAAAGGCTAACGTAGGCCAGATAAACAAGGTTTAAGTCTATGTGGCCACAGAAAAACAAAAGCTTCAATTTTCATAGAAACATAGGTTTATTTCGATAGAGACATGCTGAATATAAAGGGCTGAAATAAATAAGTAATCATTAACATAAAATAATAGAACATTTTAATAAAATTAATATTTTTTCTTGAACGTTAACTTACCAGACACTGAATAACTGCACAAATTAATAAGTGTAATGCAAATAAACCTATTTTTCTTGTTCTCTGAAAGCAAAGTATTTCCTGTTGCACACACCAAACAAGTCAGTCCAAGACTAATGACGTAGCCATTGGCTGCTAAAATATTCGCTGCTGGTATTAGTGGAGAGAAATGGTGCATCTGTGGTAGGCGCATAAGGGAAATGAATGCAACATGATCATAGTAATCAGTTTATAGCGAACGTTGTAGTTCGTTATTAATAATTATGTCTAACAGGATATTGTAAAATTAAATTACAACATTTTTATTAAAGTATTTCATACATATCGTTATATTGGTTGACCACAAAAATATTTGTTGTGGGCTGCATGCGGCCTGTGGGTCCTGAGTTTGACAAGCTTGATCTAGTGGCCTCTGGGAATGTTTAAATTGCATAAAGATATGTACATGTTATTTCTTGACTAAATACTTTCTAAAATATATACTGAAAAGTTTATTAGATGAGCATAGAAAATGCAATCTTGCTGGAAGCTTTAAAAACAACAAAGCTTCTATGACTGTAAAAGGGTGCAAATATTACAAATTTTAAATGTGGACAATTATGGACTTGTCTCAGGACTCATAATAGTAGGGAATCCTAAAAAATATATATTTCTCACTGATACAATGAGCTAAACTTCTGAAGAAGATAATAATAGCTACCAAATAAGATTATACGAAGAATAATGGTAAATAAAGAACATTTATTACAATGCCTGAAATAGCAAGTGCTCAATGACTATTAGTTATTTTGTGTTTTTGGAGATTTTGTAATATCTCCTCTCTCTGTCATGCTTGCTAACTCTGGTAGGATGAAGTTCCTATAGTTTGCTTTAAAGGAAGATTGGCTTTTACCTTAGTTGGTTATTATTTCAAAGAATCATGAAAGTAAGTAACTGTAAACTAAGTTTTCTAGAAATATGCCTCTGAAAATCCTGTGTTTTTTCTTCTTAAGTGTGAATTAGCTAATGTTATCTCAAAGTTAATTGGGCACCAGGAATATTAATAGCTGAGTCTTATATATGAGAATTATCACATAAATAGTGGATCATCTTGCTTTGTTACTGATAAGTCCTATGTTTACTCAAATATATTTTTTTTATATTTTTTCTAATATGATTAAGAAACTACAGTTACAAACATTGAAAATTATTTTTCTTCTTATTTTGAGATATTTGCTTTATTCACTCTGTTTGTAATAGGCTTCTTTAAGAAAGATAATATTTTGTACAATTAAATGAGCTAAAAATTTCCTGTTCACTTATACAGAATGTAGTCTAAGGAAATGTGATTTTTTTCCAAAATCAAGTTATTATCAATAATATAATTATTAGTGAATAGCCATTAAAAGAATGATACTTTGTGTTTGAAGACAATGAGGCTTCAAATCAAGGTGGTGGCATAGATAAATATTGTACTCACATCCTCCCACAACCACATCAAAATTACAACTAAACTACAGAACAGTAATCATTCAAAACACCTGATATCTAGCTGAACCAAACACCTATAACCAAGGATTTAAAGAAGAAGACATATCAAGACTGGTTGGAGGGGCAGAGATGTGGAATGAACTGGTCCCACATGTGGTGAATAAAAATCAGAAGAGATATCTGGCTGTGAAGGTACCCCATGAAGAGCGAGTTGTTCCAGCCCCAAACTAAGCCTCCCAGCCCAGGGTTCCAGTACCAGGAAGAAAAGTCCCCATAACTTCTGGCTGTGAAAACAAGCAAGGATTGCGGCTGAGTGAGATGAAGTGCCTCTGGTGTCCCAGGCATTTGTCTTAAAGGACCCACACATGGACTTATTCAAACTCCCTCTAAGTTCCAGGGGAGGAAATGAATTGTAAAGCACTGAGGCTATAAGGGCAGATTTCTCTCAGACAGATGTGCTGTCCTAGCTCTGGTTAATTTTCTGAGCCCTCCCCTCATAAAGCCAGCAAGCCAGCACCATTTCTGAGCCTCCATCAACCTGGCTATCATTGTTTGCTCCCCACCCTGATGATTTCTTAAAACCCCACCCACCCAACTTTTAGGACCACCCAAACCATTTCCAGTGGCTTTTCCATTCAAATGAATGGCCTGTTTTAGCTCATGCACATAGTGTTATGAAATCTCTCACACAAGAAGCATCTGGATTCGGGGTGACTTGTACCTCTCAATAAGTCACCCCAGGCCCAGTACTAGTGGCAGCTGGCTTTAATTTCTAGTTCTGCCTTTCCTGGGCACCTCCAAGCCCAGCAATAAAAACAGGCATCTGCAGATCTCTTTGTAGCGCATGTGAGTGGCCCATACAGATTATGAGCAATGGCTGACCTTGGCCTGCACCTCCTGGGAGGCCCCAAAGCCTGCCCTGGTGATTCACTGACACCTCATTTTACCCAATTTGCAGTTCCACCTACACTGTTTCCAGTGGCTTTTCCATATGGACGGCCTGTCTTCGCTCATGATTTAGATTTTCCTAAAATCTCTCAAACAAATAGCACCTTGTCTCAATGTGCCCATATCTCTTGATAAGTGCCCCCATACCTAGTACTAGTGGCAGCTTGGTTCAGAGCTTGGCCTCTCCTGGGTATCTCCAAGCCCAGCACAAGTAGCAGCTAATTTTCTCATGGTGGGTGGCCCACAACCTAGGCACTGGCTAACTTAGCCTGCACTTCTAAGGAGGGCCCAGCATCAGCATACTTGGTGGGCAACTTCAGACCACATCAAAACACCATCCAAAGCCTTCCACAGGAAACATATGCAAGGAAAAGAGTCAGCAGACATCAAAGCCCCACAGAGTAAGTTCTGCTCCATGGGGTGGGACCTTGCACAGCTGATCCTCCATGGTGGTTACAGCCAGTCCTTGCAGGCGATTGGCCTGAAGGTAAATCCCTCCCATTGACGTGCCAACAACAATCAAAGATCAACTATAGTAAGAGGGTGTAAACAGTTCAAACAGAGGTTGTGTACATGGAGGACAAGCTCAGGTGAATGGGGAGGCTATGCCACTGGATCCCACAGGACACTTAACATACTAGGATACTCTACCAAGCAGATCCACCTAATACATTGAAACAAACACAGGGAGGCTGCCAAAATGAGGAGACAAAGAAACATATCCCTAAATCAAAAGCAGAACAAAACACCAGAAAAGGAACTAAACAAAATGGAGACAAGCAATCTACTAGATGCCGAGATCAAAACACTGCTTGTAAGGATGCCCACTGAACTTAGGGGAAGAGTAGATGAACTCAGTGAGAACTTCAGCAAAGAGATGGGAAACAAAAAATAAAAACTAGAAAATATTAAATAAATACCACAGAATTGAAGAATACATTAATTGAAGTGAAGAATACGTTAAAGAGATGTATGGAGCAGATGAAGCAGAGGATCAAATCAGAGACTTGGAAAATAAGGAAGCAGAAAACACCTAATCAGAGCAAAAAAGAAAAAAAAATCCAAAAAAGTGAGGATAGTATAAAGAACCTCTAGGACAGGGGTGGGCAACCCCTGGTACACGTGTTAAACATGGCACGCCAGTAACTTGTGCTGGCACGTGAAATCCTCTCTTTTAATCCTCCATTTACAATTTTTTTCTTAATATCAAATTTTTTATTTTTCAAATAAATTCACTGTTCGTGCATCTTAGATAAATAAATAATTTTACATAACAAGTTATCTTAAAGACCATAGACATGGATTGACGAGAGAGGGGAAGAGCAATTTCTATGCCTCTGCCTTAACTCTCCCTGCCTTCCTAGATCCGACCAGTGTTTTGGTTTCATCCACATATGCTTGTGAATCTTTGTTCCCAATGATGAATTTTGTTAAGTCTTGTAATAGGAGTAGCCTGACGGATGAAAGTAGCAGCTTGTGCATATCTCTGAAATATAAACCTGATATAAAATCTCTGTCATCAGTGATGCAGCAGCAAAAGTCCCACGGATAATATCAAACGGAATCATAAAGCTTTCTGTCAGACTATCAGTGTACATGTATACATTAAAAAATAAATGTATTTTTCATCATCATATACTGTGTTTTTGTCGCTCGAATGAATTATATTATTTCTTCAAGGTTCTTCACATATGTACACCTTAAGAGATATCAAGTAGGCGTAACATGTTCTCAAAAAATTAGGGCTGGCACGCAGAAGAATTTTGAGTCAGAGATTTTGCTTGTTTTGGCATGCACTCAAAAAAGGTCGTCCACCCCTGCTCTAGGACAATTTGAAGCACACCGATCTTTACATCATGGGGATGCCAGAAGAAGAAAAGAGGGAACAAGGAATTGAAAACCTATGTAAAATAATAATAGTAATAACAAGAAGAAGAAGAAGAAGAAGAAGAAGAAGAAGAAGAAGAAGAAGAAGAAGAAGAAGAAGAATTAATAATAATAATTAATAATTAATAATGATAGTGACAGAAAACTTTCCTAATCTGGTGAAAGAAATAAACATACAAGCCCAGGAAGTGCAGAGAGTACCAAACAAGAAGAATCCAAAGTGGCCCACTCCAAGACAGATCATAATTACAATTGCAAAGGTTAAAGACAAAGAGATAATTTTAAAAGCAGAAGGAGAAAAGCAGTTATTTACCTACAAGGGAGTTCCCATAAGACTGTCAGTTTATTTCCCAACAGAAACTTTGCTTGCCAGAAGGAATTGGCAAGGAATATTCAAAGTGATGAAAAACAAGGACCTACAAACTAAGATTATTCTACTCAGCAAAGTTACCATTTAGACTCAAAGGACAAATATAGGGCTTCCCAGACAAGAAAAAGCTAAAGGAGTTTATCACCACCAAAGAATAATACATGAAATATTAAAGGGCCTTCTTTAAGAAGAAGAAAAAAAGGTAAATGTGAATAATCTAATAATCTAATGGTAATAAATACATATCCATCAACAATTGAATCTAAAACAAACAAACAAACAAAATAAATAAACTAGCAGAGCAAAAACAGACTTAGAAATACAGAGAACATTTTGGAGGTTGCCAAATGGGAGGTGAAAAAGTTTAAAGAATTAAGAAGTGCAAATTGGTTGTTACAGAATAGTCATGGGGATATAAAGTGTAGTATAAAGAACACAATCAATAATATTGTAATATCTATATATGGTCTCAGATGGGTATGAAATTTATTGGGATGATTACTTAGTAAGTTATATGATGTCTAACCACTTGGCTGTATACAATATTGTATGTAAACTGTAATTTAAAAATTAAAAATTATATAAAACTTAAACTACATTCCAAATGAACTATAAAATAATGTACTAAAAATAATACACTCTTCAGACATTCTTGAGAGACTATTAATTACTCAGAATAAAATAATAATCTGTTTTGCCTATTTCTAGATCACTTATAGTTTTTCTTAATGGTTTTGGAATGTGACTTAAAGTTAAATCTCCAGTATTTTAAGCTGTTAAGTATTTTGAGTAATTTTGAATTGCAAAACTTGGAAAAGATAGCATATACACACAAAGGGTAGGGCAAAAGTAGGTTTACTGTTGTTTGTATGGAAAATAATACAATAATCAATAAATAAGAAATAAGAATAAACTCTGTGTTTTGTGTACTCACAACTGTAAACTTATTTTTGCATATATATATATATATATATATATATATATCCTAATGCCATTTTCTCTTTCCTCTATAGTTTAACTAACTTCATCTCTGTAAGAATGCCAAATAAGTCATGCTACTTATCTACTTAGAAAAATCCTGTTTAGATTTTAATTAAAACTATGTGTACTATGTGTGTTCTTTCAAGACATCAATGTATACTCCATATAAAAAATTTGGACTAGTCTTAAAGGTTTTTTAATCTCAGTTCCTTAATGTTTAATTTATCAGAAGAATAGAATTATCTGTAAGATATCTGTCTGCCAAAAATTTCTGTAAATTTACATCTAGATGTACTTTATCACAAATAGGTTAATGCATTTGTAATTTGGAGCAACAAGTATCCTAGTGCTTTACTTCCTAATGCTTAAGTTTCACAGCTTTTTTAAAACAAGTTTTTCAACATAATGATTTTATGACATACACTAGAGGCCCGATGCATGAAATTCATGCAAGAGTAGGCCTTGTTTCCCCTGGCTGCTGGCACTGGCTTCCCTCTGGCCACTGGCAGGTACCTGGGACCCAGGCTTTCATCACAGCCCCGGCTTCATCTGGAAGGTCATCCAGAAGGATGTCTGGTCTAATTAGCATATTAGGCTTTTATTATTATAGACTCTCTCTGTTAAATAAGCAGAGAAGTATTCTAAACTAGAGGCGCGGTGCACAAAAATTTGTGCACTCGGGGAGGGGGGATCCCTCAGCCCGGCCTGAGCCCATTCACAGTCCAGGACCCCTTGGGAGATGTCCACCGGTCAACTTAGGCCCACTCCCCGGGCCTAAGCTTGTAGTCAGACATCCTTCTGGCAGCCAGGGAGCCCTCGGGGGATGTCCAACTAAAGGCTTAGTCCCCCAAGGGATCGGGTCTAAACCGTTAGTTGGACATTCATAGTGCTGCCACAGAGGTGGGAGAGGCTCCTGCCACCACCACTGCGCTGGCCAGCCATGAGCCAGCTTCTGGCTGAGTGGCACTCCCCATATGGAAGTGACCTGACCACCAGGGGGCAGCTCCTGCATTGAGCGTCTGCCCCCTGGTGGCCAGTGTGCATCATAGCAACCGGTCATTCTGCCATTCAGTCAATGTGCATATTAGCCTTTTATTATTATTATATAGGATGTCCCTATTTCCCCCCCTTTTGTCCCCTCTACCCAGCTCTTGCCCGCCCACTTCTCTCTGGCCATCACCATACTGTTGTCTGTGTCCATGGGTTGTGCATATATTTTCATTGGCTAATCCCTTCTTTAAATATACTTCTTTAAATTTTTATTTTCAGATAAGTGCTTATAACTGCACTATTATATATTTTCTATTATATTATTTAGAATTAAGATTTTTTTTAATTGAAACCTTGTAAATTTTAGCCCAATTTAATAAATTATGCTGGAATCAATTAGGAGATTTTTCATTTAATGCAGATGCATTTCAATTAATATTTTATTAATTTTTAATTTTTTAATATTTTAATTTAAAATAATCTCATACATGTAAAAAAAACCTATAAAATACTATAGCATAGCATATGTACCCTTCACCCAACTTCTTAGGTGTTAATAATTTAAACATAACCATTATACAACTAACAAAATTTGGAATATATTTTTCTTATAATCTCTTTAATGTTACTTAATCCATTTACTTTGTTTTTGTTAATCTTCACCCAAGGATATTTTTCCATTGAATTTTAGAGAGAATGAAGGGAAAGGGAGAGATACATGGATTGGTTGCCTCCTGCACATGCTTTGATAGGGACTGGAGATCAAGCCAGCAACTGAGGTACATGCCCTTGACTGGAATCAAACCTGGGACCCTTCAGTCCATGGGCTAATGCTCTATCCACTGAGCAAAACAGGCTGCAGCTTAATTCATTTACTTTTAATATATATGTGTGTTTATATTTAAAGTGCGTTTTGTGTTTGATTCACCCTCATAATCTGTCTTTTAATTGGTGCATTTATGCCACTGACTTTCAGGGTGCTTACTGATAGAGTTACTACCATGTCAGGCAGCTTCTGGGGCTTCTGGCGTGGGGCTGCCTTGCCGTCCAGGACCTGCCGATGATCGATCAGGTCCCAGGCGGCAAGGCAGGGCCGGCTTCTGGGGGCGGGCCTGCCCTGGATGGCGGCATTCTGGTGGCTCGCGCTGTCCCACCCTGCCTGCAGTATGCAAATTAGCCGTCATCTTTGTTGGTGGTTAATTTGCATATCATGCTGATTAGTCAATGGGAGGTGTAGCAAAGGTACAGTCAATTACCATGTTTGTCTATTATTAGATAGGATATATTTTTAATCCTCTCCCAAGGATATTTTTTCCACTGATATTTGGAGAGAGTGGAAGGGAGGCAAGAAAGGAAGAGAGAGAGAGGGGGAGGGAGGGAGAGAGAGAGAGAGAGAGAGAGAGAGAGATCAATTAATTGTCTCCCACATGCTGAATGGAACCTGCAATCCAGGTACATGCTCTTGACCTGGAATCAAATCCACAATGCTTTAGTGCCTGTGTTCACTCTCTAACCACTGAGATCACTGGCCAAAGCAGAGAAGTATTTTCTGGAATTCAGTCTCACAGAACTTTTGTTTTTAATAATATGTATCATGTAATAAAATAAAACTGCTCTTGGATGGAATTATCATCAGTTAATTCACTATTTGGAGAAAGGAAGGTGGGGGGCAAGTTATATTAGTTTGGAAATGCTCTAACAGAGAGGGAAATCTCTCCTATTTCTTATTATTAGAGAAATCTGCAAAAACTGAAAAGTTTATTACAGATTGAAATCAGTAGTGATGGCTCAAGGTTTTACTTTTTCATAAAGATATATGATTTCTACAAGGGTGACTAGACCTGGGAAGCCTCCTTTGAACTGTGAGTTGCTTTACCAAGTATCATTCAATAGTATATAATCCATAGTAAACTTACGCTTTATAGAATGTTCCACTTGTTCTGCATTTATAACTTAGGTCAGAGAGCAAACCATTATATTAAACCAATGTTGTTATATTTTATTAAACCCAAAGTTGTTATATTTCATAAAACCCAATAAAATATTTATATTTATGTAATATTTGTATTTTACACTTTATATATTTATGCCCAATGATATTTATTATGTAAAATATCTAATTCAAAATTGGGCTTGTGAATCCCTCTGTTAAACTGTGTGTGAAAATTAATTTGCCAAAATATTAGTAAGTTCTGTACCTCATGGTATTGAAAATGTTTGCAAGTGTATACTTTCCTATATTATAACTATCAGTTTACATGGGTTATAATGGACTATTTTCCAAATTTAAAATCCTATTGTGTGTATCCACATATCTATGTATATTTTAGCTGCCACAATATTTTTGAACAATTTTGTCATGCTGATTTCACCCCTTCACATTGGAAAAGATGACTTTTACATGGTGGATAATGTAGAAAATCTACTTATATTAACACATTCCAATCATAAATTTTATATTTAAAAATTTTTAAATGTTTGCATGTTGTCAAAGTACATTTTATAGGAACCTTTAATTTTGCTATTTCTCTTACACATAGAAATTTTTTCAGAGGTTAAAATATGATTATGTTTTGTAACTTCATAAAGTATGTGATGCATAACTCTATTTGTTAAAGGCTAAACAGGTGAAAAATATTTGCTTTCAACAAATCTTCATTTTATCTTTTGATATTAGCACATAGCTAATTACTGGTTTTAGGGGTGGGGTTAAAAGGATCACCCCAACTTGTTATAGTATTATAATTACTGAATATTATGATTGCCACTTTAAATGACACAATCTCCAAAGGTTAATGATACATTGGGCAGTGTAAGAATGCCAATTAAAGGGTAATGGTCATTCTGAAGGTTAATGATTGTGACTCTTTAAAGAGAATAAATTGATGCAATACAATCCATTTTAAGAAAAAAAAATTCCCTTCTATAATGATGTTACTAATTATCCTATTGGCAGTTCAGTAGACACATAATCATTTCATCCATTGCCATTAAAGTGTCTTAATAAAAGCTTTAGAATATCGAAAGTATGAACCTTTTATTTAATATCCTAAAAATGTTCTTGTTTAGAATATGATTATTTGAATGAGAGAAAAAAAGAGATGTTTCAAGTTTTATAGAAATTAAAATGCACCCAATAAAAATTGGTGCATTTGCTTAACACTTTTATGAAAGTGTTAAGCAAATGGCATTGTTGTATGTCCTATTAACATGCATGCACCTGTTTATACATAAACACAAATAAGAATTTAGCTTCTATTTGTAAAGCTCAATAATTTATAGAGTGACACATATCAAAACTGATTGCTTTCTAACTAATAAGTTAGAGGAAATAGCTATCACATGTGAGCATTATGAACCTTACCTCACTCTGAAAAGTTACTGAGGTAAAGTGAGAGAAACGGTCTGCTGACTCCTAATTTATGAAGTGACAATGATGAATGAAGGCAAGTTAGCTCCAGGTGTAGCTGTATTGTAGCTCATGGGTAATTTTTTTCTTCTTCTACAGGCAGTGAAAAAAGCAAACTTTCCAGTTAATAAGGAACAAATACTTTCTGTAAAGTGGCATCTAAACAGTGTCTATCAGGGAGTCATTCATTTTTCTGGAAGATAACTTTTTTTTTAAAACAGCTACAAAGATATCCAATAGCATGTAATTCACTTGAGGTCACATAATATATCTTGGAAACATTATAATCAGTATTTTTATTTTTTTTCCAAAGTTAAGTAAGTTCAATATCTTGTGGAGAGATAAAATAATGTTTTATTTAATGGTGTTCATCTTTGCATAAGACCTTGGAAAGGGGAAAATTGCAAAACAAGGCTACATTTAAGGAGACAAAAATAAACTGGTGATATTTACCTGTTGCTTTATTTTTCCCAGGATGATTTAGCCCCACTTTCACATAAAAATGCTCTCTTAAAAAGTCACCAAAATCTTACTGGCAAACCCAAATATTTTTCTTGATCTATCTCTTCATTCATTTACTCTTGGTTGAAATTAAGCCCTATATTTCCACAGTCATGAAATCAATGTGCTCACAGACAATAGATTAGATAGAACCATCATACCTGATAATAACATGAAAATGAAGGAATTGCACACCAGAAGAACATTGCTTAATTTTGCTGAATTCAAATTCTGCATCTGTAAAATGGGAATTAAAATACCTAACACAAAAATTTATTATGAATATTAAAGAAAAATGAGATATATTATAAACCTTAATTACATTAATACTTAATCCAACTATATGTAACCTTTTGTCTCATTTATTGTCTTGCAATTTTCATTTCCTTGATATTAACTTTAACTGTGTATAATAATTCTAATAGTTTAAATAGAATTATGCATGTCTTTCAATAACTTCTCTTTCTGTCTCTATTCTTCTCTGTTCTCTCTCATACATATGCTTACATATTTCAGAAAAGTACTCTTTCAATTAACAATGAATTATTATCTGTTAAATATGTAACATGTCTACATACACACTGCCCAGTTTAAGAAATAAAATATTTTATCAGTGAAATTGAGTCTTCTATATACACATCTCAATTCTGTTACTCTCCTTTCTATTCTCAACTCCAAAATGCATAACCACTTTCATTAGCTTCAAAAAGATTATTGACACCATTTTCTCTTTTCATGTATTCAGAATATATATCCATAATATTATATTACTTGTTTTAAACTTTAAATAAGTGGTATCATAATTATAGTAGACTTCCATACTACAGTATATGTTCTTCTGGGAATTTTTTTTTCACCTAATATTATATTGGTGAGAATCATTCATGTTGCTAAATAAACATGTTTCTTTTTAATGGCAAAATAGTACTCTGTCTTTTAAAATTATATTGCAGTTTATTTACTCATCCTTATTTAAGGTCTATTTTTTTAAACTTATTTTCTAATACAAGTGTCTTAGTCTGTTTGGTATGCTAAAACAAAATACCACTGATTAGGTGGCTTATAAAAAACAAATTTATTTCTCACATTTCTGGTAAATTGGAAATCCCAGATTCTTATGCTAACAGATTCAGTGTTCGATGAGGGTCTACTCTGTAGCTGGCATCTTTTTGAAATATCTTCACTTGGTGGAAAGGGCTAGAGTCTCTTTTATAAGAGCACTACTTTTATTCATGAGGTCTCCATCCTAATCACCTAATTATCTCTCAAATGCTCCACATACCTCCCTAACATCATCAAATTGGGTATAAGGATTCCAATATGTGAAATTTGGGAAAACACAAACATTCATGCCATAGCAATGATATAATTAGCATTATTGATTTACATATTCCTATTATATTTGACTTATTTATTCTAAGATATTGTGGTCAACTGTGAAGCCATCACTCAAAACAATAACTAAACATGTATCTATGTTCTCACTGTACCTGTCAACTTTTTATATTAATCATTCTGCTGCTTTGTTATATGTGTTGTCACATGTCTCTGTATATGCAGAAAAAATATATTATTTAGAACTGACAGCATTCTTATTTTACAGAATGGATGTCAGACTTTATTTAGTCTGGGGCTAGTTTTCTTCACTCAAAATTATACATATTTCCTTATTGAGAGATGTGGGAGATCTTTATGTATTCTGAATACAATTCTTTTATCAAAGATGTTATTTGCAAGTATATTTTTATGAGTCAGTGGTTTCCATTTTTATTCTCTTAAAAGTGTTTTTTGCCTTGCAAACATTTTGAAATGTAGATCTAGTATCTATATTTTATTTTTTTACACCATACAAAAGGATAAACTAAACATGGATAAAAACTTAAATGTATGTCATGAAACCATAAAAATCCTAGAAGAAATTATAAGCAACAAAATCTCAGACATCTCTCATAGCAATATGTTTGTAGATATATCTCCTAGGGCAAGGGAAACTAAGGAGAAAATAAATAAATGGAACTACATCAAAATAAAACCTTCTTCATAACAAAATAAAACATCAGCAAGATGAAAAGGCAGTCCACTGTATGGGAGACCATATTTGCTAGTGATATGTCTGATAAAGGGTTAATATCTAAAATATATAAAGACCTCAATACAACGTAATAATATAAATTCAAACAATCCAATAAAAAAAAATGGGCAAAGGATCTAAATAGACACTTCTCCCAAGGGGATATACAGATGTCTAAGAGACATTGAAAGATGCTCAAAGTCACTGATTATCCGAGAGATGCAAATTAAAATGACAATGAGGTACCACCTCTCACCTGTCAGAAAGGCTACCATCAACAAATCAACAAATGACTAGTGAGGATGTAGAGAAGAGGGAATCAGTACACTGCTGGTGGGAATACAGACTTGTGCAGCCACTATGGAAAACAGTCAAGTTTCCTCAAAAAAATTAAATATGAAACTCCCATTTGACCCAATGATCCCATTTCTAGGAATATATCCTAAGGAACTCAAAACACCAATCAGAAAGAATATAAGCACCCCTATGTTCATAGTAGCACAATTTACAAGAGCAAAGATGTGGAAACAGCCCAGGTGCCCATCAGTAGATGAGTGGATAAAAAAGCTGTGTTACATTTACGCATGGAATACTATGCAGCAGTTAAAAACAAGGATCTCTTACCCTTTGAGACAGCATAGAGGGACCTGGAGAGTATTATACTAAGCAAATTAAGCCAGTCAGAGAAAGGTAAGTATCACACAATCTTACTCATATGTGGACTCTAATTAACAAAAATAAACTGATGAACAAAATAGATCCACAGATATGGAAGCATAGAACAGACTATGGAATCTCAGAGGAAAGGTAGGGGTGGATGGGAAGCGTTCAACAAAAGAACTTATATTCATACTAGAGGCCCAGTGCATGAAGTTCGTGCACTGGGTGAGGGGAGGGTATCCCTCAGCCCAGCCTGCAGCCTCTCCAATCTGGGACCCCTTGGGGGATGTCTGACTGCCGGTTTAGGCCCAATCCCTCTCACAATCCAAAACTGCTGGCCCCAAACCGCTGACCTCCCTGCCCACCTGGTCACCCCAAACTGCGCCCCCCCGCCGGCCTGATTGCCCTCACTGTCTGTGTGTGCCAGCCTGATCACCCCTAACTGCCTCACCTGCTGCCCTGGTCACCCCTTTCTGCCCCCACTGCCGGCCTGGTTGCCTCCAACTGCCCCCCCTGCTGGCCTGGTCACCCCCAACTGCACCCTCCCACGGGCCTAGTTGCCCCTAACTGCCACCCCCCGCCGGCCTGGTTGCCTCTTACTGCACCCCCCCCCCCGCTGGCCTGGTTTCCCCCAATTGACCCCCTCTGCCAGCCTGGTCACCCCTAACTGCCCCCCCCCGCCAGCCTGGTTGCCCCCAACTCCCCCCCTGCTGCCCTGGTCACCCCCCCACACCCTGCCGGCCAGGTCTCCCCATGCAGCCTGCTGTTCAGTCATTTGGTCGTCCCTCACTAACCCCCTGCCAGCCTGGTCACGCCACGCAGCAACTTCTATTTTTAGTCTATTCTCAATTTCTTTGTGCATTAATCATAAAATACTAATGATGATAACATATAACAATTTTTAGTAGTTTTTAATATGGGAACCTATTTTATCATTGTCATAGATAAGTTTGTGATATAAAAACTTGTTTACATTTTTGAATATTTTTTTATTTATTTATTTTTTTATTGATTTCAGAGATGATGGGAGAGAAAAGAGAGAGATAGAAACATGAATGATGAGAGAGAATCATTGATTGGTTGCCTCTTGCACACCCCCTACTGGGGATTGAGTCCACAAGCCGGGCATGGGCCCTTGACTGAAATCGAACCCAGGATCCTTCAGTCCATAGGCAGACACTCTATCCACTGAGCCAAACCCACTAGGGCAAAACTTGTTTATATTTTCAATGAGAAATCTAATTCTCCGCCTCTGGCTTTTAAATGTTTTCTGTGACTTTTATTGTTTTGTGACAGTTGTGGCAGATATTTCACTCATCATGCAGTGTAATTGGCATCCTGCCACGAAGAATAAACCCAGCGATGGATTGTTAGCTCTAGGGAACTGCCAGGATGAAGCAAAGCTTTTTCAAACTCCAAGGAATTAACAGAAATGTTTACAAAAGGGAAAAAGTAGTGTATCAAACCCTCCTTTTGAACAACAGCAGATTTTGCACTTACTCTCAATTTGAATATATTAAAAGTTGCAGGAGTATTCTGTTGTAAAAGTACACCTTCTTGTCTTATAAACCTTGTCAGCATTTGTTGATTAGCAAGACCACATAAATCATATCTGTAAGATACAGAGAATGACATTCAAGAAAATAGTATATTCTGCCTACAAGTGCAAGGCAATGTGATTAAGGACAATAATGATTGAAATAAGTGTTCCTGGGTACATATATGAACTGCTTAAAGTCATGTGTGAAAGGAATTATTGGGGACAATATGTACTTTTATTATTTTTTATCACTTAAAAAGCTTTTAATTACAGTTGACATACATTATTATATTAGTTTCGGGTACACAACACCGTGATTAGACATTACATAACTTACTAAGCGATCATCCTGGTAAATCTCCCACCCATCTGACACCATATGTAGTTATTACAATATTACTGACTATTTCCCTATGCTGTATTTTGCATCCCCATGATATTCTGAAACAACCAATTTGTGCTTTTTAATCCCATCACCATTTTCACCCATTTACCCAATAGGCTTAAAGCTCACCATCACTTTCCACTAAGTGGGTGCTTCAGGTAAACAGATCACACCAATCCCTTCAACCTCATAATATTTTTATCTTCTTTAATTCACAGAAAAACATGTTAGCTGACAGTTCAGATTTTCTTTGAGGTTGATTGACTATAATTAGACACAACCCAGGCACACTGCTCAAAATGTAATTGATATGACCTGCTAAGTAAAAAAAAAAAAAAAAAAAAGTGCTTCATTATTTTAAAAAATCCTTTGTATAAATTAAAATCAATAGAAATTTGAAAGTGTTAACATAGATTCCAATGTATTTGAATACAAATATGAACTTCCTAGTTTAACTATATATGTAGTAGTTTTTGTTTTAAAGAAAGACTACTCATAAAAGCCTTGAATCTTTTTGAAAAATATAGGAGTATTAATTCTTATTCATTAAATGGACAGATTTTATAGATGTGCATGCAATCAATAAGAAAACTTTATTTTTGCTTAAATTAGGTGCATAAAGTAGGCATTCATATATTCAGAAACTAGTTGGGGATCTTCTTTTTAAACAGATAGATATGTATTTAGATAAGTGGTAGATAATAAATAGATGATAGATGATTAGATAGATAGATAGATAGATAGATAGATAGATAGATAGATAGATAGGCAATTATGTCAAAATATATGTGGAGACAAACTGAACTATAACTCATCTATTAAGAGTTCCTTCTCTAGTTAATGTTTCTATGTAGGATTGAAATTGAAGCTTAGGAGAGAGCAGCACTGGTTGCTGCTTTGCCTGCTACACATCTGGCTCAAATCTCCAGCAAACTTTGCCCTCTTCAGAGGGAGATTACTTATAGGCAGGGAGCTCACCTGCATATTTTTGGAACTAAAGAAAATTCCCAAAGTCTCCTGAACAGAATGCTAAACCATGAGGGATAACTTGGTATACATACAAAGCAAATTACAAAAGTATATTATCTACATAGCAATACTCTGGCATATGAAATGACACTACTATGAAAATATTTAACCAAGAAAAGTGAGACATACCATTGGATTGGGCTTAAGTTGTCCACACTGGATCAGTTATCTTAATTCAGTGTATTATTTCTTGCAGCCATTTGTTGGGTTGGTTAACTTGAAAAGACTGGCCCAGAAAAGGAAAATTGAAATAGCAGAAATGTTTGGCATACATTAAGAGAAAACATTAAAAAATCATTGGGATGCAAGAGTGCTAGGTTGAATGTATCAAGAGATAGAATAACAGTGATTGAAGAACACAGATTTCAGAGTTACAGTACTTGAGTTGAGTTCCTTTTTGGTTCTGTTACACATAAAGTGGGTAATATACTTAGCCCTGATTTGAAATTATATGGAAACAATTTGAAGCAGTGTTCGTCAAACTTCAGTCTGATTAAAAATGACCTAAAGGGGATTGTTAAGAATACTGATCATTGATCTCCATCACCACATTTTGATTTGATAGAGATGAATCTGATGCAGTTGGCAACTGTATCAAAATTTGAAGAGTGCTTATTTAAAATGTTACTTTTCTATTTAGAAAAGCAGATTTCTTTTGAATTATGTAAAAGTCTACTAAGTGAGCTGCTGGAGGAATTACTCCTGGTAAAGGTAGATTTACTGTACAAGCTTTTGAATTACTAAAAATAACAAATGCATAACAGATATTCTCTCGGACAATTCATATTGTCATATTGTATAAAGTGCATATGCAAGTAACTCAAAATTGACAACTTGGGAGTGTACCTTAACAATTTGTTAGATTGAATTATCAATCATATTAAATAGAATCTACTTTGTGGAATGCATATGGATGCATATTGTTAGGTATAATGGGAGATATCATAAAAATGAGTCAAATTCATTATTATTGAGGGATTTGCAACTGTGTTATATTTAATATTAGTTCAAAAAGTGTGTTCTAATTTTAGGTTTTTGAAGTGATACATTTTTCACTATTCTAGACCAGTGGGTCAGTAATCAGATGCATGTATCCCCAATGAAAAACATGGCACTATCTATTGAGATACAGAAAAATATAAACACACACACAGGATAATGGAAGGATATAAAACTTTAGTAATATTTTATTCATGAATTGATATTTGTGCCCTCTCATGTACTTTCCCAAGAAGGTCATATGTCATTTATGGTAAATAGAGGACAGTATATTTCACATTAGGGAGACATTGGCAGTTGCCCTCATTTATTCATTGGCTTTCCATATCACTGTATGTTTTTGCATTGAGGATTAACAAATCTACATGAAATTAATCTTACATGTACAAAATCAGCATAAGACAATAGTTTTTATAATGAAGTCAAGTTGGAGTGTAAGCACAAGAAAAAGAGCCAAGTTTAAAATTATTTTTAATATTTGTATGATGACTCATCAATATAAAACTAACAAGAATGTGTAATATGCTACTTAATATATGTTTTTAAAATGTTTTATCTTTCACTTTAAGATTCAGTGGTGTTTCAAAATAATAATGAACATATAATAGTTTTGCTTTCTTTTAGTACAAACATTTTATGAAGAGAGAGATAACTTTGAAATAGTTACTTAGAAAGTTTTCTTGCTATTTCACTTTATCTACAATATTTCTGTTATTTATAGAAGTCATGCTCTGTTTACATATTTAAAATACTGTAAACAAAATTTTTTCTAATCAATTTGAAAGTCTTTATGCTACATGAAATAAGCCAGTCAGAGAAAGACAGTAAGTATGATTGTCTGATTTCATTCATATGTGGAGTCTAATGAACTAACAAGCAAAATAGAGGCAGTCAGAGAGAGGGTAGTGTGATGCCGTTTGGGAGGGGGAGGTGAAGGGATTGAAAAACAAAAAGAGAAAAAAAATTATGGACATGGACAATAGTGTGGTAATTGCAAGGGGGGTGGGAGTGGGAAGATGTTGAGGAGGCTATAGGGGAGTAACATGATGGTGGGAGACTTGACTTGGGGTGGTGAGCACACAATCCAGTGTACAGATGATGTGCTGTGGAATTGTGCACCTGAAACCTGCATAATTTTGTTAACCACTGTCACCCGATAAAAAGAAAAATAAATAAATATAAATAAAGTCTTTCAAAAAAAAGATGTGCTCTAAATAAAAAAACAAACCAAAAAGCATTACAATATCCATTAGTTTTTAAGAACAATCAAATTACATTAAGGAGAATGAATATTTTAACAATAATATTTGCATAATGGTTAGATTAGTTTTGAACCTGATCATCATAATTTAGGAAACAAATTTAATAATGTACTTCCATTTGGATTGACTTATCTATAAAATCTGTTTCTCAGGTATGTTGGACATTAAATACAATTACCAAAATAAACCTCTAAAGTGCAAAGTTTTATGCTAAAGCTTTAAAAAATAATGAAGCATATGTAATTATGCTTTCAATATTTAATACTAAAAACAATACGAATTTGGAAGTAATGTGAAATACACCTGCATGGTGATGCATAAAGTGAAATAAGTCATATTTTAAAATACAAATTTAAATCAAATTTAAATTCAACAAGATTGTATATAGGAAAATGGAATATATATATATATATATATATATATATATATATATATATATATATATGACATTTAAAAGTATTTATGCCACTTTTTTAGCTTATCCATTTTAATTTTTTTATATTTCATAAATATTTCATAAAATCATTTAGCACAACACTTCTAGTATAGAACAAAACATTTACAAATAAGCACATAAATAGACATATTTTGAGGTCATTCCTTAAGAAATTTTACTAATTAGGTTAAAGCTCAAAACGTTTGAAGATTAATAAATATTAGTATAAACTTCTTTAGGTTACGGCAATTTTTTGTTTTTTGTTGTTGTTAATCCTCACCTGAGGATATTTTTCCATTGATTTTTAGAAAGAGTAGAAGAGAGGGAGGGAGAGAGGTGGAAAGGGAGAGATGGGGAGAGAAATAGAGAGGTAGAGAGAGGAAAAGAGAAACATAGATGTGAGAGAGATACATTTATAGGTTGCTTCTGGCATGCAGCCTGACCAGGCCGGGGATCCAACCTGCAACCCCAAATATGTGACTTTTTTTTTTAATCCTCACTTGGGGGTATTTTTCCATTGATTTTTTTTTTTTAGAGAGAGTGGAAGAGAGAAGGAAAGACAGAGAAAAATATCGATGTGAGAGAAACACATCCATTGGTTGCCTCCTGCAGGAGCCCCGACTAGGGCTCAGGCCAGGGAGGAGCCTGCAACCCAGATATGTGTCCCTGACCAGAATTAAACTGTGACCCCTTCAGTCCACAGGCCAATGCTCTATCCACAGAGCCAAACCAGCCAGGGCCCAAGTATGTGCCCTTAACAAGGAACCAAACCCATGACCCTTCAGTATGTGGGTCAATGCTCTAACCACTGAAAACACTGGCCAGGTTGGTTGTGACACTTTTCAATATTCAAAAGATATTTCTCTAAATTTGAAACTAACACACATGGCCATGTGAAAACACACTATCAATCTACAGTATTTTGTAATCATAAACCCTCAATATACACATGCTATAAAATAAGTTTAAAAAAATTAAATATGCATCATTCCAAACTAAATTAGCGTATCTAGATACAAGCATTAAGAATGTGATTGAGAACTATTACATGCAATGGAACCCTTTTTGAATATTAGTAATTAATGATTAAAATGCATTGTAACATTAAGAGTAAAATGTAACTTTTAAAACAAAGTGATTCTGATTCTTGGTTGTTTATTACAATCATATTGAAGTGTAAAAAGATATTGGCTAAGCATCTTAATCTTAATGCCATTATAAGCTAATTAACACCAATACAAGTAGACATAGCTATGTGTAAAATGTCTGTGAGTGTATAATCAATGTTTGACATACAAGATATTCTAATAAACATGTTTCTATGAGAACCTGAAATATGAAATGCAATCCATATGCCTGAAAATTCTAAAATAATAAAGTTAATAAACTTCCACAGGAGTAGCCATACATAAATGTTATAAATCAATTAAAACACATAGTTCATTGCTTACTTTCTAAATTTCTTTCTATGAACCAATGTTAAACTCCAGCTCTGAATAACACCAACATATTGTATAATATCCAAATACATGTGTATTTTAGTATAATATAGTAAAGTATAGAATAGTATGGTATTATACATGATATGAAATAAAGAATTAAAAAGTGAGCAAAATGGAGTCATTAAAAGCAGAAATTACAAATTCAAGTGTTCATATTTGGTTGCACATTATATATGTGGAAATTTTTTATTTCTAGAAAGGAATATGCTCTCCTCAACTCTTCATGTGACATCAAGCCTGTGGTATACCACTTGTTTTTCAACTTTTGATGGACATATGAATGCATAAAATTCTATCCCAGTACATGACAAACACCAAAAATCAAAATGAAAAATAACAGCAAATGCTGCAAAAAAAAATAGCGTAAAGACGTGAAGACTGTTAGCAGAACATGTGTGCAGTGTCCCTGTGACACTCAGGGACATGGAAGAGTTTTGACAGATTCACTTTTCAACAGATATATGTTTATTTATGAAATCTGCTGATTGTTTTTTGTCAGCTCCAATCTAAAGATGAGGCAGAAGACAAAAAGTGTTTCCTTGGAGTACATTTAGTCCATGGACATTAATTTGTCTAAATCTATGAAACTACTAATTGATGTCATCATTCTGCTTGTGGGAAAATATTAAGACATTGTGACCACATTGCAGTAAACTCTTTCCCCAGAGTAAAGGTTGAATAGCTGTTAATAAAATGTGGGTGTCATAAAGAAATGGTCATCTATTACTGGCCAACTGGTGGAATAGAAAGTGAAGGAAAGTCTTCATAGGAACCCCAGACAAAACCCAGGAATAGAAACTTGCTCCAGGTGTGGTTGTGAAGTCAACATTTACCATGAAGACACACATCAATTTTACCTATGTGCGCAGTTCTAGTTCCCATCGAATTTATTTATTCTCTGCTTTAACATTTTCAAAGCCACACGAGAGTGACTCCTCATTCTGGAAAGGCTGTAGGATAAAGTGGAAAGAGCATCAGTTGTTTATCCTCAGGTTTGAATGTCATTTATTAGCTATATGGCCTTAAAAATCTCACTAAACCTCTGGAAATTCTATTTCCTTATTATAGCACACTTCTATTTCATAAGGTGTATTGTGATGATAAATATGTGAAGCCTCTTTACCATCAATGTATATAACAGTTCTTGATAAATGTGTCTTCTCCTACTACAGATTGTTTAGATGCATCTAGAAGTTTAGACTTTGAAAGAATGCACACTTTTATAATAATAGAGTATATATTCAAATGTAGATGTTGGGGAGAATAATTCAAATTGTCTATATGACAAAGAGAGAAATGGAAATTATTTTAAGTAACTTGAAAGAATATAAACTGATTACTTTATTCTGATAGATTGCTGGTGAAAATGCAATATGGTGCAGTCACTATGAAAGATAACTTGTTTTGTTCTTACAAAGGTGGATAAAAATCTTACCATATGATCCAATTTGTGTACTCTTAGACATTTACCCAACTGAACTAAAACTTATTTTCACACAAAAATCTGAACACACGTGTATTTATGAGCTTCATTTATAATTACTAAATATTGGAAGCAACCAAGATGTCCTCCAGCAGGTTAACAGATAAACTGTGGTACGTCCATACAACAGTGCTATTCTGCAATAAAAAAAAAAAAAATAACTCACAAGCCAGTGGAAACCATGGAGAAGACTGAAATGTGTATCACTGAGTGAAAGTAGCCCAATTGAAAAGGCTACATACTGTAAGGTTCCAACTATATGACATTCTGGAAGAAGCAAAACTATAGAGATTAAAAATATCAGTGAAAAGATGTGGGCAAATGACAGTTAAATATGTGAGTTTATAAAGTATATGACCCATTTTTGTCTGCTCTGCTCATTCTGTTCTCCCTGCCCAACATCTGAGCAGGTTGATAAGACAATTTTGGTGCTCTTGCCTTCAGCACCACAAGAATTTCAAACCATGAATGTCCCTGCCTTTGGGAAAACCTTGCTTCCCCCTACATCTAACCCCTAATTATGGTAAACACGCACACATACACACACACACACACACACACACACACACACACACACTCACACACACACACTCACACACAAGACAGTTTTCTTATCATGCTTCCTAAAAAAACATTTTGGACTTGTTTGGGAACTACCCTTCTCTTCCAATAAAACCTCATTATGTGAGTAATTAACCTTTTTGCAATTGCTTAGTATCTGTGAAGCATCATCATTTCATTATTTGAACCAGGTTTTGGTTAAAGTCCATTTCATGTCTGTTGAGTGTTCACAACAATTAGTGTTGTAAGCAGCTACATAAAAATGGTCTTTCTCATTTTGTTCTGTGTTGCTAGCTGGTTTTGCTGCCTACTGGCAAGTATATTTTCAAGCTATTGCTTGGTGGCTACTTTGCATTTGGAGCTGTGTTGCTTTGTACTGCATTTTCCAAGCTTTACCAAGTTTCTGTCTTATTAATCTAGGTAAGGGAATTTTCAAGAATTGGCATTTAGCAACAGGCTTATAAATTTAGGCCCCTGCTTATAGTGCCCTTGGTTCATGTGTCTTTCCCCGGAGTGATCTCTGTGTTTCCGATTGAACCTTGTGTCTTGGTCCCCGCTATTGCGGCAATGATCACTATTGCCGGGGTTCTTGTTCCAGCATTAAGAAGGGTTCAGCAATCTAGAGAAGGGGCTGTGTGTAACTTAAATAAGAGTCCAGAGATGAAGCATAATTTTGAAAAGCATTTGAGGGTCAGAGGAGCTTAGCAAAAGAAACTAAGATCTCCTTAGTCTCAGGATCCCATGCTTTTTATTAACACAAATTGTCCTGAGGTGAGGTGGAGATATACACTTAAAAGAGTCAGGTTTCTTATACAGAGTCCATTGTCAGAACAGAAGAATTTGCCTACGGCTGTGCAGATGTTTGGCCAGTAGGAGGCAATAACATGTAGATTAAGATGCCCTGAGCTGTCTGGCAGCAAGTAATCAACCCTTTTCAGGTTTGGGGAAATGTCCTTCAGCCACTCCAGATTCAGCCCTGCTGTCAAGCTGGAATTGGCTTCCTGCACACTATTAAGGTTAGATTCAGGGAAACAACTTTGCTCTGTGACTCTGAGTTGTACGTGTGGGCCAGACATTAGCCTCTGTTCTATAGTACTCAGGAGAAAGACTGAGAACCTGTGTAGTACAGGTTCAATGAGTGGTCACTCATATGTGGGAAGAAAGGTTCTATTTGGCATAATGGAGTCATACTCCTAAAAGCAGATGGTTCATGTCCACATTACCTGTTTCTTTGTCTGCCTATACCTCTATCACCAAAAATAATCTTGACTTTCATGGCTACATAAAAGAACTCCGATGGCACTATGGCACTAAGGCTCTAAACCCTGATGATACTGATTTGAGACTCTGGAAGAAAAGCAAAAACAACTTATTAATATGAGCATGGTAGAGAAGAATTTCTGAAGTCTATATAGCAACCACCAAATAACATACACAGACACAAACAAAAATTAAGCAGAGGTTCTAATCTAAAATTTACTTAAATAGTTTATATAACAAAAATAGAACAAGTCACAATACAATATTTTTAATGGCAGCCACTATTTTGTACAGTAAATCTCTAGAATTTTGTCATTTTGCATAACTGACATTTTATTCCCATTGAACAACTATTTCCTATTCCCTCTACCCCAGCCTCTGAGTTTGATACCTCATGCTAGTGGAATCATGTAGTATCTGTCTCTCTGTGACTGGTTTATTTCACTTAGAACAACGTTCTCCAGGGTACATTTCATGTTAAATGTTCTTACCAAGCACAAAGAAAACAAACAAACAAACAAATATATAAGTCTACCTGTGACTTAGTGATGGATCACCACTTAGCCACTTGTCTTAGCCACTTAATACTACTGGACATGTTTTGTGATTTCATTTGTTGGTGATCCAACTAATTCTCTGTTCTGAGATCAACTACCTTAGTTGTTAACAAATGGTGAGGATCCTACTCCAAAATAATGATTGACATCACTTTATAAGGGAAGGTGTCTCCAACGGTAACACACGTACAAGGTGTTTTAGAAAACAACTGCTCTTCAGTACTGGTGCACCCAATTCTAATGATAACCCCAAATTGCCTGTCAGGGAAAAAAACAAACAAAAAAAATAGTGCTGCCACTTATTCCTGAATTTACATTAGCATAGTGGTGGCAGAGGATAGTTTACTTTCTATGCATAAAGACTGTGGCAACCTTTAAGTTCAAAGGGTGTGACTTCAGTTTCTCAGAGATAGCCTTACCCCCAAACTAAATCTTTTTATTCTTCCTCACTCATGATGATGAGCAGTGAAAAATTTTTTCGTAAACCAAAATTCCACTCTAACCCTTCAAAGTGTTGCATATGGACCAGAAAAAAAATTCAAATGATTCCCTAATATTGATTTATTCATTTACAATGATTTTGTATTTTCTTTTCTAGTAAAATATAAGCATTTTTTACAAAGTAAAATAACATTTTCATATAGTAATTCTGCACGGGAGCCTGGAAAAGGGCAATTTTTTCAGTTTCTGGGCCCACATTTATTTTGTCTCAGGCATTACTAATACTTACACATAAAGCAATGCCAAATAGTAGATGGGTCATTCAAGGGTTTACCATGTTCATAGTAAACGGTGCAAAAGAGGTATACTATTAGACTTATGCAGACAAGACAAAAAACAAGTTTTATTAGAGGAAATTTAAAAACATTTAAGTAGTAGACTACATACTACATCTTGAATTCTAAATATCTTAAACTTAAGATGGGCACTGACATTCTCTATACACCATAATCTATATTCCACTGATGAGCTCCAATCAAAGCGATGCTCTACATATTTAATAGACAGGGAAGTAGACTCTATTCTCAGATTATTTGGCCATGGAGCACCTTGGTTAGCATTGTGACTGTCTAAGAAAGTGAGAGTCTTGACAAGGGAGAATCTATTATCCATCCTGGTAGAGAATATCCACTTTAGAGATAAGCCAGCCAAATATTTTCTTTTTCTAGAATGAAGAGACTCACAGGGATTCAGGAGTCACAATTTCATCATCATAAAGGACATCTGGGAGCAAAAGAAGGATCTGTAGAACCAGCAGGAAAAGTCAGTTTTTAAATTCATGTCTATACAAGTGTTCTTGATCTGAGCAATATGAACTACACATTTTCCCACTGAAGTTATGCAAACTATCTATCCATCTGCTCAGGCTAACACAACAAAGGTGTGTTGGGAATGGTGGCAGAAAGAAGAGGGAATAGGAGAGGGAGAGGAAAGAGGGAAGGAGAATCCCTAATTCCAACTGACACAATAAGTCTGGGAGTTCATCCAAGGCAAAAAGTGTAGAATCATAAGCAACACCAACATAATTCAGAACAGTTAGAATTTGTGTTCCTGTGGAGGCTATTGTTAGGGAAGTTGGTATGGTTGGCAAATGGTATAGTATTGGGGTAACATGACTCTCACACATTTAAATATAATTTGGGGATTATTCTAGCCCATTGTAGATTTATTACCATGATAGGCATTTTTGTTTGTTTGTTTGTTTGTTTTAATTATTCCAGTGGTGTTTAAATAGAGATGATAGCCACAAACATTTGATTTGGATTTTTCAATCTAAATTCTTTTCTTTAAGTGTGCACACTCCATACTGGAATGCCCATGTACAATATTAAGACCCGAGATATAAGAAGGTTGTTGAATCTGTTTCCATAGAGAGAAACTGTAAAGGGGTATGTCTTAGTAAGTCAGTGCCTGTTGTTGGCCCATTAGCCTTCTCATACAGCTAAGCTGTTTATATAAGTCTATATAAAGGTACAGGTCAATATGTCTACAGTATAGTTGTCTAAAGTAGAAGGCATCATAACCAGACCATTATAGAAAGCATTTAATGTTGCTGTTATGATGCAGCATCCCATTGGTTTATCTACTTCAGAGGTGAGTTGTTAAAATATTTTTCTGTTTCTAATGCGTATTTAGCCACATGTTTATAAAAGTGACTAAAGTCTTAGGGGTCAAATTGGTTTCTTAATTTGAGGCATCATTTTTAAACAAAATGGAACCTTTAAGGGTTTGTCCCAAGTTACATGATTTTAAGGTGAGATGCTGATTTCAAGGTAAGAGAGATTAGAAAACAATGACTCCTTTTTTTTTTTTTTTTTCTCAACAAGAAAATAAGTCTTCATTAAAATCCCAGAACAAACCATTTTGTAATCTACTCAAGACAGGTAGGAAGCCCTGCTGTCTACAGACTCAAAAGTTGAACAAATAACAGTTGAATCTTGTTGAAAAAAGTTCTAGTTAACTCTGAGGTTGGCAACTAATTTCTGAAATTCTACAAAGGCTAATAAAGTTAAGAGAATCCAGTCAGGAGCTTCATTTACCATCAACTTGACTATATTTAAGGATTCTTGGTTTAAGGGGTTCCATTCAAATTTAGATATGTATCTGGATATTTGGTATAAAGATATCAAATTCCTAATTGTAGTATGTGCTATCTCTAATTTTCAAAGAGGTCAATTAATTTTGGGCCAGTTTTATTTGTGTTAGTAGCTTAAGATCAGCAGTTTATCTTCAAAAGAGTGTTCATACATTCACTAAATAGCTCATAGTGTCCTAGGGTTTGTTCAACCCATTGATAATGACAGGCTGCTGGAATACCAAATGCAGCAAATCTTCTTCTTTTTCTAAAAGCTATAAGAAATAAAACATTGGCAATATCCATACCAAAATAACAATGCCAACAACACACTCATAATAGTGTGGTCAGTCCTAAAAGTATAATGATGACTACTTTCTTATCTAAACCTGGACAGTACACAGAAAGCTCCAAACTAGTGGCCTTCAAGGGCCAGATAGTGTTATTATACTAGGAAACCATACTGAATAGCACCATTACTTTAATAAATCTTGGTGAGAAGATCACGTTCTATTTTTTTCCTCTCCCAAATGTGGTATTATTTCAGTTTTATTACTTGACAGGCTTTATGGAGCCAGAACATTTTTCATTGTGTATAAACATGATTTTGGTAGAAGCCAAAGATATGGGTAGTAATGCAGGTATTAAATCAGCATGTCCAGATGGATGGCCCTGAAGGTTCATCTCCCTCTTTTGGTTGCTTATCAGAGTTGGCCCAGCAGGTCTCCTTAGTTCAACAGATGAAGAGATTAGTATTCATTACTGGGCTCCAAAGCTTTCTGTTTTTAATAAGGCCCTTTCTCCGACTAGGCAGTTTCCATAGTTATGTGGGTAATTGATGCTCCTCCCAAACTAAAAATATGCAGTGTTAGATAGATGGGATGGCTTTCTAAGGGAACTTGACTATGACACTTATAGGCATCTATGCTCAGCCTAAACCACAGGATAATGAGAGTTTTGGATGTTAGGGTGTTCTTTGCTAGGAAGTTTTCTCCCAGTGAGTCCTATATTTTATATCTGCACCACTTGTTACTACTAGTGAGTGTCCATGAACAGTTTACATGACAGTATGACAAAGTTTTGATAAGCTGAGACACCAAACTCAGGTAAATGCATGTTATGCAAATGACTGCTTGTCAGTTTTGTTTTGTTTTGTTTTGTCTTCTTTTTTGCTCCAGAAGTGAAACCCGTGGTTCCCCTGTTTATTCTGTTTCTCCTGGTACTTCACTGGATGAAGCAGATGCTTTTAAAGAAAACAGCTCATAGTGAGTAACACAAGTTTGAATAGTTTGTTTCTGAGATTCTATCCTTTTGCTCAATCCCTATTGTTTTTTTTTTGTTTTTTTGTGTTTTTTTTTTAGTTATCTTGGATAGCAATTTGCTAAAATCTTTGTGGGAAATAATTTAGGATGTTATAAGAAATTTAGAATGAATGAGAGTTCTATCTCCAATTAACATTTATAAATCTACAGCTAACATACATTGAGAACTATTTTTGCCATTCAATGTATTAAACACATTACAAATTAAAAGAAAAAGATAAGTTACCCAATAGCTCTATGAAAATTAGAAAATAAATGATACCTATGATACAAAAAAATCTAGATGTATATAATTTAAAAGTTCAATATAAAAGTTAACCAATATAAAAAATAATAAATATATCTGACCTTTATTGGCAAATATATTTTAAGCTTAAGAAAAAAATATATTTGATAAGATTAAACAATGTTTTACTCAAAATTTTAAATTGTGTACTTAATACTGCTTATTATTATTTTCATATACATATGATAAAGAACTGATATACAAACCATAAAGAGTTCTAGTATTTTGATAAGAAAATGAGAAACATCTAATAGAAAACCTTTTTAAATACTTGAATACCTAATGCATAACACATAAATTCAACAAATGTACTGTCAATGATAAAAAATATCAAACACCTTTGAGCACTTGCTTTGCAACTCAAAATATTCTCAGCAATTTATAATTCTCACTGATTTTAATCCACACTAAACCTCTTTATGAAGTAGTTATACCACTCTTTCTATATGAGGAAATTGGAGAAAGGTTAAATAATTTGACCAAAAACTATGAACAGGTAAAGATTGTTCTCCATAACAATACAAAAAGGAACCTTTTTGAGTCTTGCATTGGTTTTATTTTCTGATACTGTTATTAGAAGAGTAAATTGTAAGAGAATTCTCTTGAGCAATATAGTATTATATGTTAAGAAAGTTATCAACATTTATGTTTTCAGTCCAATAATCCAACAGTTAGCATATAATTTTGAAAAAATTAGAGCTATACTATATTTATGTATTAGATTATATAATACTAGAGGCCCGGTGCACAAAAATTTGTGCACCCGGGGGGGCGGGGGGAAGGGGGGTCCCACAGCCGGCCTGTGCCCTCTCGCAGTCTGGGACCCCTCGGGAGATAACGACCTGCTGGCTTAGGCCTGCTCCCGGGTGACAGAGGGCAGGCCCAATCCCTAGGTGTAGCCCCTGGTCGGGCTCAGAGCAGGGCCGATTGGGGAGTTGGGGCACCACACCCTGTCATGCACAGAGCAGGGCAGATTGGGAGGTTGCGATGCCACCCTCAGTCACGCTCAGGGTAGGGCCAATTGGGGGGTTGGGGCACCGCCCCCTGTCACACTCAAGGCAGGGTCAATGGGGAGGTTGCGGCGCCACCCCCTGTCACGAGCAGAGCAGGGCCCATCAGGGGTGTTGGAGCTCCGTACCCTGTCACGCACAGAGCAGGGCCGATCAGGGAGCTGAGGAGCTCCCCCCTGTCACACACAGAGCAGGGCGGATCAGGGGGTTGGGGTGCTGCCACTGTCACACTCAGGGCAGGGCCAATGGGGAGGTTATGGCTCTACCCCATCACACACAGAGCAGGGCCCGTGGTGTGGGGGTTGGGGCACCACCCTCTATCAATCACAGAGCAGGGCTGATCAGGGGGTTGGGGCGCTGGCCCCTGTCACACACAGAGCAGGGCCCGTGGGGTGGGGGTTTGGGCCGCCACACCCTGTCACACACAGAGCCACAGGGCGATCATGGGGTTGGGGAGCTCCCCCTATCAGGCACAGAGCAGGGCTGATCAGGGGGTTGGGGCACCTTCCCCTGTCATGAACAGAGTAGGGTGGATAGGGAGGTTGTGGCCCCACCCCCTGTCACACACAGAGCCGCAGGGCGATCAGGGGGTTTGGGCACTGCCCCCTGTCACACTGATCCTGGTGCTGGGAGGCCTCTCGGCTCCGCTGATCCCGGTGCTGGAAGGCATATTACCCGTTTACTACCCTGGTGCACAGGTGGGGGCCAGCTGGTTTGCCCTGAAGGGTGTCCTGGATCAGAGTGGGCATCCCCACTGGGGTGCCTGGCCAGCCTGGGTGAGGGGATGATGGCTGTTTGCAGCTGGTCACATACCAATCAGGGTGGGGGTCCCCACTGGGGTGCCTGGCCAGTCTGGGTGAGGGGCTGAGGGCTGTTTTCAGGCTGGTGGGTGACTGAAGCTCCCAACCGTTCCTTTTTTTCTTTTTTTTTTTTTTTCTGGGACAGCTTTAGCTTTGAGGCTTGGCTCCAGCTCTTAGGCCTCCGCTGCTGAAAGCAGGTTTCTGGCCTTTGTTTACCTTCTGTATTTGAAACAATGTTGCGATCCTGCTGGCTGAAGCCCGACAGACTAAAGCAGGTTTCTGGGGTTTTGTTTAGCTTCCATATTTGTAACATAGTTGCTTAGAGTTGCTGCTCAGAGGCCTGCAGCGGCAGGCGGGGAACCTTGTAGTCCTCCATCACTGAAGCAAGCAAGCCTCATGTTCGCTTTAAGATGCCTGGCTGCTGGCCACCATCTTGGCTGGCAGTTAATTTGCATGTTGCCCTGATTAGCCAATGGGAAGGGTAGCGGTCGTACACTAATTACCATTTTTCTCTTTTATTAGAAAGGATAGTTTGATTAATAATAGTTTAAAATTAGAAATACTTTAAGATCCCAACAAGTAAACATTTTAATAAATGTGGTATTAATTGAGGATAATTTCAATAATTTTAAATTATGGGAAGAAATGTTTGTCATAATGAGAATATATACTAGTAGGTATGTGTGGGTATGTCTATTGTACACACACATGTGCATGTATATCTGTGTTTAGATGTGTAATTATATAATATGTAACATTATATCTGTATATATAAACATTATATACTCACAAATACATTATATACATATAAACATAAGCATCATAGATATGTTCCTACAGTATATTCTCAATTTTGTTTTTAACATGTAATCATATAAGTTAAAATTTATATTCAAATATTTATAATATGTTCAACACTCTGAGTATAGATTTTATAAGTTTTTTGTTTTTAATTCTTATGATGAATGATTCCTAATAAAGAGGAAATATGCAAATTGACCCTCATGCCTTCTCAAAGATGGCGGCACCCACAGCCAATAAGGAGGGAATATGCTAATTGAATGCATGCCCTCAAATATGGAGGCGCCCACAGCCACAAGATGGCTGGCAGTCCTGGGAGATTAGGCCAGCAGGGGAGGGCAGTTAGGGGTGACCTGGCCAGCAGGGAAGGGCAGTTGGGGGCAACCAGGACAGTAGGGGAGGACAGTTGGTGGCAATCGGGCTGGCAGGGGAGCAGTTAGGAGTCGATCATGCTGGCAGGGGAGTGGTTAGGGGGGATCAGGCTGGCAGGCAGGTGAGTGGTTGGGAGCCAATAGTCCCAGATTGGAGAGGGTGCAGGCTGGGCTGAGGGACCCATGCCCCCCACCCCCCAAGGCCCGAATTTCATGCACTGGGCCTCTAGTTTTATAATAAAATATAAAATTAGTGTAACTACAATTCATCCTTTTCCCTTGATAAAGAAGCTAACAAGTTTAATAACTGAGCACAGGTGTCTCTGAAATTTCTTATAATTCATAGCAACCTTCAGGAACTTCTTTAAAAAATGTATTGCATTAATTCTACCAATTAAAGGTCTCCCTGTATTCTAATACTGTAACTTTAGTGTCTTTCCATTCTCAACCTGGGCTCATCTATGTGACTTGCTTTAACTAATTACATTTTATTAGCTAGCATGAGACAAGCAGAAGCTTGAAAAGTGTATGTATGTGTCCTCTTTCTTCCTGTTGCATGGCTGGGCTTGCTTCCTCATGAATCCCTGTCACAACCATGAGGCTAGGACTAGAATGCTACAGGTATGTGAAGGATACAAGGAAAAGAGCCCAGTGTCCTAGCAGACACCATTTTTGGAGCCACCCATAGTATAGCAACCAACCTCAAATGCATGAATAAGCCCAGCTGATCTACCAAAAATGTCCCAAATCATCACAACTACTCTTTCCACCCATAGTACCATGAGAAATAGTAAAATATTTTTGTTTAAAGCCACTATGATTAAGTGGATTGTTATGCAGTTGTATTTTAGCAATGAATAATCAATCTTCCTTATCTAGTAAGTGTATATTGGTCAATTCAGTAGAGTAGAGAGAGCTGATGCAATGGATTGTTTTTGTTTATATGAAATAAACTGGAATGGAGATCTAGGATGCTACAGCTAAAAAAATGGAAATATTTACATCTGGAACATACGCAGATACATTAATATGTATTCAAAGAATATGTCATCTTCCTATATGTTCAAATAGCTAGGCACTATGAAGGTCTTTAGTTTTGAAGACAGATTTCTATAGCTTATTAGATATGTGTAAGTCTCGCAAAGTAATATAAACACTTTGTCTTTTATTTAAGCTTTTATATGTTTTATAAATAGTGTTGATTATTTTAGCCCTTGATTTAATACCTTGCATTTGCAATTTCTTTTGTGTTTAAGGTAGAAAAGAAAAACTATAACCATCTTGCACAAATTTATGTTAAGGTAAATTGTTGGATAACTCCAATTTCTCATAATAAAATCCTGTGAAATAATTTTAAGTCTTTACTAAAACACAATATATTTGTTAAAAGTCAAGATAATCCTATAAGAAGATGCAATAAAATACTTTCAAATAATACATGACTGAATGTAAAAACTTTTAATTTATGTCTACACATTTTCAGTTTTGCATTATTTGTCTGATAGCTAAATCACACAGACTTGGGTTAATAATTCACCTTGTGATTTTCAAAGCAGTGTTTAACCTGTATTTCAAATCACTGACCTGTATCCATAGTAATAGGAATAGCATTGCTAATTCATCAGAAACACTGAATCATACAACACTGGAAAATATTTAATTCAACTTAACTCTTAGATTTGAAATAATTTACCTGAAGTCACACTGCAGATGCTGGTGAAATTGAATTTTTGGACTGGGACCTGGATTCTTTGTTCATCAGAGTCAAAGAATGAATCCACAGACAGAGGTTAGTATAGCAAAGGTGGAGATTTATTGACAAACCAGTACAGACTCTCACGTGGGGAGAGGGAAAGAGTCCCACAAAATGGACTCCCACATGGGGAGGGGGAAAGGGTCCCACTGAGTGCCTTTCCCCTATGGCTTATAAAGGCTGCAGATCCTGGTGCCTTGATATTCCCTCTGATTGGTCACTATTCCCTTAGACTGGTTACTATAGTAACTCCTAGGCTCAAAGGTTGAACATTACATGGGACATGTGAGGTTCTCCCCAGCACCTTCCTTATTGTTTTCCTATTCCCTTTGGGCTTTCTTCTTCTCCTTCTGGATGAAGGGCTTCCTTCTCTTTATTTTGTAAATATAGACCTTTTGCTGTTCCCAGCTCCCTCATTCTATGGAAATGTACCTGTTGCAGCTTTTCAGCTTCTCTATTCTATGGAAATATGCCTTCTGCTGCTCTGCGGCCCTGTGCTTCCTC
Source organism: Myotis myotis (assembly GCF_014108235.1). NCBI lineage: Eukaryota > Metazoa > Chordata > Mammalia > Chiroptera > Vespertilionidae > Myotis > Myotis myotis. The sequence goes on along the minus strand of NW_023416335.1, from coordinate 64,777,642 downwards.
CATGGTCCTCTTAATTTCTAAAAATTCCTAAAACCTGTCTTTTTCACCCCCCAAAAGTTCCTGTTTCACTGGTTCAGAGCTTGGATGAGTAGTCTTGTCTCTTGGCTACTTATTTAGTGCTGTTTGCACTAATCTCCATTCACTGAAGTATTATTTACATTTAAGAAGTAAACCTAAGGCAATTAAATACATAATACATATATGTCCTTAAAATGGGCTAAAGTTACATCTATAAGTTGAGAGACCACCAATCAAATACCAAAAATAAATTATATATGTAGATAGGTACAGTTAGTATGTACATTAATTCTCATTTTATTATGATTTGCTTAAAATCATTTTATTCAACAAAGACTACTTCCCTATGCCTTTCGTATTCATCTGTTTATAATCAATATTTGAATCTATTTGCCCAACATAATATCTTACAGGGAGACTGCAGTCAAGTGTTGGGATTGGATTCTGGATGATGATTCATGTGTTTGTGGGTGAAAATTAAATGAATGTTTGAATGAATGAATGAGTGATTGGGTGGATGGATGGATAAATAAACAACTAAAACAAATGAGTGGCTACTCAGTGCCCTCATCATGTAAAATTGATCTACAAGATCATGTGTCATGATTTCTCAATGGCAGTTTTATTCAAAGATATAATTATGACATTGAATTTTATTTTAATAGGACTTATGGAATTGACAAATAGCCAGTGGGTTCTTGTTGGAAAGATAGACACTGCTGTTTCACTTTTTATTACTGCCTGAGAGAACACTAAATTCCCTTCTTCAACCCTTCCCCCACCATTGATCTTTCTTTTCATTCTTTTCCTCAGAGCTTAGAGAGCATCTTAAGTTCTCAAAGCTGCCCCTTAACCTCCTAATTTAGTTGGTGAGATACTTTTTGAAAGGGCGAGGACTATGCCCTCCATCTTACCCTGAGTTCTCCATTTTTGGGCAGAGCCATGTGCTTGGCAAGGCTTCTTCCCAGAAGCCCAAGCCTCTGCTAGCCACACCCAGGATTTCTCTGGACTAACCAATGATAATCAAGGGAAGTGCATGCCATCAATATGACCACATCCTGTGTAATGAGGCACCGACTTGCGCCTGGCCAATCGGCGGGTCCCACAGTCCCCTCTCCTGCCCTTACTCCACCCCCCTATAAAACTCCTCTTCCCATCGGGCTAGGGCTCTCTCTGCCACCTGCTGCTGTGTCAGTAAGGAGGGTAGGGGAGCCAGACTCTAGTTTGAAATAAAGGACTCTTTGCTTTTGCATCGGACACTGCTGGCTCTCTCACGTGGTCTGTTGGGGATCTTGAAATCTGGGCATAACACTTTTCTCACATCAAAAAGGGCAAATGGAATTAGCTATGGAATTGTGAGCTTGATGAAGTGTTTCAATAAATTTTTAAAATAGTTTTTATGTAACAAATACTTAATTCTCACTATGCACATGCCCCTGCTCAAATGCTTAAAAACTATTAATTCACTTATTCTTCATAACAACTATATGAATCAAGTATTGATTTATTCTAATATTACTGATGTAAAAATTGAGGCACAGAAAAGTTACTAACTTGCCCAAAGTCATACAACTAAGCAATATTAGAAGCTGGACAATTCCAGACTATCTCCAAGGGTGAGCCCTACCCCTATTCTCTGTTACTTCTGAAATCTTACTCATTTTAAGTATACTTGGCTTGTTTATATTTCCCTAGAGGAGTGGTTCTCAACCTTCCTAATGCCGCAACCCTTTAATACAGTTCCTCATGTTGTGGTGACCCCCAACCATAAAATTATTTTCATTGCTACTTCATAACTGTAATTTTGCTACTATTATGAATCATAATGTAAATATCTGATATGTAGGATGTATCTTCATTGTTTGCGATCCACAGGTTGATAACCACTGCTCTAGAACATCACTTTGCATTTTACTTCAAGGTCTTTAGCGTTTTAAACTGTTTCTTAAAGTTGTTAGGCCAAGTAAATATCTTTAATTGATATTGAGTTTGCAGTACTAGGGCATTGTTCTGTTTATTGAGTATTTTAATAATCTGCTGCATGTTCTTTTGTCTTAGTTATAAGTATTTGACAGCTTATTAATTAGTTTTCTTAGGACATTTGTATAGATTCATGGGTTAATAATAAAAGATGACAGCTTTTAAGAACATTAGAAACCTATTGGTATTTCAGTGCAGACCATTAGTTTTATTGGCTTCAATACACCCCCCAAAAATATTTTACAGACTTTAGCAACTATATGTAAACACTTTTAGATTGTCATTGTCACCACCTTAAAGCAAGCCTATATGAAGACAATACTTTCTCTAATGTCTATTAATACTTCTGCACAGCAAAAAGTGAATAGAAATTTACTCATCACTCTTGAAAATTTGTATTTTTCAAAGTATCTTACATTTTTAGGGAGAGGGAGAGAGAGCAAGAACGTGAGGAGAGATTTAGAGCAACAATGTGCTTCTATATTTATGAAACAACTATAGTAGGATGAAAATATATATTGGCAAAATATCTCACTTAGGTATTATAGAGTATCTGCCTGAGGAATAGTACTGAGGTTATTTAGGAAATAAACTTCTGTTTCTCAGCCGAAATAACTTGCACTTTCATTGTGGATACTGCTATAGGGAGTGTGGTAATAGGGAATGTAAATTCTTTCATAGGTTCCTAGAAGTTACAACTATATTGGAGGTAAGTATCTAAGAATATCATAAATATGTTAATTAAGAACAATAAAATTTGTTTTTATTATACACTTACATAGAATATAAAAAGTATACAAATGTATTTCACTGAATTTAATGTTAGCTGAGAGATTTTGTGTAAACGTAGAAGCTTGTGTATTGAACTTCAAATCAATTTTTGAATTTTAAGTGACTATAAAGTCTTACTGTTGGAAGCTTGTAGTCCCATTAGGTTTAGGCAGTGAAAGATTTCTATCTATTAGAATGGAAAAAAAATATACAAGAATTAAATAAAACAATCATGAGACAGCAGACTTTAGCTGCTTTAGTTTAAAATAATTTTACCTATTTTTATGCTCAAAGGTAGATCCGTAATCTATTAATAAACCTTTCCGCTTGCTTGCTGTTAGGTGAGGAAAGGGTACCTTCACATTATTGAGTTCGTAACCAGGGCTATATTTAAAATAGCTTACCAGACTTATATTACCATTTAATTACAATTGGCTTTGTGATAAATAATTACATTGGGTCCCATAAATTGTCTTCTGACTCTCTGTATTGCAACTTTGACATAGCATATGTCCAGAGCTCAAACTGCTTCAAGACAAAAATCCTATATAATAAAAGGCTAATATGCAAATTGTTCCCTCGACTGAGAGTTTGACTGGGAATTCAACCAGGAGTTTGACCAGGGGGTGAGGCTCACCGTCCAACTGCCTGTGGCCCCTCCCCGCAGCCAGCCCCAACCCTGATCAGCCCCAATCAGAGCAGGCTTGCTGAACCTCACCTGTGCATGAATTCGTGCACTGGGCCTCTAGTAATTTATAACTAACTATATTTTTTAAAAAAAGCAAAACTATTTTCTTCATAATCATTATGATATTCTGGAACTAAGAAATAAATATTAACACATTGTATGGAGGAAACGTATTTATACGTTTTACGTTGACTCGTAGTAGAGCGTGAGACAGGTATTAATACGTTTTTTATAGACTAGCAGTAGAATGCGGGTAACGTATAAATATGTTTATTTTTATACTTTTTTATTGCTCTAAAGGGTTGCTAACATGCAGATATACGAATTCCAAAGGACAAAATTTGGGTCTCTAACATATACAATGGTGAATTATGTATGTACTTCCAGGTATAACGGTAATCAATCTATTCAACTGCAAAAATGGCCCACGCCACCTATTAGCGCGCGATAAAAACTACCCGCAAACAATGTGTTAAATATAGAAAGAGAAACTCAATGTAATATAATTAGCTTTAGAATAGGATAGGATGTTTTGTTCAATGATTCCACCAATGACCTACCTGAGGTGGCTGTTAGTTACTGAAGTTACCAACGATCTTTTTTTTTTTTTTTTTTTTTTTTTTTTTAATTAAGAGGACTTAGCAAAATATAGACTTAAGTGGACCTTAGTGACAAAATTAAAGTATGGTATATTTATCTTATTGAGATGGCTAAAAAGGGCTAATTCAAATGTAACCCTGATATTTTGGGGGGCTAGCAATTGGAATTCATGCCAGCAAGCTCAGTGTGCATTCTTAATGACCTATAATTAGGTTATGCCTCCTTCCCAGAAACTGGTCTTGCAGAAACTGTTACATAGGCCATAAGCACTGCCCTGGGGAGGGGAGGGGGTTGTTATGTTGGCGCCAGGACCATCGGAGTGGCCTGACACCTGGGGGCCTTCCTGCAGGGCCATGAGGGGGGCAGGGGCATATCTGCAAGACAAGGTCCCCAGAAGGTTATAAAAAGCGAAGCAACTTGCTTCACCCTGATTTGGAAATTATTTCCTGGAGTCCACCAGTGTAATTAAAACAGGGTTTCTCCACTTCTTCAAAGCGTCGCTTAGTTTTTCTGGGTCTTCTGCAACATTATTATAATTTACACTTTGAAATTCTATTAACTTTTTTTTTTAGTGTCCTCACTTTTTTCATTTTATTTGTATTTATTATTTTTATATTCTATTAACTTTTATGTCAAACTAAAATTCTTGCTAATCATAACATTATTACATTATCAAATGTAATCCCATCAAATTTAATTCCAGAAATACAAGCTGTTCCCAATGAAAGCAAACTCAACCCTAGAGGATTAATATTTTCTCATCACACAACTTTACATAACTTGAAAATACAACAGTTTGGGGAAAGAAGACCAATGACTGGCCTTCTTGGCTCCTTCTTATAAGAACTCTTGTAATTTTATTGGGCCCACCTGTAAAATCCAGGTTAAACACCCCATCTCAAGACCCTTAATTAAATCAGCAAAGTCTCTGTAACCATGTAAGGTGACATATGCACAAATTCCAGGGATTAGGATGTGAGCATTTTGGCGGACCATTAGTCTGGTCACCACTAATCTAGTGTGAAAAATCAAACTGAACAGCTAAGGCAAAAGAATGAGATGGGCTTTGTAGAACAATGAAATAATCTTGATATGTTTGATTAATGAAACCTGTCAGTGCCAAAATATGAAAGAATTTTAAAACACAAAATAGATATGATGTGGGAGCTAAAACAAAACAATTTAGGATTTAGAACAAATGAATTGGGGGAGTGAGTTAGTAAAATTAATAAGAATGTCTTATTGATTTTTATATTTATTCTAGAGGCCCAGTGCACGAATTCATGCACCAGTAAGGACCCTCTGCCTGGCCTGAGGGATCAGGCCGAAACCAGCTCTCCAACATTCCCCGAGGGGTCCCAGATTGCAAGAGGGTGCAGGCCAGGCCGAGGGACCCCCACTGGTGCATGATCAGGGCCAGGGAGGAGCGCAGGAGGTTGGCCAGCTGGGGAGGGACTGTGAGAGGGCTCCAGGGCATGTCCGGCCCATTTGGCTCAGTCCTGATCAGGCCAGACCCCAGCAGCAAGCTAACTTACTGGTTAGAGCATCTGCCCCCTGTTGGTCAGTGCATGTCATAGTGAGTGGCTGAGCAGATTTAGCATATCATTAGCATATTACCCTTTGATTGGTTGAATGAACAACCAGACAACTGGACACTTAGCATATTAGTCTTTTATTATATAGGATGAATGAAATTGATAAGAGTTTGGCCCAGAGCCTAATCATGAAATAGGATGGCAATGATGATTGAATGTAAAATTGATATAATAATACCTACACTTGTAAAATGAAAATAAAATTAATAAGTAACTTATTAAAAATATCAGGTACAGAGAAGTATTTAATTAATTATGGTTGTAATTCATCATTCTACATATTCTGTGACAAAGTTTTATTGTTTCCATTTCTACACAAATCCCAATTAAAAAACATCAGAATTATTACAATTTCCATATTTACATTTAACAAAATAAAAGCATTGCCACAAATTTATATTTTGTTTTCAATTGAAATCAACATAGCTTTATATTTTTATTAGAATACAATAACTATAATCCTTTGGAAAAGAATCATTACATGTGAGTTATTTAAATATTAGAAGCAAAATTTTAAACATTTTGCAAATTTTTTTATAGAGAAAAACATATTTCAGTAATTTTGTTTCTTCAGGTGTATATTAGAGAAGACAGAAAACATGCTAGGGGAATTTCAATGTTTTTTAAAAAATATTATATTTGAAATTTCTTTTCACATTTAATAGTAATATAATAAACATTTTAATGCATTTTACATTGATATGAGAACCCAGTTTGTGGTTTCCCCTCCACAGTGTAAAAATAAGTAAAAAATATTTCAAATAAAAGGGTTACATAGAGGGTTCTAAACAAAAATGGACAAAAGTTTCCTTCATAATTAAACCTGATAACATTATCAGAAAACTAGAGGCCACAAAAATTCATTAATTTGGGTGAGGGGGGTCCCTCAGCCCAGCCTGTGCCCTCTCACAGTCCAGGAGCCCTCGGGGGATGTCCAACTGACAGACATCCTTAGTGTTGCTATGGAGGCGGGAGAGGCTCCCGCCACCGTGGTTGGGCTCACCAACCATAAGCCCAGCTTCTGGCTGAGCAGTGCTCCCCCTATGGGAGCACACTGACCACCAGGGTCATCTCCTGTGTTGAGCATCTGCCCCTGGTGGTCAGTGTGCATCATAGCAACTGGTCGTTCCTGCCATTTGGTCAATTTGCCTATTAGCCTTTTATTATATAGGATTACTTGAATTAAAGTAAAAATTCTTGAGTTAGAAGACCAAGCTAAAAAAGGAAGAAAAAGAAAACAAACTGTTTTGCCATTGCATGTGTTCAGATTTTTTGAGAAAAAGCAGTAATATTTAAGAATCGGTTTATTACTTGGTTTTTTGTATACCTCTTTTTATTAGATTCCTGATTTTATTTATAAATTTGGTTTTAGGAAAGTTTTGGTTTGTTTTGTGTGATGTTTCTTTGCTAGGTTTGTGTGTGTGTGTGTGTGTGTGTGTGTGTGTGTGTGTGCTCTATATGAATCACATTATACTGTCAGCATACTACTGAAATGGAATTTTTGGACTGGAACCCAGATTCTTTGTCCTACAGAGTTGAAGAATGAATCCATGGACAGAAGATGGTATAGCAAAGGTGGATATTTATTAAAGAACAAGTACAGACTCCCACATGAGGAGGGGAAAGAGTCCCACAGAACGGACTCCCACGTGGGGAGGGGGAAAGGGTCCCACTGAGTTCCTTTTCTCTATGGCTTATAAAGGCTGCAGATCCTGGTGCCTTGATATTGCCTCTGATTGGTCATAGTTCCCTTACACTGGTTACTATAGTAACTCCTGAGCTCAAAGGTCAAACCTCACATGGGATATTGTTTTCCTATTCCCTTTGGGCTTTCTTCTTCTCCTTCTGGATGAATGGCTTCCTTCTCTTTATTTTGTAAATATAGACCTTTTGCTGTTCCCAGCTCCCTCATTCTATGGAAATGTACCTGTTGCAGCTTTTCAGTTCCTCTATTCCATGGAAATATACCTTCTGCTGCTCTGCAGCCTTGTGCTTCCTCCATGGTCATCTTCATTTCTAAAATTTCCTAAAACCTGTCCTTTTCACCCCCAAAAATCCTGTTTCACTACTTAGAGTTAATATTGCACCACTTTACTCAAAGTATAAAATATTTGTACTCATGTAGCCCATTTACCTTCAATTCTTGTGCTCTTATTTCCATATACATTCTACCTACTAAATATAACCACAACACATTTGTTGCTTTAATTAATCTTATGCTTTAAAACAAATTAAGAAGAGATAATATTTTATATTTAACTCAATATTTACTATTTCTGATGTTTGTTATATATTCCTGTGTATCTGAAGTTCAATCAAGAGTAAACTCCCTTCAACCTGAAAAAATACCTTCTAATGTTTTTTATTGTAGTATAGGCCTGCTACTGCTGCTGAATTCTCTCAGCCTTCTTTTCTTTCTGAAAAGATTTGAACACAAGTCTCATATTTTAAGCAATTTCTTTGGGAGGGTGTTATTTTTTTGGTTACATGTAGGAATTGTGGTTGATGGGTTATTTATTTTTTTTTTTGGCAATGTTGAAATATTGATTTCTTATCATTTGACACCATGTCCCTTAAGAAAATTCAACTATATTTTTTTAAATATATATATTATTGATTTTTTACAGAGAGGAAGGGAGAGGGATAGAGAGTTAGAAACATTGATGAGAGAGAAACATCCATCAGCTGCCTCCTGCACACCCTCTACTGGGGATGTGCCCACAACCAAGGTACATGCCCTTGACTGGAATCGAACCCGGGACTCTTGAGTTCGCAGGCCAGTGCTCTATCCACTGAGCCAAACTGGTCAAGGCTCAACTATATTTCTTATCATGGTTCCCATTTACTTAATGCTGCATTTTTTCCCCCCCATGGCTGCTTCCAAGATCTCTTTTTTATATGTGATTATCATTAGTTTGGTTATTATATGCCTCAATGTGTTTTTCTTTACTTTGTTTTCTTTTTAAACTCTTCTGGGGTTGACTGAGGTTTTTTGCATCTATAAGTTGATTTTTCATCAAAATAGAGAAATTTCAATAATTAATTCTTTAGATATATTTCTACAGTGCTTTTACTTTTCTATATTTCTGGAAACAAAGTTAAATATAAATTACATGAATTAATATTGCCCCATAGAAACAGGAGGATTTGTTTATTAAAAAAATTTTAAATCATTTTTCAGATCCAATAATATCTATATTAAAATTCATTGAACTTTTTTATGTCATTCCCTGTTGTTACAGCCACTTACTTGATGCTACTTTTCATTTCAAGTACTGTAATTTTTATTTTAAAAAACATTTTTAAACATATTTTTATTGAATTTTAGAGAGAAAGGAAGTGAGAGGGATAGAGAGATGGAGATATCAGTGAGAGAGAGACATTAGTCAGTGGTCTGCATTCCTCCTACTGGAGATTGAGCCCACAACCTAGGCATGTGGCCTGACTGGGAAATCAAACTAACAACCTTTCAGTTCACTGGATGATGCTCAACCAACTGAACCACACCAGCCAGGGCTGTAATTTTTATTTTAAACATTTTTATTTTGTCCAAAAAATTGCACACAAATATTTATAGTAGTTTTATTCATAATTGTCAATAACTGCAAGTATGAATTATGAGTAAAACTACTATAAACATTTGTGTTTATAGTAGTTATAAAACAACCAAAATGTCTTTCAATAAGTGAATGAGTAAACAAAATGTGGTACATTCACACAGTAGAATATCATTCAGTGATAAAAAAAAAAAAAAAAGGAATTAGCTATTATACTACAAAAAGATATGGAGGTCCAAAAATGTGATTTGCTAAGTGAAAGAAGACAGCCTGAAAACACTACATAGTATATGATTCCTTCTATGTATATGATGTTCTAGAAAAGGAAAGATTATAAATACAGTGGTTACCAGGGATTTGAAGGGAAAAACGAAGAGAAATGAAAAGATGGAATACATGGAATTTTAGGTCAGTGAAACTATCCTGTATGAGACTGTTATAGTGCATACACGAAATTATGCATTTATTAAAAAAGAGTGATTCTATATGACACAGAGTGAATCCTGATGTAAACTATGGACTCTAGTTAAAAATAGGGAATCAATATTGGTTCAACACTTAACAAATGTAACAATAAGTCAAGACAGTAAAAATAGGAAAAACTAGAGGGAAGGGAAGGGAGGGTGAGGGGAGATGATCAACCAAAGGATTTGTATGCATGCATTTAAGCATAACCAATGGGCACAGACACTAGGGGTGTAAGGGCATGTGCTGGGGGGTGGGAGTGGTGCGGGGGGAGGTCAACGGGGGGGCGGGGGAAGGAGAAATATGTAATGCTTTAATTAATAAAGAATTAAAAACAAAAACAAAAAAACTTGTGAAACATAAAAAAATAGGGAAAATTTAGAGGAAACAGAGTATATAGAGATTCTCTGTACTATCCGTAAACCTAAACCTACTCTAAAAATAGTCTGTTATTGTAAAAATATTTTTATTTTGTCATTTTTTAATTTTAATTTTTCTGCTGAGATTCTAAATATGTTTATTCATTCTGAACACATTTTTTCAAGTCCTTGAATATATTTGAATATATTTATAACTTAAATTTTTGCTAATTTTAACATATGCCAAAATTTCTGGTCAAGTTCGAATTCCTTGTGTTGTGAAATTGAAGAATGAGTTCGCGGACAAAGAGATGAGCAAAAGCAGAGTTGTATTACAGAAAAGCTCCCTGATGCAGAGAGGGGACCCAAGCAGGTTGCCACAGAAGCTTCTTTGTCTAGGGATTAATGTGCCCTGCTAACTTCCCATTGGCTGGTTTGAAAAATTCTGCTCTAGCAATGTCCATACATTTTAAACTTCAGGGTCCCTGCTCATTTTCCCCACCCTTTTTTCCAGCCCATGATGAGGGCCCTTTGTTCTTGTGATCTTATGTGGGGCAGGGTGTGACTGATGAGCTGGCTTCTGCTCCCACCGCAGGGTCCAGCTGCCCCTCCGTGGTCCCGTTTCTAACTGCCTAGCTGCTTCTAATGCCTCACTATTATGCCACCCATTGTTTTTTTAAAACTCTTTTTCTTTGAAAGTGGGCTGTAGTTTTCATATGTATAATATTTCATTTATAGTAGTTATTGAGGAGAATATATTGCATAGGCCCTAGATTGTTATCTTCTTTTGAGGAGTGTTGATTTTTCGTTTTAGCCAGTAGTTAACTTGACCTAACTTATACACTAAACTCTTTCTCATTATAATAGGAAACAGATGAAACTGTTCAATTCTTTCAAAATTCTGGCTGTTCCTTTTTTGCCTGAAAGATTGGAATCTATTCTGTGAATGCACACTTTAGGAGCTAGTCAATGGCTACAGAAATGCTTGAGTGGAGAATTTGGCGTTCTTTCTCGGTGCCTCAACTTCTTCCTGAATTTCTTCTGTCATTTTCTTGATGCTGTGTCAATCTTCAAACAAGTAATCATGTGATGATTTTTTGGTTTAACCATTCTATGTGGTTTGCTCTGAAGATTGTCCTCAAGCAAAAAGCTGTATATGAAAAATAAAAACAACAACAACAAAAAAAACTACTTGGTGTAATTTTCATTTTATTATTATAGTGGCTCTTTTCTGGTTTCTCTGCATTTATTCACTCTTTCTTCAAATGGTTGTTTCTATATTCCATCCAGAATTTACAATTGTGTTCTGCAGATGGGTTAATCCAACACAAAATAACTTATTATTGAGGGTAAATATTTCTCATTAGTTTTATTATAGAAATGTATTCTGTGGAAGTTATTATGAGTAGTAATATTGACAAAAATTACTGCACTTTCTTAGCAATCCTTAAAATTTTGAGCCCTCCAAGAAATCAAAAGTAGACAGATACAAATTAATCTATAAATAATTTGGGAATTAAAAGTCATAAATAAGATAAAAATGTGATGTATCAAATCTGCCTCAAAGTAATAAGGCAGATGAGCTAAGATGTCATTAGTAAATAGCAACTTTACTCCCCCATAATTTTATGTTTTAAATCTCCAAATTTCAAACCCCAACAAATACAAGGGCACATCTGCACACAGGTAACATGAAATATGATACTAAGGGAGCCAGCAGAAGAGATAGAAAACATCAGAATATTATTACAGTCACTATCTTCTGTTGTGAAAACTTGCTTTCTACCTTCTTTATGTAAGTTTTTAATAAAAAAATTAAATTTAGTGAAGTGACAATGGTTAATAAACTTATGCAGGGTGGGACAAAAGTAGGTTAACAGTTGTTTGTATAGAAAATAATACAATAATAAATAATAATAAAAGAATAAACTCTGTTTCACATACTACAAACTGTAAATCTACTTTTACTTGACTATATAGGTTTCCAGTGTACAATTCTATGATATGTCATCTTTATGTCCATCACCCGAAGTCAAGTTTTTGATGTTTGGCTCCTTCAACCCCACAATGAACAATTTGAGAAAAATATAACTGGATTTAATAAGAATTTTCCCACTTATTAGCTGTGTAAACTTTAAAATATTGATTCCAGAGAGTCTCAATTTTATCTAACCAGGGACTTTGTGATGATAAAATATTATAATTTAAAATAAAATTCTATGATACATGGAATTAAAAAGTAAAAATGGATATCTTTTGAAGAATCTAGACCTGCTTCTAACTTATAGTGGATAGTATTTGCTTTTTCTTTCCTTCCCCCACTAAAATATTTGCAACTGTAAATAATTCTATAACTTGGAGAATACAAACAGCATTTCTTCCTATTAGCAATAAAATCTGGAAAATCTTCCAATAACAGGATTTTCATACTTCTAAAGTACTGGTTTTTAGCTGAAACTATTAGGATTAAGAAAGAAAGAAATTATTATATTTTATTTACATTGTCCTCTTTCTTTTTCTTAAATTTTAGAGAATGTAATCTTATTATGTCTTTTCCCAAAATTTTTTAAAATATATTTTTATTGATTTCAGAGTGGGAAGGAGAGTGAGGGTGAGATAGAAACATCAATGATGAGAGAGAATAATTGATTGGTTGCCTCCTGCTAATCCCCTACTGGGGATTGAGCCAGCAACCTGTAATTGAACCATGACCTCCTGGTTCATAGATTGACACTCAACCACTGAGCCATACCAGTGGGGCTTCCCCTCACATTTAATTTTAAGGTAGCTTACCATGAGCCATTGTGCACCTGCTCTTAGACCTACACTTTCAGAATACTGTCAAGTCTCTGCACTAGGTAATTTAAGGGATGCAGTGCTATTGGGTGGCAAGTAAGGAAAACCAAGAAGATCTCTGTTTTAGTTCTTATCTATTTCTAATTTATATGGTAAAATTGACAACTAACTTAATGATAGTTTGCCATTTTTAAAGTCATAAAAATGCCTGTCTCACAGGATTTATGATAAAGATTATAAAGCAGTGAAATTATAAGATCCCCTTTCCTATGGATACAGCAAATCATGAAGTATTTTGAGAAAATATCTATTGTACCACTTTTGAATCTAAATCTTGTTTATTTGTAGTGAATAATAATTAATTCTATATTGGCAACCCAATGTTACAACTTCAACACAAATTTTAGTATTTACCTTTAGTGCAACATGTTAGATGTGTTGAGAGAAAGGCAATGCCATGCACAGCATTAAAGTTCAGAATTGTTTTGTTTTCATTATGGACAGTTGGTATAAGAACAAGTAATTATGTACTTGTTCTGGCAGGAAACAATTATTATGAAGCAGAAAACAGGAAACAAATACTATGAAGAAGAAAAAAAATCATATTTTAAATTAAGAAAGCTGGTTAAGATATTATTTGAAAATCAACATATATGAAAGCTACTTTTTATACAATATAAGTCAAAGTTATTACTCACAAATGTTAAGAATGATTGAATTACATTGTAATCCACCTAATTTATTTTATTCTTTACTAGAGGTCCGGTGCATGAAATTTGTGCAGGGGAGGTGTCCCTCAGCCCGGCCTGCACGCTCTCCAATCCAGGACCCCTTAGGGGATGTCAGACTGCCAGTTTAGGCCTGATTCTGCACTGGCAGTTGGACATCCCTCTTGCAATTTGGGACTGCTGGCTCCTGACCGCTCACATGCCTGCCAGCCTGATCACCCCCAACTGCCAGCCTGATCACCCCCATCTGCCCCCCTGCTGGCCTGATTGCTTGAAACTTCCCCCCCACCAGCCTGATTGCCCCCAACTTCCCCCCACCCACTGTCCTGATCTTCCCCCCTGCTGGTCTGATTGGGGTTGGGGGGCCAATTGGGGGTGGGCCCGGCCATGGGGATGAGCCGCGGTCAATGGGCCAGCCAGCCATGCCCCTGAATGGGGTGGGGGGTGTCGAACAGGGGCCAGAGGCTTGGGGGAGGAGCCATGGGTGGTTGGCTGGCCAGCCCTGCCCCTGATTGGGGTTGGGGGGGCCCAGGCAGGGGGAGGGGCTGAAGGAGATTGGCTGGCCAGCCCTGCCCCCTATTGGGGTGGGGGATGTGATCAGGGGCAGGCAGTTGTAGGAAGGGGCTTTGGGCCTATTGTGGTGGTGCAGGCTGATCGAGGGCGGGGCTGGCTGCAGGGGGAAGAGAGGGGGTGTTTGGCCAGCCTGCCTACTCTTTTTTTTTTTTTTTTTTTGGCAACTTCACAATTTTTATTTGTGGTTCCTGTGCTATGTCTCAAAACTACCTCCTCCCTCTGCCCGGGACAGCGTTGGGGAGGGGCCAGCAAAAAATAGAAGATGTCCTTCCCTATTGCACATGGACCCTATATACAGGCCCACCTGGCCCAGGCCTGTGGGATGCTTGGCACATTCTCAGATCCCTGCTCAGGGGCTGGAGAGGTGACTGGTGGCAGCACACGTGAAAAGGGACCTCTGGTGGCCACTTTGGTCCTGGCTACTGGTCCTGGCACTTCCTGGTCCTTGGTTCCTTCCTGCAGCCTTGGTCCCCCTACCTGGCTCAGCCAACCATCTCCATCCTGGCCTCAAATGGCCCCCTTGGATCCTGGGAGCTCTGTCCTCCCCTCCCAGCCTGGAGGTCCCAAGGAGAGGTTATGGCTTCTCAGAGACTCCCTGGCAGCCCTGTCACTTGTGTTCACATAGGGGAAGGGGTGCATGTAGCACAAGCAGCTATATAAATGTGGGTGTAGGGGCAAGTCCTCCGGGGTCACTTGGACAGTTTGCTGATGATGTGGATCAGGGCCACGTTCTCCTTGAGACACTGGTTGTCAGCCCAGAGGTTGTACAGGGCCTTTAGCTCCTCTTCCCACTCAGTGGCCTTGCGCTCCAGCTCCAGAAAGGCCCGCCTCTCTGCAAAGTGCTCCCGCCTCTGTGTGGTGTGCTCCAGCTCCACCTTGAGCTGCGCCAGCCACAGCCGTGGTCTGGGTCAGGGACTCATGAAGTCTCTAGTTCTCAACGCGCAGCTTTGCGAAGAGCTTCCTGAAGCCTCCCTAAGGCTTTCTGATTTGGGCTGGGGTTCTGGGTTCAGGTCTTGCTTCCTCTGGAGGGGAAGGGTTGGATTCTGTGCTGATGTAGGCTGGCTTCGCCTCCTCCCCCTTCACAGGCCCTCTCCTCTCCTTGACAACTCTACGGTGCTCCCTGGAGGCCTGTGGTCCCTGTCCTTGCCCATCAGGCACCTCTACTCTCCGGGCAGGGCCATCAGAATTCTCAACCCCATGGACTCAGGGCTTCCAAGAAGGGTCCAGGCTTTGTGAAGCTTGGTCTTGATCGGGATGGGAGAGTCCAAGGCAGGCCGGCAAGAGTGAGGGTCTGCGAAGTTGGCTGCTGGCCCCAACCCCTGATCGGCCAGTTTGCTGGCTACAGTGGGCGTCATAGCCACTGGCCCAATCAGGGCCATCTTCTGCGGCTGCGGGTGCCATGGCCACGGGGCTGGGGCTGGGGTCCAGATCCCCCTGCGGGGTTGTTCTCTCCAGCTCTGGACCACGCCTGCGTGTTGTTCTCTCAGGTTTGGAGCCGTGCACAGTCCCTGCTCCAGACCTAATTTGCATATATATATTTTATATATATATATATTATATATATATATACATATATATATATATATATATATATATATATATAATAACTGTCTCAAAAAGATTCAGGTACATATTTCCCTAAAAATACCCACAAAAATACAGAAGTTTGAACCTGGTCAAACCCATACTTTCAGAAGACAAATACCATGTGCAATTGTTTTATTCTAATATACTTTGAGTACAGTGTGATTTTATGACCTTCAACTATAGTCTTGTGGTTGTTCCCTATTATCAGTTTGAGGCACTAGATTAAAACATGACCTTTAACAATTACCAAAAGAGATCTTCTGTGTTTTCTGTATTCAAAGAGTTATCGGTTCTTTTAACCTTTGGAAGAGAACTTTTATTCATCTGGTGTTATTTAAAATCCAAATGACTTTTTGAGACCCTTTTAGTTCTAAAGAGGAGGAATATTTAAAGAAGGACAGATAAGTATTAAAATTAAACATTTGGTAATTAGTGTATAGACTGTGCCTGATGTATTCAAAAGTGTGAACATTCAGTCCGTGAACATTGTGTTACTGCAAATTGATGTCAACCTTACTTAGAGAACCAAAAGCCCTGGAAATATGTTGAGCTTTTAAATATTATTGAAGACGTCTCTAGTGAAATATTCTGTTTGCCAGGTTGTGTTTATGAGCAAAATTCTTGAACTTTTACTTCCCACTTAAATATCCCGAGACTTTTTTATTTAATATTTCCAACTTATTAATAAATGCAATGTGAGAAAAATGTGTAATGTTCTGATTAAAATCCAATAATTATTAAAAATAAACCAAAATATAATAGATGTCTGTAAAAGATGCCAACAGAATTTACCAGAGAGAAGATAGGCTTTTCAACAAACTTTTAGGTGTAGCAACTGAATAGACATGTGTAAAAGAAAATGTACTGTAACTCCTATTTCACTTCACACCATTACACAAAAGTAAATATGATATAGATTATAGTCCTGAATATAAAAGCAAAAACACTTAAACCTGTAGAGCAAAATATAAAAGGAAATAGTTACTACCTTGGGGTAGAAAATGGTTATAAAGACAGAATAAAATATCCACACATAAATGTGATAAATTAAATTGTCATCAGAATGAAAACAACCTTCTGTTTAAAAAAACAGAAGGGCAAACCACAGAGAGGGCTAAACATTCTCAACTTTTGTAGTGTCTTTTAAATTATATCACTCAATCTTAGATTTGAAAAGTTTAAATATTTATGAGATTTCTTCAAATATTCTGAACATGATTCCTTTGGCAGACTTTAACAAATGCTACAAGAAAAGAACATATATTATACACGAATTTACAATAAACAAACAAAAAAATATTAAAAATAAACTGTCACTAAGGAAATACAAATTAAAAGGCAATGATAAATCACCTGACATTCTCCTGATGGTTAAATTTAAAAATACTGAAGCTAACACAGTTTGCCTGAATATTGAGTAGTTAGAACTCTTGTCCTTGTAAGAGTAGGTGCACAGTGAAACAACTACTTTGAAAAACAGTTTGGTAGATATAACTCAGGAGTTACACTCTAAGATATTTATCAAAATAAATGAAAATATTTGTTCAAAATTTACTTATGCATAATTTTAGTAGTTTTATTTTTAATAGTTGAAAGTAAAAAAAAAAGTTGTCAATAGTCAAAGGGATACATATGATATAATCCTATCAGTAATACAAATATATGAAGCACTGACATATAAAAAATGTGTCTGAATTTCAACAGCAATATTCTGAGCAAAATAAGCCAAAACTGCTACCATGAGATTTTCTTAACATGAATTTATAGAAGACGATATGGTAGAAATCAGATCAGTAATGTCTGAAGCACAGATTGGGAATCAGGAATTTACTATAAAAGAGCCCAGGGGAATTTTATGGGATTACAGAAATATCTTAAACACAAATGATAGTTGTTTTGGTTATAATTTTTTTTTTTCAAATTCACTGAACTGTACATGTAAAATATGTGAATTTTGCCCTAACAGGTTTGGCTCAGTGGATAGAGTGTCAGCCTGCGGACTCAAGGGTCCCTGGTTCGATTCCGGTTGAGGGCATGTGCCTTGGTTGCAGGCACATCCCCAATGGCAGGTGTGCAAGAGGCAGTTGATCGATGTTTCTCTCTCATTGATGTTTCTAACTTTCTATCCCTCTCCCTTCCCCTCTGTAAAAAAAATCAGTAAAATATATTAATAAAATAAAATAAAATATGTGTATTTTACTTTAGGTAAGTTATGCCTCAGTAAAGTCAATAAAAATGGACCAAAACAAATGTTAATTTCCTAAATATTAAGAAACTTGCACATTATTAAAAACAAGATGTAATTTACTAATATCAAGCAGAATTTATCATCAGAGTACAACTTAGCTGCATAACTACATATCAGGATATCTAACTTTGCATTGAACAGATTAAGGGTGAAAATTCATGTTAATAACAACCTACACTAATAAAAGAGAAACATGCAAATTGGTGTCACTCCGCTACACCCAACAGCCAATCAGAGCAAGTATGCAAATTAACCCAACAAAGATGGTGGTTAATTTGCATATGCAGGCGTGGAGTGAAGACTGAAGGCTCTGGAAGGAGTTAAGACTGAAGACTGAAGACTAAAGACTGAAGACTGAAGACTAAAGAGGCTTGGCTTCTTTGCTGTGGCTGGACCAAAGGCCTGGGTCCCGGGTGCTGGAGGAAAACCAGTGCCAGCAGCCAGGGGAATGAAGGTCTATTGAGCAAATTTTTGTGCAATGGGCTTCTAGGAAACTTTATAATGTTATTTGACAGAAATCAGCTTTCCCAACAAATTATATATGAAAAATAGTAACAGAATAGGAATAGAAGAATATTGCCTTCTATTAGATCCAAAAACATTTACAATAAAAAAACAAAGACAGTAAGTTGATTGTTAAAATCAGGAACTTTAGAAGAATGTCTCTGGTCATAATACCAATAAATGTTACCTCAGATATTCTAAAAACTTCAGAAAGACTAGAAAATAAGCTCTCTTTCCCACACACTAGGAGAAATCATCATTTATGCTGATACTATCTATACTAATAATAAAGAAATATGCAAATTCTCCGGGATGCTGTCACAGTAACAGTAACAATTGAACAGCAGGCTGGCAGGCTGCTTGGGGCGACCAGGCTGGCAGGAGGGTTAGTGAGGGATGACCAAATGACTGAACAGCAGGCTGTGTGGGCTGACCAGGCTGGCAGGGGAGACAGTTGGGGGCGACCAGGCTGGCAGAAGGGGGCAGTTGGGAGTGACCAGGCCAGCAGAGGGAGAAGTAAGGGGTGACCAGGCTGGTGGGGGGATGGCAGTTGGGGTGATCAGGCTGGCGGCAGAGGCAGTTAGGGGTGATCAGTCTGGGGGGGTGCTGCTGTTAGGGGCAATCAGGCAAGTGAACAATTAAGAGCCAGCAGTCCTGGATTGTGAGAGGGATGTCCGACTGTTGGTTTAGGCCTAATCCCGGGGATCAAGCCTAAACCAGCAGTCGGACATCCCCCGAGCAGTCCCAGATTGTAGAGGGTGCAGGCTGGGCTGAGGGGGAACTGCCCCCCCCCCATGCACAAATTCTGTGCACCAGGCCTTTAGTAATTATATAACTAAAAAACACAGTCTTTGAAGGAACATAACAGAATCCTGTGTGTCTCTACAAAGTATCATAAACTACATTCAGGTACAATTAGCTGAACTCAAATCCAAACTCTGCCCCTTGTGAAGTGATGGCAGCTGAAATATATAATTAGCATTAACCTAATATGGGCTGCTTAGAAACTACTGTATGCATTTATGATTCATTAAGAGATCTGGGCTGAGTTCAACCTCAGAATTTGGAGTTCCCTTGCTCTCTCACTCCTTTCTGGGATTTTGCCCTCACTTTACAGCCCCTATTGTTTGGTCTGTTTGGGCTACTATAAGAAAACACCAAAGATTGGATAGCTATAAACAACAAAAATTTCTTGCAGTTCCAAAGAAGGGGAAGCTCAGGGTCATAGTACTAGCAGATTCAGTGTTTGGGGAGGGCTCACTACAGAGTGTGCCTTCTCACTGTATTTTCATTTGGCAAAAACAGCTAGTAAGTTCTGTGGGGTCGATTTTACAAAACCATTAATCTCCTTCAACAGGGTTTTATCCTCATGACCTAAGCACCTCCAAATACCACCATATTGAGGAAACACAAATATTCAGATCACAGCATTTCACTCCTGAACCCCGAATTCATCTTTTTCACATGCAAAATACATTAATTCCATCTCAACACCCCCAAAAGTCTGAAATCATTCCAAAATCCACTCAAAAGTCTAAAGTCCAAAATTCATTTAAATTATCATTTAAGTCAGATATGGGTGAGACCCAAGGTATAATTAATTCTGAGGCAAATCGCTCTCTAGCTGTAGACCTGAAAAGTCAAACAAGTTATGGGCTTCAGAACTGTAATGGTGGGATAGACATAGGGTAAACACTCCAGGTCCAAAAGGGAAAAATAGGAGAGGAAGGGCTGACAGACACCAGGAAAGTCTAAAGCCAACAGGGCAAACAACACCAAATCTTACGGCTTGAGAATAATCTTTAACTGGATGTTCTGCCTGCTAGGCCCACGGGGACAGGTGTCCTGCCTTCTAGACACAGTGGGGCACTCACAGCCATGGCTTTATGGCTTTCCAGGGCTGGAGTTGTTTTGTTATTTTTGAGTCTTTTTTTTCGTTCTTTATGATTTTCTAAATGTATGATGTGTTTATGTAGGGATTAATAAACACTGCATTTATATTTTTGATAAAACTTATCACACATAAGTATAATTTTAAAAATATATTTATGTATTAAGACCATGAAAAACATATCTTCCTCCTTTTGTCTCTTTTGGTACCTTTTTAACAAGTGCTAATAAATATTTAATGAAATAAGTGACCCTGTCATAAAATTTTCCTTTTTCTTTGCTTACTACCAATGCACCTGTCGCTTCACTTCCTTGTTTGTTATAAAATTTCCATTTTCAAATAATTTAATTTGTTTCTTTGAATTTCCTGACACTGGTAAAATTTTTAAGTTAATATACTATTTCTTAAAAATACATATTTTTATTTCATATAAGCTTACAAAAATTTATTTTTTAATAAAAATTAATTTTTAAAAAATTTATTTTTTAATTTATTCTTTATTTCAAGTCTTTGACTAGTAAGAAAATCATAAACTAGCTATTTTGTTATTTTTCATTAAATTAGAAGAATGTCAATTATTTAAATTATTTTCAGCTGAAATTACCTGTTCAGAGAAGGATAAATTAAAAATATGTGATTAAAAATGTGTGATTTTAGTATTCATGTTTCCTAATGTATGGATTAACTGAATGGTAAACTTGACTAGTAACACAGATATACATTGCTTTTCAACACATCTCATTATAGTTTTACTTCTGAAGATATAAATAAAGTCACATGTAAAGGATTTACCAAAAAAAGAAGATTTTATAAATTGAGGTAAAAAAATATTAAAGATAAATTAAGCTAGCTCCTTGGAAATTTTATATCCTCAATTATTTTATTAAATTTTGATCCATTTAAGTCATAAAAAGAAGTGGAGTAACAACTTAAATGAAGCTATATATAAGAACATATCCAATCAACAATTTTATCAAGGGGATATGTCAAATTACCTAATAGTTATTCTGCACTATTTCAAGCACTCCTAAATAATTTCAGAACAGAGAAGCCTTTTAAAAGTAAAGGAAAAAATGAGGAGAGAAGATTGTAAGTGGAAAGAGGTATTTGCTTTGCTGATATTTAACACACTCATTTTTGTTAATGATTTCTTTTTGTCTTTGCAAGCAATTTATTTAACACAGGTCAAAGCATACAGGATAATATCTCTTTTTTTTTTCTCTTTATTGATTAAGGTATTACATATGTGTTCTTATACCCCCATTGCCCCCCACGCCCCACTCATGCCCTCACTCCCCTGGTGTGTTAATGATTCTTGATATTTTAATCACTTCACCCATATTCCATGAGCTCCCTTAAAAAGCAATCTAAAAAAAATAGGGAACTTATTTTTCAGAACAAATTAATAATAGTTGTACTTTAAAAATTGAAATATTTACTGTCAATCCCACTCCATACATACAGGTTTACAAAAGTAGGTTTACCATTGTTTGTTGGAAAATAATAAAATAATTAATAATACAAGAATAAACTCGGTTCCTAGTACTCACAAGTGTAAATCTACTTTTGCCTCACCTTGTGTAAGCAGATAGGGCCATCTGTCTTATAAGGAGGTGAGTTTATAGCAAGCTTTTCTATAAATGCATTACCAAAGATGGAATTAGTTTTTTAAATGAGGCAGTGAGGCACTTGCATATCTAGCATGTAGAACAAATAAGCTTTTGAGAATTAAAATTACATACTGTTTAGATGTTTACATAATGAATTTAAAATTTAAATAACATCAAAGCTTGCAAATTCTTGATTAACATTGAATAGAATAAAGGTGTCTCATACTACATCTTTAAAAGTCTAACTATATTTTCCTGATGCTATTTTCAAAGCAAAACACTCACATTTCTTGCTTTGCTTCTTGTATTTTGTCCTTCACCCACATGTGCCCATACTAATCTCTCTATACCATTTAAATGATTGTTGGGATCTTAGATTTTATGTGTGTTTGCACAAATAAGCAAAACTGAATGCTTATTGTAAGCAGAAGCTTTATCTTATTCTCCTTTATATAATTTATGTCTCAAAGATATTCTAATTACAATTATTCTAATTTTGTATTTATAATCTTGTCTTGCATTATATCATATTAGCTGAAAAAAATAAAGCCAAAAATTGATAGCTTTTTCCTACTTGAGATTTCAGGAAGCCATGCCACTTTAAAACTTACTAAGCTTTTGCTAAAATAAACTGATGCTGGATTAAAATACTATCCCACTGAGGCAGGCAAAAAAGAAATACAAATGTTTATATCAATACACCTTAAATTTTCACATGGAGAATAATGAAAGTATATAAAAAGGAACCACTATGATAAACTGATTAACAACGCTTACACATTAATGCTGCTGATAGATTAATACCTCTATAAAGTACTTAGAAATTAAGATTCTAGCCTAGAGCTAAAGGAATCACTTTATTTTGTTATGTGCCTATCAAGCACAAAATATTTTTTTAAGAAAAAACAACACCTATAGTCATGAAAAGATAAACTTCCATTTATTTTTTCCTAAGGCTTTTGGAAAATAGAAAAATCTATCTCTTTCTTAATTAATTGTTTGTCCTTAACTATTTTTATTTTTTGTAAGTTAATATTTTAGGGGCTGTCAGAGCCAGCAAGAGCTCTGCATGAGCACTGCTGCTCTGAGTTGCTCTGAGTCCATATATTCTTCTAAATTCTTCCTGACTACGCCAGGACAGGTCCCTTCCCGAACCCTATTCGCTACACTAACTACTGGGAACTTAATCCAAGTTCCTCCTTTAACCTCTCTGTTCACTAGTTACAGGTGTTGGGTCCAAGCCCCTCTGCCTGGGGCTGGGCCTTCTAGGACGCTGGGTAGTAGACTGAGAAGCCATGAGAAGTTGTAGGTCTATAAGAATGAGTCTATTGCAGAAGCCAGTCAGTGGTTCTCCACCTTCCTAATGCTGATACACTTTAATACAGTTCCTCATGTTGTGGTGACCCCCAACCATAAAATTATTTTTGTTGCTACTTCATAACTGTAATTTTGCTACTGTTATGAATCGTAATGTAAATATCTGATATGCAGGATGTATTTTCATTATTCGCGACCCACAGGTTGAGAACCACTGCTAGACAAACACATCTTCACAGCAAACTCCCATATACTGGTACAGACAGGCGTACACAGGCTGGCAAATACATATATCTTTCTCACACAGGAGTGACACAGGAATTTTGGGTGTAAAGCAGGACAGGTTTAGGAAATATTAGAAATTTTGGAAATTAGGGGGACCATGGAGGAAGCACAGGGCTACAGAGCAGCAGAAGCATTGAATGGAGGAGCTGGAAAGCTGCAACAGATACATTGCCATGGAATGAGGGAGCTGGGAACAGCAAAAGGTCTATATTTACAAAATAAAGGGAAGGAAGCCCTTCATCCAGGAGGACGAAGTGAATAGAAAAACAATAAGGAAGGAGCGGTGAGAACCTCTCATGTCCCATGTGAGTTTCAACCTTCCAGCCCAGGAGTTACTATAGTAACCAGTCTAAGGGAACAGTGACCGATCAAAGGGGATATCAAGGCACCAAGATCTGCAGCCTTTATTAGCCTTAGGAAAAAGGAACTTAGTGGGACCCTTTCCCCCTCCCCATGTGGGAGTCCATTCTGTGGGACTCTTTCCCTCTCCCCACGTGGGAATCGGTACCTGTTCCTCAATAAATCTCCACCTTTGCTATACCACTTGCTGTCCGTGGATTCATTCTTCGATTCCAGCAGACGAAGAATCCGGGTTACAGTCTAAAAATTCCATATCAGTAGAAGCAGTCATAATCGCCTTTGTACCCACAGTTATTATCTAAGCAGCTGCATGCTGCATGCTGCCCTCTAGACTCACGGCCTATCTTAGTAGTGGCACCTGCACTCTCTGCCTCAGCAGCTTCTCCTGTATCCGGTGTCTCCCATAGCTACATCCTCTGTGCCAACCACCGCTCTAGCACACTCACTCCTCTGTCCAGCGCACTGGCTGGTTACATGGTAGCTATATCCGAGCTCTCTGTGATCTCTTAGCCTTACATCGTAGCAGTACCAGCGCTCAGCTCCATCTCTCAAGCTTCTGCTTCTTCACACTCTAGCCCACTTCTTCCCACTCCAGCAGATGAGCTGGTCAGTGACTTGTATATTATTCCAGAGACAAAGAAGGCTTCGTTCCAATAGTTACATCAATCATATTTCGGCTACAGAAGGGCGCGCATACGCAGTGTACGGTGAGATTGCTGTGCTTGTGCCCTTGCACCTGCTTATGGTATCTTAGCCTAGGCGCAGAGTGTCCTTGGACATTCGTCTTACTAACAACAAGGCCTTTCACACTCTGAGTGTCCTTGGCTATCTGGCAACCCTGGTATGGTACTCACAGGGGGAAGTGGGGAAAAAGTGGGACATCTATAATACTCTCAACAACAAAGGTTTATAAAAAGAATATTAACAATATTTTGAAATACACCAAAGCAAAATACTGTATATTAGAATTATAATGGACTGACTTAAAGCATACACAAATTTTAGAGGGGCACTGTATATAGTTTTAAGGCTAATACTACTGCAGGAAGAAAGGAAATTATTAAGCTATACATTAATCTCAAGGAGTTTCTTTAAAAAAAGCACAGCAAACTAAATGGTCATAAAAATGTAAAGGATAGCTGTCTGGGGACAGGGGTTGCAGGACTGGGTGTAAAAGGTGAAGGGATTAAGCAAAAAATACTCATAGACATGAAAAGTAAATTAGAAATCAAACACAATAGACTTAGTAAAAAAGACAATTTGTTCTTTGACAAAACTAATAAAATTAACAGATATGGAGATACTGTTTTTCTAATTATTTTTATTGTTAATTTATCTTTATTGCTGAAATATTACAAATGGCCCCTTTTTTGTTTGTGTGTTTTTTCCCGATTGACTCCCTCTACCCCATACCTGCTCCTCCCAGGCCTTCACCACTCTATTGTCTGTGTCCATGGGTTACTCATATATGCATATAAGTTCCCCAGTTAAGCACTCCTCTTCCACCACCCCCACCCCACCTTCCCTATGAAATTGGTCAGTCTGTTCCATGCTACTATGTCTCTGGTTCTATTTTATTCAACAATTTATTTTGTTCATTCAATTCCACATATGAGTGAGATCATGTGATTCTTATCTTTCTTTGACTGGCTTACTCTCCAAGTCCATCCATGCTGTTGAAAATGGTAAGAGTTCTTTCTTTTTTACAGCTGGGTAGTATTCCATTGTATACATGTACCACTGCTTTTTTATCCACTCATCAGCTGATGGGCACTTGGGCTGTTTTTATAAAAAGTACTGCAGAGCAA
Organism: Myotis myotis; assembly: GCF_014108235.1. Classification (NCBI taxonomy): domain Eukaryota; kingdom Metazoa; phylum Chordata; class Mammalia; order Chiroptera; family Vespertilionidae; genus Myotis; species Myotis myotis. The sequence continues at coordinate 64,751,902 of NW_023416335.1, read as the reverse complement.
CATCAGCAAACTCAGAGGGAAGGCAGCGTGAGTGGGTGAGGGGGGGAAGATCAATGGAAGAACTTGTATGCATTTATGTATAACCCATGGACACAGACAATAGTGTAGTGAAGGCCTGGGGTGGGGGGCTTAGCATAGGCTAGAAGGTGTCAATGGGGGAAAAATGGGGACATATGTAATATTTTCAAAAACAAAAATTAAAAAAAATAAAATGGAAACCAATGCAAAAATATGAAAGGATAATAGATACAATATACATTGAAATATAAGAATTATTATAAAATGTAAATTAATTTGAAGTCTTAAATGCAATGGACAAATTTTTGCCAAATTAATTACAGAAAAAAACAGGTAGCAGAAATAATATACAAATGAAACCAGTAATTAAAATATTACAAGGAAGACCTCAGATCAGGATGGCTTTTCAGTAAATTATGATAAGCATTTAATGACCAATAAAAAACAACTGTAATTGTAAATACTTTTATTATTATTTTATTAATAATAATATAAATACTATGATAGCAATCAAATAGCACACTCTTCACCAGAACAGAAAAAAAGAGAGAATTCTTCAAACTTACTTTATCATTAAAAAAAAATAAGATAAAGATTTCAAACCTAAGGACAGTAAGATAATTAGGCCAATTTAACAATTTGGCAAGTATCTTAAAATATTAGCAAACAAAAATTCAGCTTTATGAAAAAAATGTGTTTATTCCCAATTAATAGGATAGGGCTTGTTATAAAATAATCTTGATTTTTCAATAAATTTGGCTTAATATCAATTAAAGTAATCAACTGCATTAAAATAAAAGAAAAATGCCCACAAAATTATTGTCAATGGCATTCTTCATGAAGCCAACTCAGATGGGAGAAGTTGTGCAGCAACGCATGGCTAAGGGCAGCCTTGACCAACTCCTTCAGAAAGGTCCTGGGTTGCACTTCTGCATCAGTCCAACATTTGATGTGGGTGCTCTAAAAAGAATGTGTCCTTGGTAGAAGTAGCTCCAGAAAGATACACCCATCAAGCAGCTGACAGCTGGAAATTGTCTGCCAAGCAGCCCTCCCAGACTTGGTTTTCCCATCAGAGTTGCTGATGAACGCCACACAGAATATTTTCTATCACTTAAATCTCTAACTAGAGGCCTGGTGCACAAGGTCTCTTAGCCTGGCCTGCGCTCTCTTGCAGTCTGGGAGCCCTCGAGGGATGTCCGACAGGGAGCTGGCCTAAGCTGGCAGTCAGAGGTCCTTAGCGCTGTCACAGAGGCGGGAGGGGCTCTTGTCACGTCTGCTGCACTCACCAGCCATGAGCCCGGCTTCTGGTTGAGTGTCTGCCCCCTGGTGATCAGTGTGCATCATAGTGACCTGTCATTTCGCTGTCTGGTCGATTTGCATATTAGCCTTTTATTATATAGGATACCATTTTGTCTGTTGGAATTTAGGGCTGGAGCATGGGAGCTGCTTTGACTTGCCTGTGCCTGAGGAAGAGTCCTTTCCTTTTCTGGACTCCACATAATGCTAAGGCTTTTCAAATCGCTCAGTATATGATATGGAACAGTATTCCCAGCTGTGGAACATGCTGTCTCCAGTATCTGACCAGATCTACCAGGCATGGTGTTCCACCTTCATGGTGAGAGGTGCAAATATGCTAATGCTTCCTCTGAAGAAATGTCTTAACATGAGCTTGATCATTGGCCTCTTAAAATGTTTACTGATTTTGTGGACAAACCTGCATAGGGTTTATCTCCTACCCTCTGAGGCTTATATCATAGTTAGGTCTTCTTCATTTGCTCTGATTAGCAGGTGTCAACAATAGAAAGGGTCAATGTGATATTGTGAGGGATGACCAGGCAGGGCAGATCATTTTTGGATTAGATCATACAGAGGGTGAAAGAGTTAGCCTACCATTGGTGTTAATGTACAATATACAGTGCTGCTCATTTCATGTGAACATGAAATGCTTCTGATCTTCTTTTATACTAATTGGGGGAGGGGAAACAAACAACATACATTTAACAAATGAATGGCCACATACCATATACCCAAGGCTGTGTTCATCTTCTCTAGCAAAGACACCTAACCTGGCATGATGGCTGCAATCAAGGATACTGTGTGTGTGTGTGTGTGCGTGTGTGTGTGTGTGTGTGTGTGTGTGTGTGTGTGTGTGTGTGTGCTTTTATGGTAATCTACTGTCATTTTTAAAACTCTGACTAGAGCAGGGGCTACAATGGGTTCTTAAACTGGACCGGAGGGCCGGAACAAAAGCATGGATGGAGTGTTTGTGTGAACTAATATAAATTCAAAGTAAACATCATTACATCAAAGGGTACGGTCTTTTTTTTTTTTAGTTTTATTCATTTCAAACGGGCCGGATCCGGCCCGCAGGCCGTAGTTTGCCCACGGCTAGACTAGAGCATGAGCTGGAGATATGAACAAAAATATAATCCTTGCATCCTTTATATCCTTAGCAATATAATATCAGGAAAGATAGTGCTTTTGTTTGTTTTGTTTTTAAATATACTCTTTTGGTTAGGGTGGAGGGAAGAAATTATTCAGGCTTCTTCCAATTCCCTTTGCCATGATGATAACTCTAATCCCATAGGCCAAGGACCCTGTGCCAACTACCAATTATGTATATTCCAATTATAAATTTGTGGACCAGGAAAATGACCACTAAGTAGACTACAGAGCTAATAGAGGCCGTGGGAATTCAACCTTGGACACAATTGCATTTATTGTTCTCCATATGTGCCCACTCTAATAAAGATGGCATTATGATTCTCTATGTTTTATATATTTTTTTTTAATATATTTCAGAGAGAGGAAGGGAGTGGGAGAGAGGGGTGGAAAGGCAATGAGAGAGGAACATTGATCGGCTACCTCCTGTACCCTACCTACTAGGGATCCAGCCTGTAACCCAGCATGTGCCCTGACTAGGAATCAGATCAAAACGGTGACCTCCTAGTGCATGGGACAATACTCAATCAACTGAGCCCCATAGGCCTGGCTATGATTCTCCACATTTTTAGTTATTAAAGAAATTTTGTCCTGAGTCCAAAAGTCCTCAAATATTTGACACAATTATATGACGTAGACATTTGAATTGGTGTTACAGGGTTCTTTCTCCCGAGATTCAAACTCTTAAAGAATCTTCATCCACAAATAGTCTAGGTCCCAAAAGCTAGGAAAGAGATGCTGACTTTATTAGGGTGACATCTTTCAGTCTCCATCATACAATGTTCTTTCATTGAATGTTAAAACAATGAGTAGAATCCTTGTAGGTGCCCACTTATTTTTCCATGGGGTGTTATTTTCCTACACCTACAGGTGCTATTTCTTTTTATTTTTCTCCTGGGAATTTACTTATATGATATGTTTTTTGTTCTGTTTTTTACTTAAATTCTTTAAGGTATTACACAAGTTCCCCCTTTCCCCCCATTGGCCTCTCCCCTGCCCCGTCCTCCCCCAAGCTTTGGTTTTGATCATATGCATGCATACAAGTCCTTTGGTTGATCTTCAGGTGCTATTTCATATACTATCTTCAGGTTAGACTCCTTTGACCTTACCATACATCACAATAATTGTATCTACTTGATTTGTCAGTTAAATAGGGCCTAAGTTTTAGAGTCCTATCATTCTAATTGTTACCAGTAAGCCTACCTCCATCATTGACTCTCATATAGTCAGTAGTAGCTACATGGAGAGATATCATCAAACATTTGGTGATGCTGGTGCCCCTCTCACTAGCATATTCCTGAAAAACATGGTAAATGGTATATTATATTGCAATATAATAGCCTTACAATATTTAGCTCCTTACATAGACTAGTCACCCCAGAAAGCCCAATTTCTGGGTATTTTAATCCCCCGTTCACTATATGTGATGGCAATTCTGACATTTCAATGTCACTTAAAGCAGACCATGGATTTTACCATCTTTCTCTAAGTCATTCTAGTAACAAGTCTGTAGTATGTCCTGAGGTCCTTTCAAACATGTTAAATCTTGTATTCCAGGTCAGTGCTCCCAAATCAATAAAACTCTCCCTGGATAAAGAAACTTCAGAATTTAGTCCCTCACACTCTCCTGTTTTCTGGTGGTACATATTACCTCAATATTACAGATACTTTGGATTTAAATCCCTTTTTTCATTTTTTCTTATAAGGTCCAGCATGTTTTCAGCAGGGACTTTTTTTTAACTTAACTCTAGTTATAGGCCTATTTGAAAGTGGGCACAGATCCTGACTGGGGAGGGGTTGTGCTGTCTTTCAGTTAAGAGAACTCTAATTTCTCAGATAGAAAGGAATGATAATGGAGGAGTGGGCCATTTCTGTGGCACCAGTAGGTTCAGAGGAACCAGTATATACAAGATGTTCCAGGGAATGAGACCAGGTAATCCTATCCCATCTGTCAAGGTCCCACTATTTCCCAACCAGGGTCCTGACCCTCGCATAGCACATCAGCTTTTGTTTTGAAATTTAACAGTTTTGGAGCCAATAATTTTGACAATTAAATCCTATACTGGGTCCTCAGTGTTTTTTGTTTTTTTCTGCTTTTCCATGCAAGATATGAGGTAATTTTTACATGCTGCTTACAAGGCTGGTATTTGATTGTTAAAACTAAGATTTTGACAGTCCTGCTCACTAAATCTGCCACTATTACTAATAAAAATAATAACTGGAATTTATCAAGCACTTACTATATGCCAGATACTTCCATAAGTACTTGAATGCAGTGAGAGTTAATTCACACACACACACACACACACACACACACACACACACTCACACACTCACACACACATATATACAAAAATGATTTTACTGCTGAAACCGGTTTGGCTCAGTGGATAGAGCATCGGCCTGCGGACTGAAAGGTCCCAGGTTCGATTCCGGTCAAGGGCATGTACCTTGTTTGCGAGCACATCCCCAGTGGGAGATGTGCAGGAGGCAGCTGATTGATGTTTCTCTCTCATCGATGTTTCTAACTCTCTATCTCTCTCCCTTCCTCGCTGTAAAAAATTAATAAAATGTATTTTTTTTTTTTAAAAATGATTTTACTATTGCTTATCTCGTAGCAAAGTTCCAGAGAATAACTGATTGTTCAGCTTATACCTACTGCCTATCCCTGGACTAATCAACTATGTCTAGGTTGTGTGAGCATTATGACTGCTCCCTGGTGGTACTAAATGATCAGACTCAGTGTGAGGTGAGGAGGAAAAGCAATCCTCAAAGGAAAGAGTTGATAACAGGTATAATTTAAATGTATAATTATTAAAGGAATATGCAATGAGTAAATAGAATTGAAATATATATATATATATATTTAAATATTTAACTATTCATAGTAAATATTTATTAATTTAAATGTATTAAGAATGAGCCCTACCAGGCATGGCTCAGTGGTTGACCTATGAACCAGGAGGTCATGGTTCCATTCCCTGTCAGGCACATTGTCTGGGTTGCAGGCTCAATCCCCAGTGTGAGCATGCTGGAGGCAGCCAATCAATGATTCTCTCTCATCATTGATATTTCTATCTCTCTCTTCCTCTCCTTTCCTCTATGAAATAAGTAAAAATACCTTTAAAAAAAGAATCAAACTATTCAGAAAACATAGGGACAAATTATAATATTATATACTACAAAAAGAAATAGTTATATATTCTGAGAGTGTTTAAATTTTTAACAGCAAGAACTATCATTTTTGATTAAATAAACATTAATTTAAGTAAATGATATAATTTTTTAAAGTATATTATAAAATATTTTAATTGGTAATTTTTATTTTCAATAAGTAAGCATCATGAATTATGTATTTTCATTAATGAGTGTACACACACACACATACACACACAGAGTTATTCACAATTCTAATATTGTAATCAATTCAAAATTAAGAATGTTAGACAGGTTTTCATGGAATATTCAACATATATTTACTTACAAACCAAAGCCTTAGAACATATGGAGTACTAAAAAATTCCTCAGTAATTTGGAAAGCGTTTGAATATTTCTCTTTCAGCATTGATTAGAAGAAGTATATGTGCAGCTGTTAAAATTTTACCTTCTTCATTGTTCCTATTCTCATGTATCATGCATAACATGGTCCTTATGTTTACATCAAAACTCAGTTAGTCGGTGGCCAGTTAGAGTATCAGCCACACACTGAATGGTCGTGGGTTTGATTCCTGGTCAAGGGCAAGTACCTGGGCAAGTACCATCCGGGTTGGGGCACATGCAGGAGGCAATCCAATCCATGTGTCTCTCTCACATCAATGTTTCTCTCTTTCTTTCTCTCTCAAAATATCCTCCGGTGAGGATTAACAAAAAATAAAAACAAACAACAACAACAACAGCAACACTGTTAGCAGATGCCAATGATTATTAGATGTGACTTAAAAGTAAATGTAAATATACTGCTTTCTTACTTATCTATAGGAGTTCCTTTAAGATGCATTTTGATACCAATATCATTTTAATAAAAAATGAAAACCTGAGGCTATTATATAGTCAGTATAATTTAAGATTGCTGTTGAAATTTTTGAGCTATGAATTGAGAGTAATAGATACAATAAATTGTAGTGTATAATTTTGAACACTATTGATCAATTTACTAACCTTGATATATGATAGGATAGCACATCTCTATTTGCATACACATATACAGAAAAACATACATGTATACACACATATATACACAAAGATATTATATATATTCATTATATTTACTTTTATACATATTATAATTTCCTCAATTTATATCAACTACTTCCTTGAAAACAGTAAAGTTTATTTTATTTATTTTAAATCACATTCAAATAAAAACAAGTTAAAGTATAACATCCTTCCTAAATATGACTCACCTTTTATAACTTCTTGTCTCTTCTTTGTCCCATGACAGATAACTCCATGAAATCATGCAGGAAATAAAACAGTTATTATGCTAACCATTTACAAAAGTTTGGACGATAATATGAGCAGGGGAAACAAATTAGCAAAGAAAATTTAGTTTTGCTTCTGTTTTTTGGATGGAGTTCAAAAATAAAATTTTGAAAGTTAACAGAATTGGTAAACATGTCAAAATGTGGAAAACATTTCACCACATCAACAGAGTCCAATGTTTCTAAGCACCCAGCATTGGCCCCAAAGTGCTAAGGTATGTTAGACAGAAATACCTGATGTCAGTCAAGGGGAATAGCTTGATTGCTCAGCCATCCTTTACAATCTCCCACTGAAACAGGTAGAGGTGAAATGGTGTGTATAGCAAAGTCATGAAGATTGATGGCACCTACTGCTTCCAAACGTGCCCTATCTGCATGCAAACCACTTGACACATGAGCTGATGGAAAACAAAGCATGTTTGCCCGGGAAAAGTGCTTCAGCAAGCTTAATTTCCATAGCCATTTGCACAGCAAAAGCAGGATCTAATAGGTCCCAGAGAAATCAGTAAAGCCATGATAAGAATTCAAAGCCACAAACTAAATAAAAAGAGATGATTAGCTACATTGCAGTAGGCAAACAGTGAAGTCTTAAGTGATCAATACTTGACAAGAGACATGCCACAAACTTCATGTATAGGTCAGGCTCACACACCATTTTTTAAATCAATCGACTGACTCTTGGACAAGGCACATAAAATGTCACTTTTTATCTTTCAGTTGATATTTTCCTCGGAGAAGAAAAACCTATCTATTCACCTCCCTGAGAGATTTGATCGAAAAGATAGTCACTCCTGATATAAGGTTTAAAGGGGGAAACTGCAATCAAGTGGAAATTTTTGTCAGTACCTTAATCTCTGATTTGTAGAAGGTTTTGCTTTGGGATATTTGGTGTGTCTGAGGATTGCCACCAAAGAGCCCTTCTGTTCTTTAATGGCTGTGCTAAATCTTAACAAACGTGAGCATGAAAACTATTGTACTGCACTTGTGAGGCATATATCAAAGTTATATTTTTTAAAGCTTGGGAAGGCAGTTGAATCATGCATGTTCTTTATGGAGCTCTGATCAGTCTGATAAAGGCAGTTCAGCTTCAATAAATGCGTTTTAAGTGAATGTTTTGGAAAGTGAATAGGAAATTCAAAGCTCAGACTGTTGCCAAACTGCTCCCACAGCCCTTTGATCACTTTGTTTCTGACATTTGGTTGGAAATGTCTTGTTTTTATTAAAATGTTGGCATCTGGAGACCAAAAAAGTTAACTGTAGTCACTAAAAATATAATATACAGCAAATCATGAAATTACATGACTTATTAAGTACTTTGTACGCATTCCTTAAAAAGGAAAACTATTTCCCCGTGGGGTCACACTCAGCGTTGTACTTGTTTGAGGAAAAACTTCATATTGTTAAAAGAAAGACAAGTGAAGAAGATAAATCAAATACTAGCACTTTGCCTCAGGCAAAAAGTAAAAAAACTTATACAGCTTTACTGTCTGAAAGAATAGGCATACTAGCAATGTCAAAATTAATAAAATTAAAGAGATATGCTGAATTAAAAAGCATGCATTTGCAGGCTGCCTTTAAATGATGATCACAGAACATACCTTTAATTCAAACGATAGAGAAGATAGGATATTATGGCTCTCTCACATTTTACATGCCAGAAGTGTGCATCTATAATTAGCAATGCATATTTTCCTGATCACAACAACCCAGTTTAAGATGCATGGCTTCTGCAATTTAGGAATTGAGTTTATCTGAAGAGTAAGATATCCGTGTAAACCAAAAATAGTGAGTTGAATGTTACTAAAATAGAGACACACTCGTCAGTATGAGATGAATCACATAATTCTTTATACATTTAGATATATGTAACAGGCATAAAATGAGATTCTATGTTTTCACCACCAGCAAAATAGTAATATTAATGTAATTTGAAAAATAAGTCATATATTTATTTTTCCTCTAGTTATAAATGTATTCTAAGATTTACCTAGATGTCACTAATTGCAATTGTTAATGCCTTTTTCACAATTTTAATTTTATTAACTTGCTAACTAATGATATCCCCCAAAGACACTGCATTAATTTGTCATTGTTATCATGTGTTCTGCAGTATCAGGGAGCATGAAGTAAAATAATACTTCTGAAGAACTGGGGACGAGCAATAAATTCTGTTAATTCCAAATCAAACTATCAAGGAAGTACCACAAATAAAATGAACATGTATATATTATTATTTATCATTAACTACACATTTAGGCATTTACATATTCCACTCTTATAAGCAGCTTAGATTAAATTTTCTGATAAAATAATTATAGAAACAGAGATCTCATTGAAAACTCATAGAGACAGCTCTCTCTTGGATAATGGTGGATAAGTAATTTGGAATAAACCTCAATCTTCCTGAATAATTCAAGGTGCTGGGGTATTAAGAAGATATAAAAGAATTACCAGACAGAGAGGCTGGAAGGGAACAAAATCAAACAGGTGAATTTGCAATGTAGACTGCTGTTATCCCTAACATATGTAATTCTGGTAATTCTAGAGATGGTGGATGAAAGTCGGGAAGTGGAGTAAAGCTTTGACAGCATCCGCAGAGAGGGAGAGAAGAATTTAATTCTAAGTCTTGCCCAGAAAGGGCATGGTCTAGTGAACTCCTTCACAGTAGGTTGCGACACAATGAATAGAGACTATGCCAAAGAATAACTCAGAATAATACAGACACAGTAGCACGTTTTAAAATCATGTTAATTCTTGATATAGGTTTAAGAGGATAGTAGAGTGATTGGGCTCTCAGTCTCCTGGGAAGAAAGAAACACATTTTCCCTGGAGGAAGATATCTTAGTCTTCACAATATATCTAAAACCTTTTTTCAACTATAACATCTGGACACAAACATAACTAGGCATATGAGGAAATAAGACAGTGTAAAGAAAAATAGTAGAACAAAAAGAATCTACATAAATTGAGTGTATAAAACTCAATATGAACACAGATCATAAGAAAATACAATGTTTTACAAAATAATGGAGTTGAAAAATAATAAATATATAAAATATGTAGAACACAGATAGTCTTATATATAATTGAAGATACAAAAGGAGAGATGAAAACAGATCAGAAACAATATTTGCAGAGATTATGATTAAGGGTATGTTGATTGAAGGTACCCACAGATTCTAGCTTTGCACACCTCAAGCAAGATACATAAGAGTGTAATTCATATGTAGACGCATTACAGTAAACCTTCCGATATATTAAGACAAAAAGCAGATCTTAAAAAGCAACTTCAGAAAAATATGTTACTGTTCAAAGACTAAAAATCAGGTTGACAACTGATGATTCAACACAAACACAAAATGCAATCCAGAATACAATGCTGCCAGACTAGAATTCTAAATTTCTTGAAGTTGAAAAACATTTGCAGATATATAGTCTAATGAATTGTACAGTTCAATGGTTTAAACACTATTCATATTCAGTGTTTTTGTAGAGCTCTCTTCCATATTTCAAGCAAATAATTTTTTGCCTATCAGCCTTTTTCACTGTTCAACTTTTGGATCTGTACATAATAATTGGGACTACAAGGATGTGAATGATTTTATATATATATATATATATATATATATATATATATATATATATATATATATATTAAATAGCAAATATGCTATTTAGACCAGACAGTGGAATCACCTTCTGGAACAACCTTACAGACCAGTGGGCCTGGAGCAGAGTTGCGAAGGGCTACCCTTGCACGAATTTTGTGCATCGGGCCTCTAGTGTATATATGTGTGTGTGTGTGTGTGTGTGTGTGTGTGTGTGTATTGATTTCAGAGAGGAAGGGAGAGGGAGAGATAAATAGAAACATCAATGATGAGAGAGAATCATTGATCTGCTGCCTCCTGCATGCCCCACACTGGGTATCAAGCCCACAACCTGGGCATGTGCCCTTGACTGGAATACTTGGGACCTTCAGTCCACAGGCTGACACTCTATCCACTGAACCAAACCACCTAGGGTGGTGTGAATGATTTTAGCCTTCTTCTCTAATAAAATATCTTCGCTCTTGGTGATCTTTCCTAATTCTTTAGTTTATGCTCTTCCAAGTCTCAGCCTTCTCTTTCTCTTGATTTCTTGGCTGCAGTCTCCATTTGAATTTATGACTAAACCAAGGTAAACAAAATCTTCAACAATTTCAGTGCCTTAACTGTCTATGTTAAAGTTGTGTATTTTTTGAGTTTTGTCTTCTTCATGTTCAAATGTAGTCATACTTTAACACTTTTTTCATTTTTCATGAGAAGTCATTTCAAATCATTGCTGCTTTCTGCCAGTAAGATGGTGTCATTTGCATGTTTTAACTTATTGGTATTTGTTATACCAATCTTTGCTTTTCCTTTCTCTGAGACTAGGCCAGTTTTTTGTAAGAGATGTTTCGTATACAGCTTAAACAAATAGGGTTATAGAATGCACCCTGACACCTTTGCTTATAAGATACCATCTGTCTTTCCATATTCTATCTTGGCAGTGGCTCCCTGTCTACAATACAGGTTATTGATCAGGATAATCAAGTGCTGAGGTTTGCCTATTTTTTTCAGAACAACCCATAGCTTCTATGGAACTATATTCAACAATAGAAGAACAATATTTTATCAAGGCTAAACTTAAGAAAAGAGACTTACTTGTTTACTAAATCAAAATTAGCCTCTGTGGGTGTTGAATTGAAATCAAATTTCTGTTAAATAGAGCCCCAAGAAATCAATTGTGACCAGCAGTTAATAACCAGTTTGCTAACAGCTTGAGGCAAAGCCAAGGGCAGTTAACACTCCAACAAATTAGTTGTTAACTGTGCTAAAGACTGATTTTGCAGAGATTATTGCTATTATAAATAAACATCAATTCAGGTTTATCACTGAGTATAGAAAAGTTTGCAGCCAAAAAAATGATTTTTACACCCCCAGCTTGATACTCTGGATTCTAGTTAATATGATATTCTAACATCATATGATTTCCTGCTTTTGCAGGAGGAAAAGTAATAAAAGGTTTTTGTTTTCCTTACTCATAGTATAGTTGATTGAAGATTTCTTAGTTACTTATGAGATTCATAGGAAAATACGATACTAGAAATATGTAAATGTTTCATCATTTTTGAGTATATATTCATCATCGAATTGTTAAAACGTGCATGCTAATATTATCAGACACATTGCAAGCATACAAGTAGTAATGCGAGCCAAAGTAAGTAGCAAGCACATCAGTGAACGGTGAGTGCACTGGCGCTTGCAGGGAGTCCTTGCTACTGTAGTTCATCTTGAACTACTGGTTTATGGCAGTAGAGGTTGGTGTTAGGAGTCAGGTTGGAGGTGTGCAGGTACAAAGCCGGATGGGGCTAGCTGCTGCTAAGGATGTGGTACAGGCTAGTAGTAGCAAGAAAGGAGACTATATTCAGGCCCCAGAGCAGCTGTGAGAGCCTAGCTTTTGTCCTGCCTATGTACAGCTGTAAGGGCTAGCCCTGAGTACATGCAAAGCAGTGGGGGTTAGCTTCAGGGGTCTAGACTGATGACTTGGACTCACACAGCCAAAAAGGCATAGACTGGCTGCCTGTGCAGATCCCAGGCTCTGGTTTAGTGGTAATGAACTCCTTTAGCTTTTCCTTGTCTGGGAAGCTTTTTATCTGTCCTTAGGTTTTAAATGATACCATATAGAAGCTTGAACCAGCATACAGAAAATAAAATGATAATATCTTAAGTTATGGGGAGGGGCCCTTATTTATTTATGAAATTGAATAAAATTATAAATTTTTATGGCAAATACTAAAAATACAAAAGGAGAATATGTTTTTGAAAAGAACAGTGTAAAAGGCATCTCCTCCTGACCTTCCAGGAATTTGCTTTAATGGCCAAAGCCTGAGCCAACTTCTATAGGACTTTGATGTATCAAGTCTTCTTTATTTCATCTATCCATCAATATTTTGATCTGTTGCATTCATATATGTAAAATCCTATTCTATTTACAACTGTCATTATATCAATTATGCACTAGCATTTATGTGGGAAGGAGCCTCCTTGCCTAGCAGCTCTTTGCTATGAATATGTGATATTGTATAATACTAAAGGGATTCCTAAGTTGCATTAGTGATTTGACATCATAAATGGAAATTCAATTTTGCTGCTCCCTACTTTTTTGAAAATATCTGTCATATTAAAGACATTTTCATCAAAGGTTCTTAAGATGTAGTTAGAAGAAAAGAGATGAAAAACATAGTCATATTTTTATCTTTTATGATACATATATTAACATAATATTACCTCATTGTTATATCATTTCATTATACAAAAATATATTGCCTTTTTTGTGTTATACTTTTTTTATTAAATAGTCATTCATGATACCTTTTTTTAAATGTCATTTTAGGGACTAAAGCATAGATTTGGGCACCTAACATCACATCTTGAAAGCAGCACCACTGAGATATTAGGGCAGATTGTCACTACAGAAAAATGGATTAGCTATCCAGGTAATAGTGTCATTCATCTAGATTTGCAGTCTGTTCAGGTGTTCATGAAATAAAAATTATTTTTTTTCTACCTGAGACACCAAACATCTAGATTAAAATTAGATAAAAAATGGTCACAGACTTTGATGCTTTTAAAGGTAAATGTTTGTAAAACTTTTATAAAATGCAATGTTCCTCCTTGACCTAGAGTATTTGTGTTTTTTAAAATATCTTTATGCTTAGATTAATTCAGAGTTTATGATTTTATTGAACATTGTGAATTTTAAGGAACTATACTATTACTAATTAAGCTGAAATAAAGGACCATGTAATAAAAACCATGTAATAAAAAAATGCCATTTTACAGGCTGAGATAAGATCAAATTGCAAGGGATCTTCCAAGATTTGTGCTTATGCTAACATATTTGCTAAAATAATTACTATCTTCAATAATTATTTGATTAATTTCTACCTGATATAATAAAATACATGAATACAAAACATTTATCTTTACAATTTATGGAGTAACTGATAGTCCTGATTTTATAGGAATTAATACTGTAGACCAAAGAGATTTTACCACCTGGTAATCTCAAGACTTAGAATAGTTTTGTCCTATGTCTTACATGCAAACAAGCATGATATAAGTATTATATCTTTTACATAGTATTCCCTAAACATTAATTAGCTTCTCCATTATTCAAATTTTAGGAAATGTTCCTGAAGTAGATAGAATATTAACCCTCACAGAGTCCCAACCTCTAATCTTATGAAACTGTGAATATTTTATCTCAAATACCTAAAGAGAATTAAGGTTGCAGAGAGAATTAAGTTTGTTAATCAGATGTCCTCTGAATTAAAAGATTATCTTGGGTTATTTAAGTTGACCCAATGTAATCAAAAGTTTCTGAAAAGCAGAAGAAAAAGGCAAAGAGGAGGTGGGATGATTTGATATGAGAAATTGACTCACTGTCGTTGGCTTTGAAGATAGAGAAAAAAATGTTAATGATTGTGTGTGGACTGGAGAAGCTGAATTCTTTCCTAGATTCCCCAGAAGAAAAGAGTGTAGCCCAACTAAAATATTGAGGTTAGCCCAGTAAGACCCACTTCCAACAGAATTCTAAGATAATAAATCTGTGCTGTTTTAAACCATAATATGTTTTGTAATGTGTTGCAGCAGCAATGGAACAATAATATAGCACTTTAACATGCTATTAGCAAGTTTTGTAACATCTCTATTTTATTGCTTTAGACAGAGGAATGTTTTTCTCTATAAACTACTGGTAGCTTTACGATTGGTTTTTCTTACCTCATCTTCATCTTCCCATGTGGCTTGAACATAATAGGCCCTCAGAAGACATTTTTTATTTTGCACACAATGTGAGCAAAAAAATAAAATAAAATCAAAAACTAAATATAAACCAAATATTTATGCATATTTCAGAAGATAATTTATTGGCATACTTGCTCGAAAACTGCCTGGCTTGAAACAAATGAAATGGAAGTTATAATAAACATTTAGTATACACTGAAATTAAACAACTATTTCTTTATCACTATCAACCTCCTCAAATACCTACTCAATCCCATTTGGCCTAATCACTAAATCTCCTAAGCATGAATTATTTCCATCATATTGGCTACTGGGTCTTCTGCAAGAAGGTACACTGGCATGAAATTTGTTTACAATCCTCTGTTGTCATGTGCTAATTTCATGTGCAGGAGCAGAGGAGATACAACCATATGCACCTGTCATTCTTTGCAACCCAGTTCACCTACAGTGCTGTGACAGCCTACGAGCACCGAATTCTACAGGACTCAACATGTGTGAACACTCAGTGAGACCTGAAACCCATACATGATACAAGAGAGGCTACATGTTCCATTTACACCATAACTTGCTTCAAACAAAGAAAGAAAATGGCTTTCTACCAAACATGAACCACCAAGAAACCCATTATCATATCCTTTCGTAATGATGTCACTTACCTTATTAGCCAAATTCTTTTACTGAAAATTAAGACATAAAAGAAAAGGGAATGGCAAAGCAACTTATTATTTCTTCATTTTTTTTGGTCAAACTGTTTCTTAATCTTCAGTAAATGTAAAGTAGAGAGTATTGGTAGACTATTCACAGATGATGAAGTGAAATAAGAACATTTCAGTTAATTTAGTATAGCATCTCCACTGTTCTGGTATCAATAAAATGCATATGTACATTACCAACTACAAATTATATATTTTTGGTGATTTTGCATATCAATTAACGGATTTTATATTTGCCTTTCAAAATCACATTGCACAATATAAAAATGAATGCATCCTAATATTTTTTCTCAGAACATTAAATTCCAAATTAAAACAATATGACAAATCAAGAAAGAGATCACACAAGAAATGAAAAAGTTTATATTTTAATGTCTTTTGAGATACTTTTTTTTTAATATATTTTATTGATTTTTTACAGAGAGGAAGGGAGAGAGATAGATAATTAGAAACATCGATGAGAGAGAAACATCGATCAGCCGCCTCCTGCACATCTCCCACTGGGGATGTGCCCGCAACCCAGGCACATGCCCTTGACCGGAATCGAACCTGGGACCTTTCAGTCCGCAGGCTGACGCTCTATCCACTGAGCCAAACCAGTTTCGGCTTGAGATACTTTTTAAGTATATTTTCAGTTATGTTGTACCCTGCAAATTATGTAGTTGACTTTGAATGGTAGTGTACTATTCAGAAGCTACCATTTTAGAAACACACAGCATTAGGGTTTTGTTGTTGTTTTTTTTTTGTTCTCCTCACCCAAACATTTGCTTTAGAGAGAGGGGAAGGGAGAGAGAGAGGG
Source organism: Myotis myotis (assembly GCF_014108235.1). Classification (NCBI taxonomy): domain Eukaryota; kingdom Metazoa; phylum Chordata; class Mammalia; order Chiroptera; family Vespertilionidae; genus Myotis; species Myotis myotis. The sequence goes on along the minus strand of NW_023416335.1, from coordinate 64,735,620 downwards.
AGAGAGAGAGGTGTGAAAGAGAAACATCAATCAACAGGCCCCTGCATGCGCCCTGACTGCAGATCAAACCTGCAACCCAGTTATGCTACCTGACCAGAAGTTGAACCCGTATCCTTTCTGTGTATGGGATGATGCTCCACCCAACTGAGTCAGAGATAGTCTTAGGTTTGATTCATAGATTGTCTTTATGGCTGGGGGTACATTAATAAGTTACTGAATCTGAATTTCTGAGTTCCATTTTATCATTCTTGAATCACAGACAATAACATTTTCCTCTAAGAGTCTTTATAATCATGGAGTTAGAGGAGTATGTCTTCTAATAGAGTGCAGAACAGGTGCTCATTAATGGAGAATTCCCATTACCTCCATTTTGTCTTCTCTGGGTACTCTAAGTATCACACACTTAAGAACAGACCCAGCATAATCAAGTTTTTTTTTTCTTAATTGATTAAGGTATTACAAATGTGTCCTTAACCCCCCAGTGTTCCCCCATTCCCCCACTCATGCCCTCACCACCACCCCCGTGTCTGTATCCATTGGTTATGCTTATATGCATGCATGCAAGTCCTTTGGTTGATCTCTCCCCCTTAGCTCCAACCTCCCCTGCCTTCCCTCTGAAGTTTGAGCATTTGATTGATGCTTCTCTGTCTCTAGATCTATTTTTGTCCATTGGTTTATGTTGTTCATTATAATCCACAAATGAGTGAGATCATGTGATATTTATCTTTTTCTGACTGACTTATTTCACTTAGCATAATGTTCTCCAGCTCCATCCATGCTATTGCAAATAGTAGGAGCTCCTTCCTTTTTACAGCAGCATAGTGTTCCATTTTGTAGATGTGCCAAAGTTTTTTAATCCACTCATCGGTTGATAGGCACTTAGGCTGATTCCAAATCTTAGCTATTGTAAATTGTGCTTCTATGAACATAGGGGTGCATATATCCTTTCTGGTTGGTGTTTCTGGTTTCTTAGGATATATTCCTAGAAGTGGGATCTCTGGGACAAATGGGAGTTCCATTTTTAGTTTTTTGAGGAAACTCCATACTGTTCTCCACAGTGGCTGCACCAGTCTGCAATCCCACTAGCAGTGCACGAGGTTCCTTTTTCTCTGCATTCTCTCCAGCATTTGTCATTTGTTGATTTGTTGATGATAGCCATTCTGACAGGAGTGAGATGGTACCTCATTGTCATTTTGATTTGCATCTCTCAGATGATTACTGATTTTGAGTATGTTTTCATATGTCTCTTGGCCTTCCTTATGTCTTCTTTCGAAAAGTATCAATTTAGATCCTTTGACCATTTTTCATTTGGTTGTTTATCTTACTTTTGTTAAGTTGTAAAGCATTTGACAAAATCCAGCACCCCTTCTTGATAAGAACTCTCAGCAAGGTGGGAATTGAAGGCTCATACCTCAACATAATAAAAGCCATATATGACAAACCCACAGCCAACATCATACTCAATGGGCAAAAACTAAAACCATTTCCCCTAAGAACAGGAACAAGCCAGGGATGCCCACTCACACCATTCATGTTCGACATAGTACTAGAAGTACTAGTCATTGCAATCAGACAAGAAGAAGAAATAAAAGGCATCCAAATTGGAAAAGAAAAAGTAAAACTCTCCTTATTTGTAGATGACATGATACTGTACATAGAAAACCCTAAAGACTTCATCAAAAGATTATTAGACTTAATAAGTGAATTTGGCAATGTAGCAGGATACAAAATTAACACAAAGAAATCTATGGCATTTCTATACACCAATAGTGAACTTACAGAAAGAGAGACTAAAAAAGCAATTCCATTTACCATCACACCAAAAAAATTAAGGTACCGAGGAATCAAGTTAACTAAAGAGGTAAAAGATCTGTACACAGAAAACTACAGGACGTTGAAAAAAGAGATAGAGGAAGACATGAACAGATGGAAGAACATACTGAGTTCATGGATTGGTAGCATCAACATCATTAAAATGTCCATACTACACAAAACAATCTATAGATTCAATGCACTCCCCATTAAAATACCAACAGCATATTTCAAAGACGTAGAAAGAACTCTCCAAAAATTCATCTGGAATAAAAACAACAACAACAAACTGGAATAGCTGCAGTGATCCTGAGAAAGTAGAACAAAGTAGGTGGGATCTCAAAACCAGATATCAAGATATATTATAAAGCCACTGCTCTCAAAACTGCCTGGTACTGGCACAAGAACAGACATATAGATTAATGGAATAGAATAAAGAGCTCAGAAATTGACCCAAACCAATATGCTCAATATTTGACAAAGGAGTCAAGAACATACAATGGAGTCAAGACAGTCTCTTCAATAAATGGTGCTGGGAAATTTGGTCAGACACATGCAAAAAAATGAAACTAGACCACCAACTTACACCATATACAAAAATAAACTCAAAATGGATAAAGGACTTAAACATAAGATGGGAAACCATAAAAATATTAGAGGAATCCAAAGGAAACAAAATCTCAGACCTATGCCTAAGCAATTTCTTCACTGATACCACTCATAGGGCAATGGAAACTAAAGGGAAAATAAACAAATGGGACTACATCAAAATAAAAAGCTTCTTCACAGCAAAATAAACCATCAACAAAGCAACAAGAAAACCCACTGCATGGGAGAACATATTTGCCAACAATATCTCTGATAATCAAATTTTATTGTAATTATAAGGTAGACATCCTACCACAAACAATGATGTAGAAATAATACCCAGGAATAGTCTCAAAAGCAAGAGAGTTCTATACTTTCCAACATAAAACAAGAACCAGAAAAAAAGAGCCAGATTTCTGAGTCTCAATGATCTCTTGGGTCTCAAGATTTTTATATTTTTTAATTGAATCAATCCTTTGTAATAGATGAAAAAATATTGGCCTCTCTCTCTCTCTCCCTTGTGTTCCTGGACAGATATTGATAAATGTCAAATTTTTAAGAACAGTGCTTTGATTTAAAACCATAATACTAAGTACTTTTACCCTCAACATATTTCCTCCCTACACATTATCTCTTGTTCTAGAGCTTACTCCACATTAATGGTGTTTTGTTATCTAAAAAGGATTTTGCTTGGTTTAATTTGTACAGTCTTTTATTGCAATGAAATAGAAATTTCAGAACTCTGTAAAGCAGATAAAGCTGAGTGTTCTTTCCTACCAAATGTGACTGCAAGAAATATTTAGATATTGATCAATCCACCCTGGCCTTCTGCCTATATGAGGGATTCTTCAATTATTCAAACTTTTGTGAATTCAACATATGAATGTCCTATTATGAAATAGAAGTTGTCTTTAGAGAAATTGCCCATGATGCAGGTGAGCTTATACAGATGAATCTCTCTGCAAGACCAACTGAGTAAGTTTACAAAGTAGAAATATGACTTCCCTTGGAATCATAATCTCAGAGGAAGAAGGACATTATACTGGTTATTTGAAAATACTTCATAGTAATCTGTCTTGTTGACAATGTATAACTTAGTTATTAAAAAAAATAGAGAGCTAAGCATACTTGAAAACATTAGCCTCAAATTAGTAATATCTTTCTCCACTCCCTTTCCAGTGGCCTTATCCCCCCCACTCTCTTCCCCATTCCCGCAGCAGGAGAACACAGCAGTACAATGAACCTCAGGTTTCAGAAAGTAGGTAATTTGCAAGAAATTCTTATAAAATCCTCATATATTTCCCTCTATCACTAAATTTATTGTTTTGGATGTTTGTCTCCAGTAAAGAAGAGAAAGATCATACAATAAAATATACAGACCATGTATCAGAACTGTACACTTGAAACCTATATAACCCTATTAACTAATGTCACTCTGATACATTTAATTTTAAAAAGAAAAGAAAAGAATAAAACCTTAAGGATGTAGAATAAGCATAAGAGGGCCACAATAAAATTTGCTAACTGTATTGGGTTTGTGTAGACTTTACAGGGTGTAGGAAATTACTTATTTATCTTTAGACAAAACTTTCCATACAGAGAATGCTATATAGAAAAACTAAAATATGGTGTTAAAAGAAAGAAATTTTATCATAGGTATTCAAAAAATTCAAATGAATCCAAGCCATCAAATATCATAACCTGGAATGACTATTGAAATTATTTTTTCTGCCATAAATCTGTCTTTTACATTTGTGATATTGACAATCTTGAATAAGATTATGTGAAATTATTTAACATGTGAAAATTTTCACATATACAAATTTAAACTGTCATGAATCAATTAAAGCTAAAAATACCTGTGTGTGTTTTTTTAATAAAAGTTTATCTTTGAGGAACAGTGTACAGTTTATTTCATGACCTTTAATAAAATGAGCTCAAAGATATTCTGAGTTGTTAATAAGCCTGTTTTTCTTATTTTTTATTTTTACCTTCATGTAAGACATTATTGATTCTGTAGAATGCCACTATAAATGCTGATATTTAAAAACATTCAATTCTGAATAAAATACATCAAGATGTATTCTATTAATTTTGTTTTTTCTCATTTAGGAATTATCTATTACTTTTACTCAGAAGAATATCTCATCATTCCTGAAGATATTTTTCATGGTGTTCTATTAGCTGAATTTTGGAATAAAATATAAAGTATCAACTTAAAGTTTGAGTGACAATAGGTGTACAAATGATATCTCAATATTATCAAGAAACTAGTAGCCCGGTGCACGAAATTCATGCACATTAAAAGGGAATTAATTAGCGGAGATATTTTAATATTGCTATTTTCCCTTTCTCTATAATAGAAGTGTGAGAGATGAAAGGAAATTAGTAAAATGTATATGAAAACAATATATAAATTTATTAGTAAATAAACAGTAACAAAAGGATATAACAACAACAGAGGCATGATATAAAAACGACAAAAACATGATATAAAAACAACAGTGATGCAAACAATGACTGATAAAGTGATTCAACTTATTCTAATATCTCCCTGTACACCACATTAAGAGTGAAAACACTTTCAGAGTGCTTGACTAATTTCCCTTGTGATGAAGTATTTAGAACTTTAACTGTAATGTCACATGCTCTTCAAACTCAAGAGAAAGCAACATACAACTGACCATGTGTGAAAACAGGTTCAGGTAGGAATATTCCTACGCTGTTTAGAGTTTTTCCTTGTGATTTATTAATAGTCATCACAAATGCTGGCATCACGGGAAACCGTCGTCGAATCAATTTAAATGGGGGGCCAGTGTCAGATGGGGACAAATTAATTCTTGGACTCAGAAAAACCTCTCCCTCTGAAGATCTTGTTAATACTTCAGCTTCAATAATGTTAGGTCGTAATATTTTGATAATAAATCTGGTACCATTACAAAAACTCCATTTACTATTGAGATTTCTCAATAGCATGATGAGTGCACCCACTTTCAATTTTAATTTATGACACGGCATTCCCGAAGGAGTAATACTATTAAGAAATTCAATGGGAAAATTTTTTTTGCAGCATCATCTGTGGAATCAATGGAATCATCACTCAAATATATGTGAAAATCTCCATTCAGTATATCCAAAATTTCTTCATTTAATTTTTAAACATGCTCAGTTTTGGACAAAGAATTGCACGTTTAGATATATTTTTAATATTATCTATAGATATAGTATTTCCAAAGGTAGCTTCAATAATAGATCAATTACAAATCATTTCACAGGGGATTTCAATAATATCCATTCCTAAATGAAAACTGCTATTAAGTTTGCCATCTCCAATTTTTACTAACCATCCACTATAAGCAGAATCCTCTGCTCTTATATTTCTTGTAAGAGACATCTTTCTGAAACATCCCCAAACATTACAGTACTTTAAACTCGTTTGTACTATGGCCGATTCCATAGCATGCAGTACAATGCTGAAACATTGTCGAAAATCCCCTCCAAGAAGAACTTTCCCACCAAATACAACATTCAAATTCACAATTTCTCTTAGTAATCTGTCTATGATGTTTATAGCATGACTGGATGCCATGATGCATTCACCAATAATGAGAAGTTGGGCCTTTTTAATAGTTTTAGCAACTTCACTGTTTATATCTAGTCTAGAAATTGAAGTTTCATTGAATGGAATCGGTAATTTATATTGGGAATAAAAGGTGCTTCCACCAAGAAGTAAATTTGCAGCAATTCCTATAGACACTGTGGGTAAAACAGTACCACCACGACCTCTAATATAATGTAGTACAGCTTTATACAGATAGGCAGGTGAATAGGATTCCTAGCTGGCAAGCCCCTGACAGCAAGCTGGCCACCTGTGGATTCTGTGAGGAATGGGGCTCCCTCCTCCCTCCTGTCAGGGTCTGGTTTGAAGGCCGGACTCAGTACTTTCACGCTCTGCTCCAAGGGCGGGTTCCTGCCTGAAACCTCACCCTGAGGGTGGGTTCCTGCCTGAAACCTTGCCCTCCGGGAAACAGCTGGGGGAGGGCGCAGCCGTTTTCAAGACAACCCTGCAGGACTGACTTCCTTCTGCTTGGTCGCGCTTCTGGACATGATGTTATACCCAGGGTTTTTATATAAGTAGATATTATTTCTGATATAAAATTGTTATCAGACAAGCCTTTTCAAAGAAAACATTTTTTTTTCTGTTTCACTAGAAAACTGCCATGGTTACCCTAGAAATATTTTTTACTTACAAGAGTCAGTTCCACTAATTTTAATGTTAACAAAGCTTCTGAAGTTTCATCAAAAGATATATATCCTATCTAATAAGGAGGTAATATGTAAATTGACCATCACTCCAACACACAAGATGGCCGCCCCCATGTGGACTCAAGACGGCCTGCAGGGGAGGGCAGTTGGGAGGGACCAGGCCTGAAAGGGAGGGCTGTTGGAGGTGACCAGGCCTGCAGGGGAGGGCAGTTGGGGGTAAATAGGCTGGCAGGGGAGTGCAGTTAGGGGTGACCAGGCTGGCAGGGGAAGGAAGTTAGGGGCAATTGGACTGCCAGGGGAGCAGTTAGGCATCGATCAAGCTGGCAGGGGAGTGGTTAGAGGGTGATCAGGCTGGCAGGCAGGTGAGCAGTTGGGAGCCAGCAGTCCCAGATTGTGAGAGGCGTCCCAGATTGGAGAAGGTGCAGGCTAGACTGAAGGACACACCCCCTATGCATGAATTTCATGCACTGGGCCTCTAAAATATATATATATATTTTCTCAATCTTATATTCTCAATAATATCCAGGCATTTTAACTAAAACTTTAAAATGTGTTGCAACCTTTTATGCTAAAATTAAGTTTGTGCTATTTAAGCTATTTAACTCCTCTATTCAATAGGTTCCTTGAAAAAACAGGTAGTGTACAAAACACTGTTTTTGTTTTTAAGAATAGAAATGACATTGATAGGCAAGCAGACTATTTTAAAAGTCAGGAATATACATGCCTAAACAACTTTGATATCATCTAGCGCATTATTTTAATTTTATAGACCAGAATACTGAGATCCACAAATATAATATTGACCCAGTTTCAATTACCAAGTAGGGAATCAATAAATACTGATTAATTAATTATTATTTGTTGTTTATTTTGAAACTGTTACCAATTTTCTTCTTAAAAGCAATATGTCAATACTGTGCTAGGAATTGCTGGCACTATACACATAATAAGGTAATATTTATTCTCAAGAAGGAGATGGATTTTACATCAATTACTGAGAATATTTAACCATTAAACATATATTCAATGGGTGTTTTCAAGGTAGCAGTCATTGTGTGTGTTAAAGATTGAGTGATAGTGAACACAGCAATCATGCCATAGTTTCTAGTATGGTCAATTGAAAGAATGTTGTTTAACAATTGAACATCAAAAAAAGAATTACAGTGAGAGAGAAGAGCAGGAAGCTCAAAAAAGGGGGAAAACTTTCAAAACTTTTACATTAAAACAAGAAAGTATAGTAATAATAAAGTTAAATAAAAAGATATAAACCTGAACACATGGCCCTATAAATAAACATATTTTTCTGGTTCTTTCACTGAAATGGAAAGCAGCATCCAGGTCACTTTAACTTGTTGGGCCTCACTCATGCCAACTCAAGGCTTTAATAGTATTATATGGTGAAGGACCAGGCTGTGTAGAGAGTAGCGGACCCTTCTTTGAGCCAAGAAAATTCAAGAAAAGCCTAGAACGTCTTGTCAGTAAGCAAAAATATTTTAGAGTAATCTGAAAGAATTCATTTAAAAAGAAATGTTTTAAAAGATTTGTACTGGCCCAATTATGACTATTTGAGCATCAAAAAGAAAAAGAAAAAAAGACTGTTGGTCCATGGTCATGCTTAGGAAAAAAAATATATATGCCATAAAGGGACAAATGGCTGGGCAAAAGGGGTAACAATGACCTCCATAGCAGCCTGGTCCTGGTGTCTCTCCTGCTACTGAATTTTTTATGACAAATTCCTGAGAGGAGAGAGGGAAACCATGACCATTTCACTTCTCTGGGCAGCCTGGTTCAGGGTGGTGTACAAGAATGAGTTGGTGGTGGTGTTGTTTTAAAACATATGTTTGATTTCAGAGAGGAAGGGAGAGGGAGAGATAGAAATATCAAAGATGAGAGAGAATCATTGATCAACTGCCTGCTGAATGCCCCTCACCAGGGATTGAGCCCACAACCCGGGCATACGCCCGACCAGGAATTGAACCATGACCTCTTGGTTCATGGTCGAGGCTCAACCACTGAGCCACACTGGTAGGGCAAAAATGAGTTAATAAGTACTTTCTAAAGGTGGTGGCAACAATGTGAGGACCATCCAGTTATGGTGCTGTTATCTGGTATATCTATTATGTTATTTGTGCCCATGTCACTAGCATTTAAATTAAGGCTTTATTGGTACCTCCTTGGGGCCCTTCTTTTGCATTCATACTATATACTCAAGCTGTGGTTTAGAGCCTTTGTGTTCACCTAAACTTTGGGTCCTAAAGAGTTTATTAAATCAGAGGCTGCTGGGCTCCATCCCCAAGGTTTCTGCTTCAGTAGCATTTGCACTTCTAACAAGTCCTTTGGGTGTCACAGATACTGATGGTCTGAGAAACACACTTAGAGATCCTGCTAAGGAAAAAGACCAACGCTGTAGTTCTGGAAATACTCTTGCTGTCTCCCAGCCAAATATCAAGGGCTTCTAGCTGTGTACATTCTTCACACCTGAAAAGGGACTCATTTACATGTGCGCACTTACCTGGGACCACTGTGATCAAATGTTCTCTGAGGGAATACAAGTTGCCCTAAGGATTAATTGCAGAGGACACAACCAAGACTGACCTTACCCATCTGAGAAGCACAGTCACCTCACGCGCCCAAGTGGACTGCAGCCAGGGCAGTGAAGATGCTCAGAGAGGAAAACACATTTCTACTCCCCTGATTTTTATTCATCTCTTGGAACAGGTTGAAGAAAAAATCTGCATTTACCGCAGCAGGGGGGGCCCATCTTGAAATGGAATAACCAGATGAAATGAGTTCCGAGTATATTTTCTGTGAATATGATGAGTTTTATATACTTTTACTTTTAAAAGCTTATTTTTTTTCACCTTTGTGTATAACCATCAAATAACTTAGAACAAAAAAATAGTTCCTTTTGTCCAGTATTCTCATTGCCAACACTCTAAAACTATTTCTTCTGGCAACAAGATTATGATACACTCATTTTCCCCCATTAATATTCTCTAGTGCAGTGTTTCTGTGTTTCTGCCCTTGTTCTCATATCCATATCTAGGACATATTCCCATTTCTCCATGATGTCGCATTTCTCTCCAGTGGTCTTTGATAGCTTCATTTTCAAGTCCTAAGCAGACACATTCCTGGAGCCTATTCAAAAATCACTGCAGATTTCTAAACCGAAATGAAGAAAAAGTGCTGTTTGCAGTAAAATAATTATTACATTAGACAATGTATTAAAGGGGCTATATAGTCCTGGAGGTTTAACATAGCATTTCCTTACCCATTTTCTCCATCATATCCTACATACACATTCTCAGAATAATCACACATCCCAACATTTTAGGGCCATCTTAATTTTAAATATACATCCTTGGTCCTATAAGTGCATTTATCATTTTCAGACCATTCCCTGATTCTTTTTGAAATGAAAATGTAATTAAAAAATTATTTATGTCATAAGCAGGCACATGAATTTCCAACATAGAGGTTTATCTCTTATTAGAGAACCTATGGCACAATAACCAATTTAAAATCCAGGATAAAAATGAGATTTTCTTCGAATTCTTGATAATGTTATTTCTGTCCCCACAATAAAATTCTTCAGGACTCTGCTTCGGTACATCTTTGCAGACTTTCTCCATTATACTCAAACTATCTGAATACCACAATAGAGGCTGTGCCAAACTATATGAATACTCCAAATTATTCTGTGATATATATCACACTCAGTGGTGTGGCAGGACCCAAGAGGTTTGGATTGTAAAGGGACCCAGTCCTAATCTCAACCCTGTTTGTAATAGTTGTGTGACCTGGGTCAAGTCTTTAACTTCTCTGAGCTTTTAAGTTTCATCTTACTTAGTGAGATGATTGATTTACATCAGGACTTAAAAACATGTGTCCTTCCACCCTTACACCTGTAAGAGGACCACACTGTAATATCAGGACAGGAGGAGGGACATACATATGGTTAGAAGCAAGAATATTCTAAAATTGTCATTGCATTGACTTCATTGAAGTCACAAAAACTCAATACTTTTTAAAATTAAAAATGACTTTAAGAAAATAAATACAAATATTTATAAGTCTTATGAAGGAAACGAATGACACTTTGAGAGAATGTATTCAAGGGAACCTAATTGTATTGAGTTTTAGGAAAGCTTTCTCTAAAGAGAGTTATAATAAGCTGAGCTCTAAAACAAAAGCAAACCAAAACAGTATGGGTATTATTCTGGACCAGAAGAAAATTTTGTATGCTTTATAATTGAAAAAACAATCAGTGTGGCTAAATCTCAGATAAACATGGAGAAGATGACATGATATGAGAACGAGATGGAGCATAAGGTAATTCACACAGAACCCTATGTCTATACCATAGATTTTTATCATTTTTGTTAGGGGCTATTATTATAAGAAAAATTAAACATGCTCTGTTAACTGTGATTGTTCTATTCTGATTAGAAAAAACACACATTCTAACCTGGCCAAGAGTAGTACTTGGGAGCCAACATCAGAGTGCAATACATCTTCCTTTTCCGAGAACTATCTAATTTTATGGAAAGATTAAGCAATGTAGTCCTGAGGTGCCTGGAGGCACCCACCCTCTGAGACTTCCCATCCTGCATTGCCTGTACCCTATAATAAGTATACCTTGCCTACTTTTCCATTCCTGTAATTCTTACTTTCCCATGTAATATGTGCCCATCTATCCAATCTAAGCAGCTGGCTGGTGAGGAAAGGCAGAGCAGATTTTTATAGATAACATGCTGCTCTCCCATACTGCTAGCATTATTGGAATGAATGTTCATATATGATCAACCCTGTCTCTGCTTAATTGGTCAAGTAGTGACAGGCAGCCCAGGTCCACCAATTGTCTGTTACATTTTAAGTGCAAAAAATTGACAGAAGTTTTTAATTGGACTCATAATTTTGTTGTTAAAAATATATCAGTATTAGAGATTCTTGTATTTTTTGCCTTCTTTCTTCTGGCCCAAAACTTGGTACTTACCCCAGATCAGTTCCTTTCTTATATGGACTTGACAATATATTTATTATCATACAGCAACTAAAAGTTAAGAATCACCCTTTTAATCCTCCACAGACCTATGTGTTTGGATATTTGATTGGAAGAAGGTCACCATAGTGTTACACTTAACTTACAGTTTGGTCAGGCTAACCTTGCCTATCGTTATTTTAACTTATTAGTCCTTATGTCACAAAAAGTGACTCCCAGAAGTTGATCAACAAAAAATATTATTTTATTTTATTTTTCAAGTACAGTTGACATTCATTATTATTTTATACTAGAGGCCTGGTGCACGAAATTCGTTAACTGTTAACTGTGATTGTTCTGTGTGTGTGTGTGTGTGTGTGTCCCTCAGCCAAGCCTGCACCCTCTCCAATCTGGGACCAATTGAGGGATGTCCAACTGCCTGTTTAAGCCCAATCCCAAGCTCAACCACTGATCCACACTGGGTGTGGCTGTAACACTTCATCTCTATCTCCTCATCTATTGATGGCTATGTTTACCAGTTATGCAGATGTTATAAAGTGCAATCACAAGAGAAACAGAAATGTAAAAACTTTTGTACACGTTCTCATGCTTTTTAGATATTGATAGTTAACAACAACAAAAGAGCTGCATTCTGTCTTCAAAAAAGTCTCCAAAAGTTCCAAGACCTTTAATCTAATTTATATTATTTATTTCATTTCATTGTAATTTCAGTAAAATGTATAAACAATTTTAAAAATATAAATTTATTGAAGCAAAACCATAAAATAACATAAGTAGCATTATCTTTTAACTTCTTTATCCTATAGCTCAATAGCAACAACACGATGCATATTAGATTAGCTCCTGTTGAAAACTGGCTTTTCAAGAAACTGCAACTTGGTCTCCTGGGTCCAAAGTTTCATAATAACATCTTTTCTACCTGTCACTTGCCTTGCTGTCTTAGTTAGGTGCTGCAAGTATTATTATAAGAAAAGAATTCTAGCTGATTTTACTTTAAGAAATAACTGTTGAAAGAATAAAATAAAATTCAAGTTAAGTAGTTGCTTTTTAAACATATAGTAGCTAATTATAAAAAAACACACACATATAAACACTCATCAGTGATTCTATAAACTACCCTGTATTTCAAAGAGAGCTTTTTGTTGATGTGCTTTAGATTCATATTTCTTAGCATAAGTCTAAAGATTAAATAAAAGTATGTCAATGATGATAAGCACCCAAAATAATGCATATTTGAAGATTCACCAGAAGAAAGAAGAATCTGTTGTAAAATGAGAATCAGAGTTGATGAGCTAGTTAAATAGCTGAGAAAATTGCGGCAAAATAATGTCAACAGTCTAGCAGAGTTCCAAATGTGTTTGAGGAATCTCAGGTTTGTTTCTTCTAGGTGGTTGGATAAATAATAAAGTAATATTTTTCCATTTATTACTCCATCCAATAAACACTGAACATATACTGTATGCTGGGTGTTAAGCTAAAAGATATATATTCAACAAATATGTCAGAGCTTTTTGTCCTGAATTCAGTCTTAATACCTATTGGATATTTTCATTTTGATGACAGACATTAAGATTCAATCCTACTAGATTCTTTTCAAAATTTTCTTCTTCTTCTGCACTCTGTTTCCTTTAACTACAATCTATTCTGTTGTGACTATCCTAATCCTTGCTTACTCTCTGTCCTCATCTAATTAATCTTAAGTATATTTAACTACTTTACTCAAATAACTTCCAATATTTTCCATGTATACATATCATCTTTAGCTCAGGCCACAAAGTCTCTAGTATTTACTTCTTATCTGATGCACTTATTATAGTCTCTATTTATGACAATTCCAATATACTATGGCAATCAGAGTGGTATAATAGAATATACTAGTAAATATGATGATGTCAAACTTTTGACTTTGTTCTGATCAAAGTATCTCAAAAGCATCTTCTACTGACATTTTGGAATACATAATTTTTTGATGAGTCCTATCTATTTTAAGACGTTCAGTCTCACCCCTGATTTCTACCTACTCAGTATCAGTAGCACCGCTATCTCCATAATCTTAAAGAAAAAAAAATGTTTCCTCCAGACATTGCCAAATGCCCCCTGCTAAGGGCAAAATTGTTCCTCATTGAGAATCACTCCTCCAGACAATCAGGAAAAATTCTGAATTTCCCAATATAGCATATATGAGTATTCCTAACCAGGGAACTGACTACTTAGACGACCTTGTTTATTACAGAGATATTTGTCTAATTTAATGTCTTTGAGGACAGGGGCAAGTTGTTGTCTTGATTATTATAATGTCCCAAACATATAACATGTGTAGAAATCAGCTAAAAAAAATCTAGTGCTGGTTCCCTGGCAACACAATTAATCTCAGTCCCTCACCCATTGGGCTGAAACTCCTAATGAAGTCCCTGCCCCATTAAGGAGATCCTTGTTCACTGGAGGAACCATGATTTATAGATGTAAACTGTTTCAAAAAGGAATGCTGAGGTTGATGCCAAGGAAGTTTCAAAATGAGCAAATTGAGACTTAAACATATCAGGAAATTGCTCTATGTCCCTAAAATTATTATTGAACAATTTGAGGTCCTGTTTGTTTGAGTAGTAGTCTAGTACTATTTCAATGAGAGAGAGAGAGAGAGAGAGAGAGAGAGAGAGAGAGAGAGAGAGAGAGAGAGGAGAGAAACAGTGAATGGGAACTTCTTAACAAAGGAAAGCATCTCTGTATAACTTGAGGGGTCCAGAGTATTACATTGCACTATAGTGCAATCTGGCAAACCATGATTTATTCATCAGGAAAGATAAAATAATCTTTGAAGTATACTCTGTGTAAAGAAGATAACATTATTTAACCATTCTTTTTAAAATATTCAACAGATATTGACAAAATAAAAATGTTTTGACACTTTTCAGCAATTTGGAAATTAACTTTCAGGGCAATAACTTTCTTAGAGATGACAAAACTTTCTTTGAGCAAGGATTTAAAAAAGCAAAATTTTACTTATTCTGTGGTTAACATGAATAAATATGATATAGAGTCAACTTTTAGAAATATAAATTATTAAAGCTATAAATTTTGAAATTACATAATTTCATAAAATAATTTAAAAAATTTGATATGTTGTACATGTATGTATACCTTAAACCAGGGGTCCTCAAACTTTTTAAACAGGGGGCCAGTTCACTGTCCCTCAGACCATTGGAGGGCCAGACTATAGTTTAAAAAAAAACTATGAACAAATTCCTATGCACAGTGCAAGTATCTTATTTTGAAATAAAAAAACAAAACGGGAACAAATACAATATTTGTATTGGCATGTGGCCCACAGGCCATAGTTTGAGGACTCTTGCCTTAAACCATTAAATGTATGATGAAATTTAATGCATACATCATGTAAAATAAGATCTAGTATTTCACAAGTAAATTTATGGTATCAGTGGTTATATGATTGCTTGATTTTAAAAGACAGTACTTATAACAAAGTCTTTGATGAGGCTAATTTATAGATATAAGGTAGGAGGTAAAACTATAAAGCATTTGGGGATTCATGAAGCCATGGCAACTCATTTTTTTTTTCATTCGCAATACTTAATAAAATATTATTCTTACAGGGATTTGGTAGTATGAAAATAAGAGAACTTTAAAATTAACACTTTTTAAATTTATTATAGGACCTGGCATGTTTTTGTAAAACTCTTCGTGACTAATTTCTGAATGAGAAATGGTAATAATTATAATAAAACTTCAGTACTAGTACTGCTTTTTTCAGTCATACCACACAAAGTTATTTTAGTATTTTAGAAATAACATGTGCTAGATATTGTGTGTTTTGATGTTGCATAGTAATGTAATAGCATGAGCTTAAAATATTTTTGGAAGAATAAATGATTAGGTAAATTATTTAATTAATGAATAAACACCAGGTACTGAAAATCTATTTAGGTTAGGCACTGTGCCAGCTGACATTTGTTGACTAAATTTCTTTTTCACCTGAAAAATGCTTTATATTAATTATCATATTCAGTTCTCAGAACACACTCTGAGGTGGATTTAACTGTCCTCATGTGTTTTTTATTTTTCTCATTAAAAAGTTAAGAAGAGAAACTTGAAGAGACTAAATTGTTCCCTACTATTACATACCCTATAAGAAGTAAATTGGGATGCAAACTCTTTTTCCTTCTTCATACTATCTTGGCTTTTTCTAGAATAACACATTGCCTCTGAGTTAATAAATGAAAAAAATAAATTAGTTGATAAATATTATTTACTTTATCAAGGAATACACTTCTAGGACACCATTATTTTGTGTGAGTTAATTATTAAACCTCATATTTCAGTAAGTATGGTAGGTAGAATAATGCCTCTTCCCTTCAAAGATGTTTATCTTAGTTCCCAGAATCTGTGAATGTGTTATGTTATACTAGAGGCCCGGTGCATGAAATTTCTGCATTCAGGGGGGGAGTCCCTCAGCGCAGCCTGTACCCTCTAGCAGTCTAGAAGTCCTCAGGGGATGTCCAATTGACTGCGTAGGCCTGCTTGCGGGGAGTGGACCTAAACTGGCAGTTGGACATCCTTAGTGCTGTCCTGGAGGTGGGAGAGGCTCCCGCCACCGCAGCTGCACTTGCCAACCATGAGCCTGGCTCCTGGCTTCTGGCTTTGTGGAGGGGAAGGAAGGGAGCGCTGCTCAACCAGAAGCTGGGCTTGCTCCTCCTTAATGCTGTCCTTGCCCCCACCCACTGGTGGGGGGGTGGCTAGGGGAGGGGTCGTGGGAGGTTGAGGTGCCATGGTCGCACCTCATCCTGCCTCTGCGGAGGCACCGGGACTGTAACACCCACTCTCCCTCCACCTCTGCGGAAGTGGGGAGCCCCCGGGACCATCATGGCTGGCCTGGTGGCACAGGCTTGCTGGCCCCACCCCCGCCCACTGGTCATTCAGGAATTTCGTTCTGCCATTGGTCTAATTAGCATAGTAGCGTCTTATTATACGGGATAGAGAGAAGAATTAAGGTTGCAAATGGAAATAATGTACTAGTCCACTGAGTGTAAGACAGGGACATTATTTTGGATTATCCAGATAAGCCTAATATTCTCAGAAGTTTCCTTAAAACTGGAAGAAGGAGGTCAAATGTGAGAGGTGATGCAATGTGAGAAAAAAATGACCCATGTTGCTGGTTTTGAAGGTGGAGGAAAGGGGCCATAAATCAAAGAATGTGTGTGACATCTAGAAGCTGGGAAAGGACAAAAAATGGATTCTCCTATAAAGCCTTCAGAAGGAACAGAGGCCTACCAACACCTTGATTTTTAATCCAGTGATATGTCTTGGACTTCTGACCTACAAGACTGCAAGATAATAAATGCGTATTGTTTTAAGCCATTAAGTGTGTATAATTTATTACAGCAGCGATAGGTAACTAATACAGTAAGGTTTTGCAGATATTAGTTGTTTTGCTTTGATAAAGTATATGTTTATATATAAAAAGAATAAAATATGTTCTTCTTTTTTAGTTTATTGTCTTAAGAGAAGCTGGCACATATTCTAAGTGGATGACTATAATGCCTGGAAAACAATTAGAGTTCTGACTTTTCTAAGGGGTCTAGCATCCCCACACATACTTGGACACTTTCGCCAAATAGATTCTTAAAAAAAATATACAGTCACCCATGGACATAGGTAATAGGATAGGGAAGATCTGGGAGGTGGGTAGGGGCTGGGAGGAAGGGGATAATGAGGGTAAAGTAGAAGATATCTGTAATACTATCAACAATAAAGTATATATTAAAAATATATATATGTAGTCAATGAAAATATTTATTATTAAATAATAAGTCCTAAAGCTTCAGACATGTCAAAAATGGCTTAGAAAAAGTTAAAAACATGACTTTTATAAGAACATACAATAAACCTATACTAAATAGTTTTTTCAACTCATGAATAAGGGTTTAAAAGCATTTTGAGGAACTGGATAATATGTACTTATATAAAAATATTAGAAAGAGAGTACTAGGTTATATACAAAATGGTTGATAATATCCTACGGGGCAATAAAACTGACATCTTGGGGTTCCTTTTGACTAGACAGAAATGATTTCAATTTCCCCTTGTCTAGGTCTTCAAGTTGACATGACTCTCTGTGTCCTTAATTAATAGTAAATAATGACATCAAACATAGGTTTACCCCCCAAAATGAGATAGTCATCAAGTTTGCCTTTAACAGGGACCATGCAGGGCACTGGAAAATCATAATGTATTCCCCTTGCCTATATCCAAATTTTAGATAATCGTATTTATTTATTTATTTATTTATTTATTTATTTATTTAGAATCTTTATTTTTGAAAGTATTACATATGTCCCCAGTTTCCCCCTTCTAGACCACCTCCTTCCCCAGGCCTTCAGCACCCTATTGTCTGTATCCATGGGTTATGCATGTGTTAGTATACATATAAGTTCTTTGGTTGATCTCTTCCCACACACCTACCCATCCACCCCTGCCTTCCCTCTGAAAGTCCACACACTGTTTCATGTTTTTGGATCTATTTTGCTCTTCACTTTATTTTGTTCAATAGAGTCCACATATGAAAGAGATTATATGATACTTGTCTTTCTCTGGCTTAGTTTGCTTAGCATGTTATTCTCCAGGTCTTCCATGCTGTCTCAAAGGGTAAGGAGATCCTTCTTTATTACTGCTGCACAGTATTCCCTGGTGTAAATGCACCACAGCTTTGTTATCCACTCATCTGCTGATGGGCACTTGGGCTGTTTCCAGATCTTACTTATTGTAAATTGTGCTGCTGTAAACACAGATCTGCATACATTCTTTCTGATTGGTGTTTTGGGTTAGTTGTTTTGATTGACAATTCCCCAATTCTGATCATAATGTTTTAGAATTATTCTTGATATAGCAGGTAATATCAATTAAATGTTTAAGCCCCTCTTGAATGCACAGTATGAACAAATGCTGAAGTCAGATACTTTTAACATTTTTTTTCAATAAGGAACATAGGATTGTACATTTAAAAAAAATTATGATTTGTTCTTCCTATTGTCATTCTCCATACGACCCAGTTTTATTAACTAAAAAGAAAGGTAGTTGGCTACTGTGAATTCCTGGATATGAATAGTTATCATCAATGACCTCTACTCTTTTGCTTCCCAAAGTGCTCATTCCTGCCACTCTTTCTTGATCACTTTTATTAGCCACCAGAACTCTCCAAAATCCCGTGAAAACTTTTTTTTAGTCCCCTATGTAAACTTATTCATAGATTTTTAATTTTATCATTATTAATCTATACCACAAAATGGTTTTGCAATTCCTTGAACTCCTTAATTTTAATAAATTTTACATCTTCTACATTTTATTTACATGCCTACACACAAACCATCTGGTTTACCTTTCCAATTAAAAAATCAATCTTATAAAATCAGTGCACATCTGATGTCTACACAATTCAAAGCAAAAGTATGCAGACTTGAAATTTTGTTGTAACTCTATAGGTTTTCTATGAGAACGACACATAGCATGCCATTGTTTTACATCATCGGTGCACACATACAATGCTTTCCTCATCTTCTCCCCACCTGGCACCAAGGACATAGAAGCTCTTGTTTAGAAGGTATACATAGGATAAACAGTCTATTACATTTAGAAACTCTTATCCATTAAGAATTCAAATTCTTTCTAGTAACAAGTTAAAGTATTATTTTATTCTACACAGACAAATAAGTGTGTTTCCATGGCCAGTCATCTCTTTCTTGGAAATGTATCCCTTTTTTTCTATCTGCCTTTATTGATTTGGTTCATGTAGGATTATCATCACTTGAGGCTTAAATTATTGCAACAATTTTAATGCCTCTGGCTTTGATTCATCTATACTATAATATATTTTAAACACTACAAATTTTATAACTTCTTAAAATAACTGGGATCTGTAATCCTTTGCTAAAATATCTATAAAAATCCATAATATCTTACATTTTTATTAGTTATTTATTGAATAAATATTTGATGCTTATTATGGTCTATTCCCTACTTTAGGTCACATGGAAACAGTAGTATATAAAACATAAAATGTCTCTAATATCATGGAGCTTAAATTATAATTTTAAAAGTATATAGAGTAATGTGATGGAGAGTGATAATGTGAAAACTACACATTACGTGAAAAATGCCTTCTAAGCTGCTGACTCTTTAGTTAATTCAGCTAGGTAGGAGAATCAGCAGAGAAATTATCTGGAAGCAGAGTTTCGAAATAAAGTGAAAAAAACAATGTAGATGCTGTAGAGAAAAAGCAAACTCTGAGGGTCTGGAAAGCGAAGATGATCTGTTCTGCCATGGAGAGTGAGGAGGAGCCTGGAAAGAGAAGAGGGGGGAAAGGAAAGAAGGGCTGTTTGGTGCCTGGAGTCATGAAAAAGGCTTTGCATTTCATTCTAAGTGCAATGTGATGCTTCTGGAATTAAGATTATTTTGATTTCAGGTTACAGAAGTCCAATTTGAGCAACTTTTAGGAAAAAGTAAGAAATTTAATGAAAAAAATTGGTAGAGATATTTCACACGATACAAGGCTAGCAATAGAATTGGGCCTTCGGAACAAAATCAGGGATTGAAGATATACTATAAAGTGATGATGACCTCACTTGCAACCATTGCTTCACCCAGTGTGTCTGCTTCATCATTCTGTCTTTGGAAAGCAAAAGCTCACAAGTTCCATAGTTCAGCACCAGAAAAGGACTCTCCCTTCTTCCCCCACACCTCTCTGCCTCTCTCTTTCTTTCTGTCTCTGCCTCTGTCTTTATGTTGCTACTAAAATTTGTAGAAAGGAGTACTTGAATTAAATGTCCAGCAATACCTAAAAATGAAGTAGATAAACAAACAATACATAGCTACATGTTTTTTATAATAAACATATTTTGTAAACAATTATGATTTTGTTTGTCTCTAAAAAATTGTATCAAGTGGGTATGAAATCAGTTGTCATACAAATTATAGAGTTTAAACTAACAATTAAACACTTAATGTCATACTCAACGTCATCTACTAGCTATTGGGGGAGCTCTGTTCTATTTTAGAGACAATCATCTTTATATTCATATATGCAATGCAATCCATCAGATTAAAGCAAATACTTTACCTCAGCACTCAACATCCTCCATAATCTTTCTCGAATTATGTTTATATGAACTTTCCATTAAATTTTTAATGTTAACTCAGAGGCTCTTGAAGGGAACTTATATTCTACATCTCCATCAAGACCAAATTTATTGTCTTATTTACTTTAGGGATCACTTAAAGTACAAGTCTCCTTTATAATCAAGTATTATCCACAGATGATTTAGCATTTTCACTAACCTGAGAAAACTTGCTAGCACTGAGTTCCATACAAACTTTCAGTTCTATCCTCTGAATCCACCCTTAGTAGTTAGAAATTTCAAAGATTATTCACACTGTTCTCACACATTCTCCTAACTCCTTTGTTTAACTATACGTGTCTATTCTTTGATGCTACTATTTTTCCCAGTGATACACAAAAGCAAAAATTACCTTCCTCTCTAACATTGCATAATTTTAGGAAAAGAGGCACGAGAACTGCTATCCTTTTCTGAAATACTAATCCCTGTTTCACAGTATTCCTCTAAACTGTTATTGTCATTATTCCTGGGAAACTGGAGGTATAGGTTAATGATACATTTGTATCCATCCTCCTCTCTCAAGCACCCTAAGTGACTATCGCAGTTAGCCACTGAACCGGGTCCTCAAATTCGATTCCCCCGCCCTTCAATCCATTCATTCTGCACAGATGAACTTGAGTGGTCCTTTTATATTTGAAACAGATCATAAAATGCTCTTCTTGAGAACTTTACAGGGTATATCATTTTACTTAGAACAATAGTTAATTTCATGCCTTATTTTTACCAAGCTTGAAAAGACCAGGCGCTTTCAACCTTCCAAACTCATCCAGTGCCTCTTACATTATTCTCTATTCTTTTGATTTGTTCTTGTCTTAAAAGTCCTCTTATATTCTCTGGATCATCTCAAGTTTCTTTCCTGCTTCAAGCTCTTTACAATACATTTTCTCTCTCCCTCTCTCTGAGTACAGAATATAGTTCATTTCTATTCCCAAATATATTTAGAGTAATATAGATTCATTTTTATATTTCTACTTAAATGTCAACAACTTAGAAAGAACTTCCCTCTTCATCCTATCTAACACATTCTGCTTTATAGCGTTTTTAGTAAACCCTGCTAATATATTGTTTTATTCTGTAGTAAACTGACATAAGAAAAGAGGCACTAAGTTACAGTTTTTCATAAATATCTATATTTTTTTCATAGTTAGAGGGAATGAGGGATATATATCTCTTCTGAACTTCATGGGTAACAATGAAAACAAGCCTCAAATCAAATTCTGCCATACACTCTAAGTCCATTAGGAAATAAAAAAGTGAGCAAACAAAAAATCCAAAACAATTTAACATCCACTTGCAAAATTCTGTGCCTTTTTAGATACTTCATCTGTTCATTGCATAAAAGGTTCAGAATCAAATTAAACATTATATAGATCAGTGGCAAATGCAGTACTTTTTTAGGTTTAAATACAATTGTCAATTCAAATATAGACAACTGGGCTCATAAGATCCTAATGCACTGTCCAGGTAAGGATAGATGTGTCTATATTACACTTTTAATTAAAACACTCATTTCAAATATTACTCCATTAACAATACTTTATTTTTAACATCGATTTGTTCATTAGAAAGTATTTCCTGTTGATATAAAATACATATAGCTGAGTGAAAAGATAGTTGTTGCTTCTTAAGGAGTATTTCTAAGATACTACTTAATAATTTAAGTAGAATGCAATCCTAATCAGGATATAGTACAACTGAGTATATATTATATACATACTAGTGGCCTGGTGCACGAAATTCGTGCTTGGGGCTGGGGGGGAGAGTTCCCTTAGCCTAACCTGCACCCTCTCCAATCCGGGACCCCTTGGCCAGGATTGGGCCTAAACTGACAGTCAGACAACCCTCTCACAATCTGGGACCACTGGCTCCTAACTGCTCATATGCCTGCCTGCCTGATCGCCCCTAACTGCCTCTGCCTGCCTGCCTGATCACCCTTAACTTCCCTCTCCTGCCAGCCTGATCTCACCCCCAACTGCCCTCCCTGCAGTCCTGGTTGCCTCAACTGCCCTACCCTGCTGGTCTGATCTCACTCCAACTGTCCTCCCCTGCCAGCCAATTTGGTTCTGATTTGTTGGTTTCTATGCCAGTCAGTGTCTATGGGCCTATCTCAGGGCCTGATCAGAGAGGCCGGGTTGATCAGCAGCCCCTGCGGAATCCCAAAGAGAAAGAGAGGCACAGCTGCTGGCAAAGCCTGGAGAGAAAGAGAGAGGCAATGGCTGATCTACAGCTGCCACAGAGGCTGTGGATCAGACCCTGGCTCTCTCTCCAGGCCTGATCCACACTCCCCTTGGCAGTCAGTGCTGGGTTGCTGTACCCACACCAGCAGCAGTCAGTGCTGGGTCACCATAGTGACCCAGTACTGAC
Organism: Myotis myotis; assembly: GCF_014108235.1. Lineage (NCBI taxonomy): Eukaryota > Metazoa > Chordata > Mammalia > Chiroptera > Vespertilionidae > Myotis > Myotis myotis. The sequence continues at coordinate 64,712,403 of NW_023416335.1, read as the reverse complement.
TGCAGGACTGACTTCCGGTGTTTGGTCGAGCCTTTGGTCAGTCATTACGGACCCCGCATTTTCATATATTAGGATGTATGTGTACTTACTGAAACCACTAATATTAATATGACATAGCAATATATCTATACTCATAAAAGCCTAGGTGACCGTCAAGCCTTCACATCATCACAAGATGGCCACCCCGATGCTGTCACAAGATGGCAGCGTCCACATTGTCACAAGATGGCCACCACAAGATGGCCGGCAGGGGAGGGCAGTTAGGGGTGACCAGGCTGGCAGGCGAGGGAAGTTGGAGGCAATCAGGCTGACGGAGTGGCAGAGGAGTGGTTAGGGGGTGATCAGGCTGGCAGGCAGGCAAGCAGTTAGGAGCCAGCAGTCCCAGATTGTGAGAGGGATGTCTGACTACTGGCAGGCAGACATCCCCTGAGGGGTCCCAGATTAGAGAGAGTGTAGACTGGGCTGAGGGAACCTCCCGCGCCCCCCCCCCCCCCCACACACACACACAGTGCAAGAATTTCATGTACTAGGCCTCTAGTCTATATATAATAGAGATATTACATATAGGCATATATATTTCCATATATATATATATTAGTTATTAAGACTGAGAACTAATACCATTTATGTCCTAAGAAATTGATAAAGATACTATTATATACAATTAGTAATATAGTAATATCAGGTATTGCTTCTAGAAATTCCTGCAGATTAATTTATCTGTAACAACTTCTACTTAGCTAAGTGAACATTTCTTTCTAAGCATCATTTTAACAATAAAAAATTCTTCAAGACCTTCTTTTTTGCAGTTTTACCAATTCTAAACTATAAGATCACATACTTTGCCCTATCTCAACAAGTTCTTAACTTGATGGACTGTCTTAAAACTTTTGATCTCAGGACCCAATTTTTTCAATATATTCTCAACCTACTTCTCTCTTCCAAGACACTATTAGGGTTCAGTCAAAGTTGTACTCCCTATAGTTGTGCTATAGTGAACTGTAACAAACAGAGCTTTGCTTTATTAATAGATGGCCTGGTAATGGTTACTTATACACTGAAGTTTTTAAAAATAATACTTAAAAATAAAAGTTAAAAACTTGTTAACTGTTGACACACATTATAATGAAAGTCTCATTAAAACAAGAAATAGATCCATCTTGCTCATCATTACATTTTATATTGCAGTTCAATACCTGATGTAGAATCAATACTTTATTAATATTTGGGAATGAATGAAGATGAAAATGATTTGTGCTTTTGTTCTGCCTTTCAGATTTCTTCTTTTAATCAAGATTTTATTCTCCTATAAGTCTCATTTATTTCAAATTTTACTTGATTCAAAAAGCCTTTCTGGCTTTTCCATTCTGAACTGCCCTTATTGTTTTGTTACATGCTGTGCCATTAATTTGCCACATATTTTTTTTGTGTGTGTTACTTACTATCCTTGGGTGAACAGGATTTCTTTAAACAATTATGTGTATTATGAGATTATTGATAACACTGTTATTTTTTATACATTTTTTTTGTAGCCAGAGTGCTGATCCCACCTTTACTCAGTGTTTCAAGTTATTTTATAACCAAGGGATCTTAATTTTATTTTTTAATGTTATGTTATTGAAATTTCATTTTTTCCTGATTGTGACTTCCTTCATTGTAACTTTTAACATAAGAAAAGTTGAATATATTTACCTTAATTAAGTAAGAAGTTCTCCAACTTAAGATGGTTCAATTTGTGATTGTGCTAATTTACAAAGGTGGGGGAGTGATACTTTTTTTTTTTCTGTTCTCTTTTTCCAGACTGGCAACGTGGTGAGTAAAACTCTTTCATGTTGATGGCCAGTGATACTGAGCCACAGCTCCCAGTCAACCATGAGATCACTGTGTTGCCAGCATTATTTTTTGGAAATTGTGTTTTGTATTTTACATTCCATCATGTCTACAAAATGCCCATCTGTGTCTTCTGCTTCTGGTAAGACAAAGAAGAGGAAGGCAATTACTCTTGAGATGAAACTGAAGTTGATCATTGCCCAAATGTTGCCTAATGTAAGTGTGCTGATCACATTTCAGACAGGCTAGACTAATCTATGATTAATGGTAGGTTAGGATATTAAACTCATTTTTGCATTTAAATGCATTATATTGTCAACTATAGTGGGTTCATAGGGATGCAACCCCATTAAAGACATCTGTATACCTTAAATATATCTAACTTGTACATCTTATTCTCATCCAGTGAAGTTTTAAATCAGTTACAGTATTTAGGTAATGATAAAGTACCTATGCTCCAAAATGCTATAGATGCTATTGACTTGACATCTATGTTAGGGGTGGTTACTAGTGTCTGAAAAGGTAGTCTAAGTCCAAAATAGGTAAAGGAGAATACTAGTTGTCTTGTCAGCACAGTGTTAGAACTGATATGTTATTATCTATTTTACAACTCTATGGAGGCAGAGGTTAACTTGTAGATTTTTGGCCAGCAGAGATGGAAGTACTTTTTTTTTACCCATTGGGACCAATAACAATAAAGTTTGTGTTTTATGGCCCTGTTAGACATTAACTAGTGTTATAAATAATACAAAAGTCTTTTCCTAATAGTTCCTTGTTAAATTGCTTAAAGTGTCAATTCTTTGCCCTGGACAGTGTTGCTCAGGAGTCAGAGTGCCAGCCTGGGTTAATGAAGAGTTTCAGGTTCAATTCCCAGTCAAAGGCACATACCTGGTTTGCAGTTTCGAACTCTGGACCCAGTTAGGCATGTGTGGGGAGCAACCGATTCTGGTAACATCGTGTTTCCCTCTCTCTCTCTTCCTCCTCCTCCCCCTCTTTCCCTTCCACTCTTTCTAAAAATCAATGGGAAAAAATCCTACAGTGAGAATTAAAAAAATAAATAAATAAATAAGTAAATAATCAAATATCCTTTGGACCAGTTTTAATATCTTATTGGTTACCTCATTAACAAATGAGTAAAATAAAATCACTGACACATCTTTATTATATATATTTGCATGAAAGTCACAATATTACCTTTTTGAAAATTATACTGTAAGATTAGGTACTTTTAATAGAATCATTGCTGATATTAGTGTTTTATCTAACTTTATAATCATTTGATAAGCAAGCTAATGGCTTATTTTTAGTAGAAATGTAGACTAAGCAGTAAGGTGGTTTAACAAAGATACTAACAGGTATTTTCTCATACAAGTTATAAGAAAAAGAAAACCCTGCTGTTTTTAAAACTGCCAGCAGTATGTATGAGAACATTCTCTAAGAGGATCCATGCAATACATCTTAGGAAGTGAGGAGCTCATTATTTAGGAAAATTATTAAAGTATTTTTGATAAACACAGATATATGAAGGTTAGTTCTTTTGCTAAGAATACTCCAGGTGATTTTCCATGGGTTTGTAAACTTTGAAGTGCAGAAATTTGCCTTGGTGCTGTGTGTAATATGTGGATTCTTGGGTTCTAATATCAGGAATTTTGATTGAATCTTTATGTTTGAAACAATTTTATCAATGCTAGAAAGCAGCACCCTGTGCTGGTTATTCTCTGTTGGCCTTTTTGACTCATTTGTTCCATACTTTTCTCTGTTCCCTGAGCCCTAGGAGACTGAGTGTTGCACAGACTGCATAACCTAGAATTCCCTGCCCTCTGGCCTCTGGTTGGCTTCCACCAATGAAGGCCTCTAGCAGAATGTCAGATGAAGAAAAATAATGAGTTTAGGTGATGAAGGCCCTTACAACTCTGCTTTCATGTAGTTCTGAAAGACACTGCATCCCTCTAGAACTGTAGCTTCTGACCAGTGACTAAATTCACAGGGGTTCAGTGTTGAAAATATTTTCCAGCTGTCATTAGTCCCTGAATGGTTTGAAACATCCTATGAAACAACTTACTTCCATCTACAACATGATAAATAGTTACTTCATTAAAGCTTTTGAAAATACATGCTGAGTGTGCTGTCATTTGAGGGAGTCATGATTGATGTAAAAACCTGAGAGGCAGGTTGTCCTCGCATTCTACTTCCTAGGTATAATACTCTAAAGTGCCTTGGATAGCTGAGTAAATTTTTTAATCCTCACCTGAGAGTATGTATATTGATTTTAGAGAGAAGAGATGAAGAAGATGATGAAGAAGAAGATGGAGGAGAAGTATAAAAAGGAGAAGGAGAAGGAGAAGGAGGAGAAGGAGGAAGAAGAAGAAGAGAAGAAGAAGAAGAAGAAGAAGAAGAAGAAGAAGAAGAAGAAGAAGAAGAAGAAGAAGAAGAAGAAAGAAGGAAGAAGAAAGAAAGAAGAAAGAAGAAGAAGGAAGAAGGAAGAAGGAAGAAGGAAGAAGGAAGAAGGAAGAGGAAGAAGAAAGAAACATTCATTGGTTGTCTCCTGTATGCACCTTGACTGGAGAGACAAACCTGCAACCTAAGTATATGCCCTGACCTGGAATCAAATTTGAGGCCTTTTTTTCCTATGGAATGATGCTCAAGCAACTGAGCCATCCTGCCAGGTTAGCTGAATAATTTTAATGAAGGTGGCTCCAGAGTAATAAAATTATTTTAGAGATTACAAGTTTTGAGACTTTTTGATTTTTATAAGATGATAATCCTGTATCTTTTAAACAATACACACACACACACACACACACACACACACACAATTTTACATCAAACCCTGAAGGCTTTAAGTAGCTCAGATTAAACAGAAGTCTTGTTTAGATATAACATTTAATCTAGTAGGAAAAAATGCTGGCAGAGTAATGTACTGTAATATATATATGCCTTTAATCTCATCAGACATATGGCATATCCTATATAATAAAAGGGTAATATGCAAATTGACTGTAACAGCAGAAAGACTGGGAATGACTGGTCCCTATGACACATACTGACTACCAGGGGGCAGAGGTTTAATGCAAGAGCTGCCCTCTGGTGGCCCGTGAATTCCCACAGGGGGAGCTCTGCTCAGCCACAAGCCAGGCTGATGGCTGTCAGCACAGCGGTGGTGGCGGGAGCCTCTCCCACCTCCTCAGCAACACTAAGGATATCCGACTGCAGCTTAGGTCTCCTCCCTACTGGCAAGTGGACATCCACCGAGGGCTCCCGGGCTGCCAGAGGATGTCTGACTGCCAGCTTAGGCCCAATCCCCCAGGGAGCGGGCCTAAGCCAGCATGTGGACATCGCCCGAGGGGTCCCAGACTGTGAGAGGGCACAGGCCGGGCTGAGGGACGCCACCCTCCCCCGCCCCCACCAAGTGCCCAAGTTTTTGTGCACCAGGCCTCTAGTGTTTAAATAAATATATTAAAATAAACATTTAAATGAATGCATAATAGATACTTAAAATCTCTAGATAAACGAAAAAGATCTCATGGTACACTTGACCACTCTGATATTTCTTTTTTAATAAGAATTTTATGTGTCAACTCCTCAAAGTTGCAATTATTATTAAATTAATGTAATATATTTCTCAAGTTCACTTTTTAGGGTGATAAAATGATACAGGATTTTATTGTATAGACTAGAGGCCCAGTGCATGAATCAGTTCACAGATGGGGTCACTAGGCCTGACAGCGATCAGGGCCAATCAGGCCATCTTTCCCAGTCTCAATTGGGGCCAGGCCAATCAGGGCCAGGCCGATCAGGGCCTGCTGGCCAGGAAAGGAGCATGGAGAGGGACTGCAGGAGGTTGACTGGCCCCGATCGAGGCAGATCAGGGCCTGCCAACCTGGGGGGAGGAATTGGCCAGGGGGAGGGATGGTGGAGGTTGGCCAGCCGCAGGAGGTTGGCTGTGGGAGTGAACTGACCACTAGGGGACAGCTGCTGCATTGAGCGTCTGCCCCTGTTGGTCAGTGCACATCATAGCGACTGATCGACTGGTCATCCCGGTCATTCCAGTCATTCGCTCTTAAAGGGTTGCTTAGGCTTTTATATATATAGCTATTTCCCCTTTCCTCTGAAGTATCAAATCTATGTTTAATCATAGTAATACAATAAAGATCAAGAGAACAATGCCTTTGGTTCCCACCTTTGCATAAAATTGCTATATAATTAGACTTATCTTTTTTTGCTTTTAAACAAAACATATTAGTAAGTTGGTTTTTTTGCATTGATTTTTTTATTTGTCCCTTTCCTTATTGATTAAGGTATTAAATATCTGTCCTTAATTCCCCCAAACCCCCCACTCATGCCCTCACCCCCCTGTTGTCTGTGGCCATTGGTTAGGCCTATATGCTTGCATAAAAGTCCTTTGGTTGATCTCTCCTCCTTACCCCCACCCTCCCCTACCTTCCCTCTGAGGTTTGACGGTCTGATCGATGCTTCTCTGTCTCTGGATCTGTTTTTATTCATCTTTTTATGTTGTTCATTATATTCCACAAATGAGTAAGATCATGTGGTATTTATCTTTCTCTGACTGGCTTATTTTGCTTAGCATAATGCATATTAGTAGTTTTTTGTTCCCATCTTCTCACTTGCCTTTTTAGTTATCCTTGGTGTAATCTTGGCACCCACAACACCCACATACTTCAATCCTCCTTTTTTTCATAATTTCCAATTAATTCATTAGTAACAATTAAAATTAGTAAGACTCTGTTATGATCCAATCCTGTTAATATAAATATAAAGTCACTTAGAAAATATTACTAACATGTGAATTAAGACTGGTATTATCTTGCATATTACAAAACAGTCTCAAATGTGAAAGGATGATATTGGAGATCCAGGTAGCAAATTAGATTGATGTGCTGTCCTCGACATAATGGCATTTTCATTTCAGAGCCCTACCAAGTCCAAAACAAAACCATTTTTTATAGTTGTTCACAATCTCAAGAGAAATGAGTTCAGGTGGTCTCAACTTAGTTTTTCATGTACAAAGGGACATATCAAAAAGCTGTCATAGACTGATAGTAATTTATCACTTTCATTTTTAAAAAATCATGGGAATACAAGCATAAGGTAAAAACAGCAAAGTTTTTCCAGAAGCATTTTTCCCCTTTTTGCCTCAGCCAGTTGTATCTATTTTATTGGAAAAATTATAAAACAAATAAAAATTACATTTTATCATGATATATTCATTGAAATAATCTTTAAATATTCAGTTAATATTTAAAATAGGAATTTTTTTATTTGTAACTGCTGCTTATAATAAATATAGCAGCTAAAAGATGTTATCATACTTCTTCAAGACTATTATAAATCAGATGGGCAAACAAAACAAGTTTTTTTATGCATTTTTGTCATTCAGATGGTAAATAATAGACTCTTTAAATATAGAGCACTCACAGATTAATATGTTTTATAGGTTTTTTGAAAATGTAATTTCAGTGTATTTTTCAAGGAAACCAAACAGCAGTGACAGTAATTATGGTTTATATAAGTAATTAAATAAAATCCTATTGACTTTGATGCCTTCAGAAGTGCAGGAATGAGCCATTACAATGTGGATAAATTACTTTAAATGTTTGCTGTGAATATTCAACTTTTTATTTACTCTCAAATATCTTGTGAAATATTAACCAGATGGAAATCTGAAATGCCAACAGTGTGACAGTTAAGAGAAGTATATCAGTGTTTGAATCAGTACAGAGATGTGGTTTACAATAACAGGACACAATGTAACTTATTCAAATACTATTGGGGTCTTTTCTCGGGTATTGACTAACCTATAATTATTAAATTACACAAAAATTAAGATGTATTTTTATTTTTATTTTCTTTATATTATTTTTTATTAATTTCAGAGAGGAAGGAAGAGGGAGAGAGAGAGAAGCATAAACGATGAGAAAGAATCATTGATTAGCTGCCCCCTGCCACCCTCTACTGGGGATGTGCCCTTGACCAGGATCGAACCCGGGACCCTTCAGTCCACAGGCTGATGCTCTATCCACTGAGCCAAACCGGCCAGGGCAAAATGTATTTTTAATAATATAAAATCTAAAACAAAGTTATTATGTATACTAAAATCTATTTCCATTTTGAATACAAGAAAATAGAGAATATATTCAGGTGTCCTTTAAAAAAATTAGAAGACAGATGAATGATGTAAGGGCTTATTAAGAAGTAACAGCTATTCTATTCCATGAAAATGTCATATGAAAGATAAAACAAAAATTAATTCTTAGCTGATGCTGAAATAGAGAAGAAATTTTAGTAGAAATTTATTATGATTATTTAGTTGATGATACTAAATTATTTGGGTCACACAATAGACGTTTTCTTATTATGAAAGATGTATATTAGAGCCAGGTTACAAAAACTTCTCCAAAGTTTCAAGGAATTGTGGTTGAATGGCTGAACTCATGCAAAATAAAATGTTAGCATTAATACATCATTTAACAAATGTACATTAAAAAGAATGTACTATTCTTTTATTCACCATGGAATTTTTATAAATCTTTCATTAAATTTTATCACATTTTGCCAAGGAGTTTTGTTGTTATTGTTATTCGCTATAGATAAGTAGCTTTCACACATTGTAGCTGAGAAAAAAACATTATTATTTTCTTAAGAAAATGGGCAAGGAAAGACCTTTATCAAGAAAAGGAAGAAGCAATGAACAGATCTAGTATTTTGTTCAAAAATTCAATTAAAAATCTTTTCCACTTCAAATAGAATCCACAAAAAATAGTGGAAAACTCAAAGATAATGAAATAACTTTTTAAATTATTTTAATTTTCTCCAAGTGAGATAAATAAAAGCCCTCCTCATTAAGATGATATAGAATTAACATGATTAAATTTCTGTTCAAAAAAATTCTGTGATTGTACAACTAACTTACACTATACACAAAAATAAACTCAAAATGGATAAAGAACTTAAATGTAGACAAGAAACCATAAAAATCTTAGAAGAAGCTATAGGCAGCAAAACAGCAGACATATGTCATAGCAATTTGGCCCCTTGAGTGTGGCTCTTCCTAAGACTTAGGAGTATCCTAATTAAGTTAATAACAATGTACCTACCTATATAGTTTAAGTTTAAAAAATTTGGCTCTCAAAAGAAATTTCAATCATTGTACTGTTGATATTTGGCTCTGTTGACTAATGAGTTTGCCAACCACTGTCTAGGGCAATGGAAACTAAGGAGAAAATAAAAAAATGGGACTACATCAAAATAAAAAACTTCTGTACAGCAAAAGAAACCATCAACAAAACAAGAAAGCCTTGTGCATGGGAGAACATATTTGCCAATGTTAAATAAGGGTTTAATCTCCAAAATTTACAGGGAACTCAAACAATTTAACAAAAGGAAGATAAACAACCCAATAAAAAAATAGGCAAAGGACCAAAATAGACACTTTGTGAAAGAGGACATACAGAAGGCCAAGAGACATATGAAAACATGCTCAAAGTCACTAATCATCTGAGAGAAGCAAATCAAAACAACTATGATGTACCATCTCACATCTGTCAGAATGGCTATCATCAACAAATCAACAAAGGACAAGTGCTGGCAAGGATGCAAAGAAAAGGGACCCTCTTGCACTGCTAGTGGGAATGAAGACTGGTGCAGCCACTGTAGAAAATTGTATGGCGTTTCCTCAAAAAATTAAAAATGGAACTCCCATTTGACCCACTAATTCCACTTCTAGGAATATATCTCAAAACAACAGAAACACAAATGAGAAAGGATATATGCACCCCTATATTCATAGCAGCTCAATTTACAATAGCTAAGATGTGGAAACAGCCTAAGTGCCCATCAGCAGATGAGTGAATTAGAAAACAGTGGTACGTCTACACAATGGAATACTATGCTGCTATAAAAAAGAAGGGATTCTTACCATTTGCAACAGCATGGGTGGAACTGGAGACATCATGCTAAGTGAAATAAGCCAGTCAGAGAAAGATAAATATCACATGATCTCACTCATTTGTGGAATATAATGAACATCAGAAATTGATGAATAAAAATAGATACAGGGACAAAGAAGCTTCCAACAGACTGTCAAACTTCAATAGGAAGTCAGGGGAGGCTTGGGGAGGGTAAGAGATCAACCAAGGGGCTTGTGTGCATGCATATAAGCATAACCAATGGACACAGACACTAGTGGGGTGAGGGCATGTGCCAGGCTGAGGGTGGGGGGTGGGGTGGGGGTGGGGGTTGGGGAGGCCGGGGGGAGGTCAATAGGGGAAAAACGAGACATCTCTTGTACTATTTGTCATACTTTAAACAAACAAGCAAACAAACAAAAAAACCTTAAAAGAAAAAGAATCTGTTCATGAATACCAGATAACTACATGTTGTTATCGCTCACTGAACAAGCTAAGATTTTTTCATTGCTTTCATTTTATTATTTTTCATAAAGATTTATTGAAGTGACATTTGTTAATAAAATTATATAGGTTTCAAGTGTACAGCTCTATAATATATCGTGTGTATATTGCATTGTATGATTAGCAACCAAAGTCAAATCTTCTGTCACTGTAAATTTGACCCTCTTTACCCTTTACTATCTTTTACATACTCCCCTTTCACATCATGCTGTTGTCTGTCTAAGGTTTTTATTTTTCTGGTTTGTTCATTTGTTGCTTTCAATTCTATATCCCACATGTCCATGAAATTAAAGAAACATTTAAAAAGTAATCTGCTTATCTCATCAATTGATAAAGCTTTTCTTGGTCTTAGGTTGGTAAATATTTGTCCGTTTACCAATAGTATCATTTATCTCTCATACTGCTTTTTGCACTTTTTTGTGTGAGTTTATAAGAGGATGTTCATAAACAAGAATATGAGGATACAATAAATTTGATCTATTCCAAGGGCAAACAATTCCCACAGGTTTTGTTGCACTGGCATCTTTATTGGACAAACTTTCCCTTCAAACTATCTTTCAAAATGACAAAAATTTACCAAAATTACAATGTTTCCTTGCATTGGCCCCTCTGGCCCATGGCCAAGAAGACCCCCCACACAATGAACTAAAGGACTGCAGCAGGAAACAGAAGCTAAGCTAACCTGATGCTGTACTGGACCCAGCTCCAACCTGGGAAGGAATCTCTGGACAATGATTATGATTTTACCACTAGAGAAGCCCTGGCTGTCTGCCTTCCATGACTGGTCTAAGGAAAATGGGATTTAGGAAACTCAGAGATTTAATCCCATGTTAATAAATATAATTCATTCTCCCATGCAAGTCTCAGAAAAGTTCCTTTTCTCACAATGTTCCAAGAACTCCACCTCCACTAGCAGCTGGGGGAGACAAGGTCCTTTCCCCTTGTATCTGTGGACTCTATTAACAAAACTTTGTTATGCTGAACATGACTGTAATTCAAATCTTGACCTACTATTTTTCTGTCTAAATTAAGCTCTAATTGAAGATCTTCAAGAACTCATGGGAGTTTAATGGTCCAAATATTCTGTTGACATATTTTTTAAATTTATCTTTACTGTTGAAAGTATTTCAGATTTCCCCTTTTCCCTCCCATTGACCCCTCTCCACTCTGCTCCCACCTTCTCTCCAGACCTTCACGGCACTATTGTCTGTGTCCATGGGTTATAACAGATTTATTAGTGTTTAAATATATTAACGTTTAGATTTTCTCATTCATACATTTACCCAACTTACATATTTTTCTCAAGAAGAAGACAAAAATGACCAAAACAATCATTGACAACATGGCAGAAAAAAGACACTTCATAACGTGCCACTCATTGTAATACTCACCCTCCAAGACACAAAACACAAGAAAATGTATTGATTTGATTAGTGCTCCAGGACAATAAAAGGAAGATAGTAATCCCTGGCCTTCCATGATACTGAACCCAAGTAGTATTTTATATTCAATGTCACTTAAACCTAGACATTTTACAATTGTTTATCAGCATTCTGCTTTAATTTTTAAAGATCTCTTCATTAAATTAGTTATATATTGCCTTTCTCTAGAATGGTCTAAAATGTATATGTAGGATTATGCCTCAGAGGTTGACTAAGATATTCTCCATTTTTCATAAGTCTCTAACCAAGACCTTAATCAACTTCAATGTCCCTATGATTCTCTTATCTAATATATAGATCACCTCTTATATTTTACTGGTGCCCCAGTGCATGGGTTCATGCACACTGAAAGGAAATTATTTAGAAGGTGGCTGGTGGGGCGGAACTGGGCAAGATGAGCCAGACATGCCCTAGAGCCAACATCCCTCAGTCCCTCCCTGGCCAGCCATACCTGGGGTGGCACTGTGGCTCAAAGGGCACCTGTTGAGTGAGCCAGATCCCTTTGGTGAGTGAGGTCCTTCCTCTCTGGTTCCAGGGTGCATCAACTGAGAACTGCTGCTGCCAAGTCACCACAGATCGTTGAGCGTCTGCCTCCTGGTGGTCAGTGTCCATCATAGCTACCAGTCAGAGCACCTGCCCCCTGGTGGTCATTGCGCATCATAGCTATCAGTAGGATGGTCAAATGGTCACTTAGGATTTTACATATATAAAAGCCTAAGTGACCCCCCCCCGACCAGCCGACCATTCGACTGGCCGACCAGTAGCTATAATGCACTGACCATCAGGAGGAAGACACTCAACACAGGAACAGAAACCACAGGCATGGAAACATGGAACAGACTGATGAATCTCAGAGGGAAGAGGGGAAGGAGAAGAGGATAGGGTAGGAAGAGATTAACCAAAGATCTTATATGCATACTCTGTAATCCCTTGGGGGATGTCAGAGAGTTGGTTTCAGCCCAATTCCTGCAGGCCTGGCCAAGAGAACTCACCAATTATTAATAAAACTAGAGGCCCAGTGCACGAATTCATGCACAGGTGGGGTCCAGCTGGCCCAGCCCCAATCGGGGCGGATCAGGGCTGAGCCTGTTGAGAGGAGGAGACAATGGGAGGTTGGCCAGCTAAGCCTACACATTTTATAATTGTTTATCAACATTCTGCTCTAATTTTTAAAGACCTCTTCATTGAATTAATTATATATTGCCTTTCTCTAGAAAGATCTAAAATGTCCATGTAAGATTATGCCTCAGAGGTTGACTAAGATACTCTCCATTTTTCATAAGTCTCTAACCAAGACCTTAATCAACTTCAATGTCCCTATGATTCTCTTATCTAATATATAGATCACCTCTTATATTTTACTGGGCGAGCCGTGGGGAGAGGTTGTGGGCAGTGGGCTGGCCAGCCCTGCCCCCAAATGAGGTGGGGAAGCTGATCAGGGGTCAGCAGCTGGGGGAGGGCCGTGGGAGGTTGGCTGGCCAGCCCCAACCCTGATTGGTGTTGGGGGGGGGCAATCTGTGGTGGAGCTGGCTGGGGGGAGGATCTGCAGGCGGTTGGCCAGCTGGCCTTGCCTCTAATTGGGGTGGGGGGATAATCTGGGGTGGGGCTGGGTGGGGAGAGGGGCTGCAGGAGGTTGCCAGGCCAGCCCCACCCCCTATTGAAGTGGGGGGTATGATCAGGGGCGGGCTGGCCAGGGAGGGAGGGGCTGCGGGCCTATCATGGTGGGGGGTTTATTGGGGGTGGAGTGGGCGGGGGGGGATGGGAGGGGGCATTGGCCAGCTGGCCCTGCTCTTGATCAGGGTGGGAGAGTCTGATCAGGGGCAGGCCAGCAGTGGGGAAGGGCCACAAGGTTGGCTGGCCGGCCCCAATCACTGATCTGGCCAGTTTGCTGGCCACAGTGGGCATCATAGCAACTGGTTGTTAAGGTCATTATGGCCCTTATGGACACTTGCTTTCTAAATATATATAGATGTGATACCTAAGATTGATTCCATATATAATTAGCTCAAAAAGAATATAATGCTTTTAAGAAAAAGTTATACTTTATTAAATCCAAAGATATGACATCCCAAAACATACTATATTCCAAGAATAAAAAAAAATTATGATATATTTTATAACATTAAATTTATTTTTCATTCTGATCAAAAAGTAATTAGATTTCTGAAATCACTATGTATATGTATAATATGATCATGTTTTAAGTGATTGAACCTCTAAGCAGAAATCAACATTTCATGATTTAAAAACTTTCCATCCATTCATGGATAAGTGATCTGGACAAGCCCTTGGTACTCTGATTTAACTTCCTGGGTACCATCAGACACTAATAGTTTATTATAACATTTCTTTTACTCTTAAAAAAAATTCTACCCACCATGTTTTGCATCAATAATGACTTTAGTTCAAATAGTGGAAGCTTCTGGGAATTGGGATTTAGAGTTTCTTTTAAACTTGATAGTTCCTCATGCTGAGTAATTTTTACTGCTCATTTAAAAACTCAATATTTACCAACAAGTAGGTTATCTCTATCATCTATCTATCTATCTATCTATCTATCTATCTATCTATCTATCTATCTATCTATCTATCATCTATCTATCTATCTATATCTATCATCTATATCTATCTATCTATCTATCTATCTATCTATCTATCTATCTATCTATCTATCTATCTATCTATCTATCTATCTATATCTATCATCTATATCTATCTATCATCTATCTATCTATCTATCTATCTATCTATCTATCTATCATCTATCTATCTATAATAGAGAAATATGCTAATTAACCAGGACGCCATAACTGGTTGACCAGACAGGAGGAGGTTGTGCAACAGCATTGGGGGCAGGGCGGCAGGGGCCTCCATGCACCTGTGCTGGGGGAGGGCCTGATCAGCAGCGGCCGCGGCTGCTACGGGCCCGGGGAGTGAGGCAGGGCCAGACCGGCAACTCGAGGGTGGGCAGCACTGAGCAATTTTGAATCAAACACTGGGCTCCTAGTCTTCTATAAAATTCTGTTAATCCCTCCCATATTTCAGAACATTAATGCAATTCTTTAGACCGTGGAACTTTATTTTCATAATCAGAATAGGAGGATACAAATAACTGACTGACTTCTGACAAGAATTATCATCTATGCTCCAAACATTTTCAACCTCTATCAAACAGAATTCAACTTACCCATAGTATATGACCCTTTATAAGAAAATAAATCAGTATCAATGGCAGAACACAGTGCACACTTAGATTTTGAAAAATGGGTACAATATGAAAGTTAACATGTATTATAGTAGCAAACATGTTTGCATATAGTATGTTACTTTGTGATGCTTTGGAAGAAGCAAGCAATCATGATATCACCAGAAATTCCAATTCAGAATATCTATTAGATTATATCATTCTTTTTTTTATTATTTATTTTTATTGTTGGGAGTATTACAGATAGCCTTCTTTACCCATCCCCACCTAGCTCCCACCCAACTCCAAGACTTCACTGCATAATTGTCTGTGTTCTTGGACTATGCATATCTTATATAATAAAAGCTAATATGAAAATCAACCAAACAGAGGAATGACTGGTGGAATGACTGGTCACAATAATGTACATTGACCACCAGGGGGCAGACGCTCAATGCAGGAGCTACCCCCACCTTTCAGGCCCCAGCCCAGCCAAGGCGGGTGCCAGCAGGGGCCCCCCAATAGCCCCACTGGTTCCCTGCAGAGGGAGGCGACTGGCGGCTGCGAGTGGGTGGCACCAGGCTGGCCAAGGCGGGTGCCAGTGGGGGCTCCTGATCACCCCTCTGATTGCCCCACAGATCGGCTCTGATCGCTGGCCAGGCCTACGGACTCTACCCATGCATGAATTTCATGCATCAGGCCTCTAGTATGTATATAACTTCTTTGTTTAATTTCTTCTTACTCATTCTCTCTTCCCTCTGACACCTGTCTCTCCCATATCTCCATGTCTCTGGACATATTTTGTTCATCCATTTATTTTGTTAATTAGATTCCACACATAAGTGAGATAATGTGATACTTGTCTTTCTCTGACTGGCTTATTTCACTTAGTATAATAATCTCCAGTTTCATTCATGCTGCTTCAAAGGGTAAGAGATCCCAATTTTTTATAGCTGCATAGTTATTCCATTGTGCAAATGTACCACAGGGTGTTTGTTTGTGTATTTGTTTGTTTGTTTGTTTGTTTTAATCCATTCATCTACTGAAGGGCATTTGGGCTGTTTCCAGATCTTAGCTATTATAAATAATGCTGCTATGAACAGAGGGGTGCATATATTCTTTATGATTGGTGTTTCAGGATTCTTAGGATGTATTTCTAGAAGTGGGGTCACTGGGTAAAATGGCAGTTCCATATTTTTAATTTTTTGAGGAACATTCATACTGTTTTCCAAATTAGCTGCACCAGTCTACATACTCAACAACAGTGTACCAGAGTTTCCTTTTCTCCACATCCTCACAAGCACTTGTAATTTGTCGATTTGTTGATGGTAGCCATTCTGGCAGGTGAGGGATACCTCATCATGGTTTTAATTCGAATCTCTCTGGTGATTAGTAACCTTGAGCATTTTTTTCATATGTCTCTTGGCCATCTATATTTCCACTTTGGAGAAGTGTCTCTTTAGGTCCTTTGCCCATTTTTTTAAATGGATTGTCATCTGTTGATAATTTGTGTGAGTTCCTAATATATTTGGGATAACCCTTTATCAGATATATCATTCCCACACAGTATGATCTCTTTTTATTTTGTTGATGGTTTCTTTTGCTGTGCAGAAACTTTTTATTTTTATGTAGTCCCATTTGTTTGTTTTCCCCTTTGCTTTACTTGCACTAGGAGATACATTGACAAACATTGCTATGAGAGATGTCTAAGATTTTGCTGCCTATGGTTTCTTCTAGGATTTTAATGGTTTCATGACTTACATTTAAGTCTTTTATCCATTTTGAATTTATTCTTATATATGGAGCAAGTTGGTGCTCTAGTTTTTATTTTTTTCTTTGTTTGTTTGTTTTTTCATGCACTTGTCAAATTTTCCCAACACCATTTACTGAAGAGACAGTCTTTACTCCATTGTATGGTCTTGCCTCCTTTTGTCAAATATTAATTGAACCTTATGCTTGGATCATTTTCTGGATTCCCTCTCCTGTTACACTGATCTCTATTCCTGTTTGTGTGCCAGTTCCAAGATTTTTTGATTACAATGGCTTTGTACTATAGCTTGATATCCAGTATTGTGTCATTGTGTCCCCCCCCCCTTCTTTGTTCTTCTTTATCAATATTGCTGTGACTATTAGGGGCCATTTTTGGTTACATATACATTTTTGTTATTTTTGTTCTTTATCTGTGAAATATTCCATTGACATTTTAATAGGGATTGCATTGAATCTATAGATTGCTTTGGGTAGTATGGACATTTTAATGATTTTAGTTCTTCTAATCCATGAACATGGTATACTCTTGCATTTGTTTGTATATTTCTCTATTTCTTTTCTTCAGTATTCTATAGTTTTCTGAGTCCAGGTCTTTTACCTCCTCAGTTAAGTTTATTCCAAGGTATCTTTTTTTTTTTTTTCCAATGGTAAATGGGAATTTTTTTTAAGCTTTTCTTTCTGAGAGTTCACTATTTCATTATTGGTATATGAAAATGCCATTGATTTCTATATGTTTTTGTATCCTGTTACTTTTCTGAATTCATTTATTAAATCTAATAGATTTTTGGTGGAGTCTTTAGGGTTTTCTATGTACAATATTGTTATGCCCAGATTTCAAGATCCCCAAAGACCACCAGGGAGCTGAGTCCTATGCAAGAACAAAGAGACTTTATTCAAGCTCGAGCCCGGTCTCTCTGCCTCTACCGACGCAGCGGCAGCATGCGAAGAGCCCCGAGTCTCAGACGAACAAAGATTTTATAGGGCTTGGGGTCAGGGGGGTGGTGGCACACTCGGACCACTGATTTGGCTGATTCTGGTTGGTTGGGTGAGGGCTGGGGGCTAGTGACGCAAGGGCAGGGTGTGGCTAGGGTCTGGTTACACAAAGACAGGGAGTGGTCAGCATACTTTTGGCCATAGGTTAGTTCCTCTTGCATTCCTATTGGCTGATTCAAGGGCGGGCTAACTGTATATTCTGTGGTTTTTGCTTGGAAGAGGGGTCAGGGACACAGTCTGTCCTTTCAATATCATCTTATCTGCCACTAATGAGAGTTTTGCTTTCTTCTTTCCAATTTGGATGCTTTTATATTTTCTTCTTGTCTTATCACTGTGGCTAAGATTTCCATTTCTATGTTGAATAACAGTGCTAAAAGCAGACATTCCTGTTTCAAAGGAAAACAATTTTAGTTTTTGTCCATTAAGTATGATGTTGGCTGTAGGTTTGTCATATATGTCCTTTATTAGATTGAAGTATGATCTCTCTATTCCAACTTTGCTGAGGGTTTTTCTCAAAAATGTGTGCTGGATTTTGTCAAATGCTTTTTCTGCATCTATTGATATAATCATATAATTTTTATCTTTCATTATGTTTCTGTGATGTATCATATTTATTGATTTGTAAATACTGTACCAGCCTTGCATCCCTGGGATAAATCCCACTTGGTCATGTTAAATAATATTTTTAATATACTTATGTATCTGATTTACTAATATTTTAAAGATTCTAACATCTATGTTCATCAGGAATATTGATTTGTAATTTTTTTTCTTTATAGTGTCTTTATCTAGTTTTGGAATTAGGATATTGCTGTCCTTATAATAAGAGCTTTGAAGTTTTTCTTCCTCTTGAATTATTTTGGAATATTGTGAGAAGGATAGGTGTTAGTTCTTCCTTGAATGCTTGGTAAAACTCCCCTGCAAAGTTGTCTAGTCCAGGACTTTTGTTTGCTATTAATTTTTTATTATTGCTTCAAATTCATTACTTGTTACTGGCTTATTCAGATTTTCTGTTTACTTTTTTGTTTGTTTGTTTGTTTTTTCTGATTTAGTTTTGGAAGATTGTATTTTCTAGGAATTTGTCCATTTTACCCAGGTTGTCCAATTTGTTGGTATATAATTGTAATATTTTCTTATACTAGTACTTTGTATTTTTGTATTTCTATGGTGTCAATTGTTACTTCTCTGATTCTGTTTCTGATTTTATTTATTTGGGTCATCTCTCTTTGTTTTTTGATAAATCTGGTTAGTGTTTCATTAATTTTGTGTATTTTTTCAAAGAACCACCTCTTGGATTTATTGATTTTTTTGTTTGTTTGTTTTTGTCTCCTTCATTTATTTCCACTCTGATCTTTATTATTTCCTTCCTTCTACTTACTCTGGGCTTTTCTTGTTGTTTTATTTCTAATTATTTATGTTGTAGGTTTAGTTTATTAATGAGTTTTCTTATTTCTTAAGGTAATGTTATGTAATATTATGAAATTCCCTCTCAGGATTGCTTTTGCTGTGTCCCAGAGATTTTGGATTGTTGACTATTCACTTTCATTTGTTTCCAGGAAGTTTTTGATTTCTTCCTTGATCTCATTGTAAACCCATTTATCATTGAATAACATGCTATTTAGCCTCTATGGGTTCTATTATAGTTGATTTATAATTTCATGCCAATTGTCATCTGAAAAGACGTTTGATAGGATTTAAATCTTTTCATACCTGTAGACTCTTCTTTTGTGTCCTAACAGATGGTCTGTCTCTGAGAATGTCCTACATGCACTTAATAATAATGTGCATTCTACAGTTTTGAAGTGAAATGTTCTGTAAATGTCAATTAAATCCATCTGATCCATTGTGTTATTTGGGGTCACTGTTTCCTTGTTGAATTTTTGTCTTGAAGATCTATCCAGTGAAGTCAGTGAGGTGTTGAAGTCCTCTAGTATATCTGTATTGTTGTCAATCTCTTCCCTAAAGTACTCCAAGTGTTTTTGTTGAGAAATCAGTTGGCTGGCTTATGAGGGTTCCCTTATAGGTAACTGACTGTCTTCCTCTTGTTCTGCTGTTAAGATTTTCTCTTAAGGGCATTAAAAAACATTTGCCATTTTAATTATGATGAGTTTTGCTGTGAGTCTCTTTGTGTTCATCTTGATGGGGCTTTCTGTGCTTCCTGACATTGTGTGACTATTTTCTTCAACAGGGTAAGTAAATTCTCTCTCATTATCTCTTCAAACAGGTTCTCTATCCATTGCTCACATTCTTCTCCCTCTGGTACCCCAGATTTGATTATGGTTCATGTTGTCCCAAGGTTCTATTAAACTTTCCTCACACTTTTTTTTTTCCTTTTTGCTACTCTACCTGAATGTGCCCCCCACCCCCGTCTTGTCTTCCAAATCATTGTTTCAATTCTGTGCTTCATCAAGCCTGCTTTATTTTCTTCTAGTGTATTCTTGATGTCAGATATATTATTCATCATTTCTGACTGGTTCTTATTCATGGTTTCTATATCTTTTTCATGCTGATGTAGTTCCTACTAAGTCCCTTATAGTTTCTATTTGTTCCTTGTAGTTATAACTAAGTTCCTTGAATGTTCTTATTATCATTACTCTGAACTCTATGTCTGATAAATTGCTTACCTCCATCTCTTGTAGGTATTTTTTTCTGGAGATTCCTCCTTTTCGTGCATTTGGCGGTTGTTTCTTTGTCTTTTCATTTTGGTTGTCTCTTTTTGTTTATTTCTATGTATTAGGTACACCTGCTATGATTCCCAGACTTTATGGGATGTCCTTTAGTAGTAAATATCCTGTGGGACCCAGTGGTGCAGTCTCCTTGAGGTCCTGGACTGGATACTCTAGGACTGACACTTTTGTGCATTATTTGGGCTCTCCTATTATATTTGGGTCTTGATTGTTTGTGTCCCTTTCATTAGTGGGATCTTGTTTTAGGATGGCTACCTGTAATGTTTGACCCTGACGATGTCATGGGAGCTGTTGTACATGTGCACTCTTGAGGTAGTTTCTCTCCTTCCTTGTTTAAAATAATCTTCTCTTCAGACAGTCTTCAGCTGGCATTTCAGGGTGAATATTCCCCAATTTGGTTCAGTTCATTCAATTCCGGGGGGAGGTGGGAGAAAGATCCACTTACCCTCCCATCATCTTCCAATCCTCCTGCCTTAAATATTTATTTATGCTCTGATACTTTTGAAGAATATAGTCATTATATAATTAGGAGTTTGCACACAAAAGGATAACAGAAAGGCGAAGGTAAATGTTTTAGGTAATCATTTTGAAAGTCAGGAGCTTTAATTAAGATTTTGGCTCCCTTCACACACTACAAATTTCACTTACTCAAAGAAGTACAAAGAAGCAATTATGAAATGCAGGTAACTGGTACCACAATTAGAAAACAAACAAATACTGAAAGAAATCTCTCTACATATTGCATGAAAATAATCTTTAACACCTTCTGATCAGCCACTTGCTTTTCCACCAAAAAAACCTAGGATAATTCTACACTGAATTTTCTACCAGAGGAAGAACAGTTAGAATACAATACTCAATCATTATTGGAGTGAAGGTTTGGCTTAATGGCTGAGGAATCTCTGCTTTGTATCTCATTTATCATTATCAGTATTCTGTAAAGATGGGATATGAACAAGAGGCCTCAGGGTACATTTGAACACATTCCAATAAACCTAATACAGTATTCTCTGCAGTAAATTGTAGATATGTCTTTGTCATTCTTTGCTTACTTTGGATTGAAGCTTTTGCTTGATGGGAGACTACGAATTTAATGCTTACAAAGATATTGATTCATTACAAATGTGTGGATTTCCAATCTATCTCTCCCATAAAAGAAGCACCAATTTATAGTGATTGAGAATTGCTAATAGCATTACTCAGAAATCTCATGCTCAAAATTATACTCAACCTTCAGGAAAGTTAGAAATAAACATACAATTGGAAAACTAAAATTTTAAAAGCATTTAATAAATCTCGCTCTCCCATTGCCTAGGATTTGCTATTGTTTTCAATGTCAAAGAAATTAACTTCTTCTGTGATTTATCTACTCCTTATTATTCAGTAATAGGTCAACCCGCCCATTTAGGGACACCACTCCCATTATAAACTCTGCTCCATTGCAAATAGGCCTTCCCAAATACTGCAAGGAACTTGTACAAAATACTCTTATCAAGATATGCAATTGAACCTCTCTTAACATTGTTTTAACAACTCTTCCATGATTAATTCCTAGAGACCTAATATCCTGGAGAGAAATCAAAGAAATACAGCTTGCAAACTATAAACTCCTATTAGAATACATTGCCACCTTGTGAGCAAAACTGAAAAAGGTTGATTGTTGTAATCACAACTATTTACTTAATTGACATAAGCTATCCTTATATCAGTGGAAGGATGACTGGCTTCAGACTTTAACCTGAGAATTCTTAAAAATTATCCAGAAGCTGACACCTGCACTCTCATCTAGATAACTTTGTAAAGCTGAAGTTTCTCCAAAGAGCCAGAGAACATGATCCTAAAAAAGCAGAATGTCATGCTAATGTTTCATTTTTAGAACTATTTTATTTATTCTTTGCAGGTTTAAGATTTTGATTTCAACAGACACTAATTAGTTCTTAACTAAGATGCCAACAGGCACTTTTTCTTAAAATTGCTTGTCACATTCATAGCTACTCCTTGGTATAAGTCTAATGTCTACAATTAACTTGTGATTTTGCCAAAACCTAAAATTCAGTCAACTTTTTGGTCTGTGTATATATCTTTGTATGAGTGTCATTCTACTCCATTGTGAAACAAATAGCTTCAGGTTTAATGTTCTCAACTAGTAAACAATTTTAAATGCAAACGTTACAGAAAGACTGCTAAACACATAAAAATTCCTCTAACATTCCACAGAGAAAAAAATCTGGGGCCTTTTTGTAGGAGTTTTGTTTGTAGCCAAACTTTCATAACTATAAAGCCTGGGGAGACACTATGAAAGATATTGCATATATATTGAAGCTTTTGGCTTTTACATACTTAATAAAAAGGCTCACTACATGAATTTTCTGACTCGTATCTTTAATAGATGATCTGTTACTGTCTGATCTTACTGCTATTTTGAATTACATTGAAAATGTACAATGTAATTCAGCTACCTTCAATGGTATGTTTGCTAAAGACAGGCAGTTAGATGGTCCTCAACAACTGGGATTTAATCTATAGAAACAAAGCCTACAGGTTACTGCATGCAAACTGGGCAAAGACTTATCTTTGTAGACTGTTGCCAGCCTTCCTGAAAGTCTTATATTCAAGTGGACCTAGGGTCCATTTTTGCATATTAATTTCTCCTATCAAAAAATGGAGAGATTATTAATAAATTAATTCCACAAGAAAAATATCTAGCCCTTGATCTGCAACCTTAAAACTTAACCACCAAAGCTCTAACCAGTTTGGCTCAGTGGATAGAGCAACGGCCTGTGGACTGAAGGGTCCCAGGTTCGATTCAGGTCAAGGGCATGTACCTTGGTTGCAGGCACATCCCCAGTAGGGGGTATGCAGGAGGTAGCTGATCCGTGTTTCTCTCTCATCGACGTTTCTGACTCTATCCCTCCCCCTTACTCTCTGTAAAAAATCAATAAAATATATTTAAAAACTAAACAGAACAAAACAAAACTTAACCACAAAAAAACCCAAAAAATAAAAAAAAAAACAGTACTATCTTCAACTCTCTTCATTTCACACTTTACCAGAGGCCAAAAAAATGGGGAATTTCTTTATTCTGTGATACAGATCATGATTTAAAAGCCAGACAATATCATTAAGTCCAGATAACTAATTGCCCTAGAATTTCATTACATTATTCAAACAGTTGACCAAAAGTGAACATCCCTAGACACAACATGTCTTCTTAGGAAGGAGCATGTGCTATCTTAGGAAAATAATGCAGTGATACGTATGTACCTAAATGTTCCTGTGATCTCCAATAATATAGAAAAGATCCAGAAAAAACAAATACTTAAATTAAGTCCTTTGGCTGATACCCTTTATCTGGTTAAGCATTCTCTGCACGTGGGGATAGAATTTTTCCTATTGGCGTCATTTGGGCACTCTTGGATCTCAGTTTACAGGTGAATAAAAACTGAGCCTGCTTAGATTAGATAATAACCCTAGGCAGGGACTGAGAATTAGCCCATTGGCATCATCAGACCTGTTCAGGCTCAGATTTGAGAACAACTGTGTCAACACAACTGCTTGCTCAAAAGTTTTCTTGCCTAGGAGATAAGGCTACAAATCATTAATAACTGCACAAGAAATAATTGGAAACTATTTTTATTCATGCAAACAATTTGCTCATCTGGGCAATCAGGTGCTTAATCATGATGGTAGTTTGCACTCCTGCATAAATAGTTCACTAATAGTTTATAAAAACAACTCAAGGAAATTTGCCTTAGAGTCCTTACCTCACAAACCTAAAATATTGTGTCATTTACTAAACCATAAATTTTTTTCTCTCTCTTAAATGTATTACAATTTTATTTTTCAATTATACCTCAATAAAGCTAAAGAAAAGGAAAGTATTCATGAACACTAGAATGGAGTTAGAGCTGACATAAAGATATCATATGGCCCTACTGACAGAAACTATGTGTATCATGATGCCATTAATGGAGAGAAGTACAGGAGAACATGGAGATGTTGGGGGAAGATTCTTTTACTTTTGTAATTCTTTGTTTTGAAATATGCACATTGCGTGTAATTGGTTACATGACTGAGGCTGTCCAGTGGATTGGATAGAGAGAGCAAGTTATGAGTTATTGGTAAAAAGATGATTATAATTGTGAAGAAAATAAAAGGAGAAGAGAGAGAACAGTGAAACTTTTCTGGGAATAGCAGACTGATGAATATGTAATATAGGATAACATAATAAAAATAAGCATGGCAGTGGAAAAATTAGAGCAATGAATGCATAGCAATTTTGAATGCCAATCAGGCCTGAATGCCAGAAAAACACACTTAGAATTCATTAGAGAGAAAGAAATGGTACCTCTGTAATTTAAGCATAGAATTGAGTTTTGGGAAAACTAAGCATGCATGCTTTCAGGGGAGAAAAAATGGTGACAGAAACAGAGGCTGGGATTTGGGATGTGAAGCATGCTACTTAGTACAGAGAAGCAATAAAAATGTCTACTCCAGAGCAGTAGTGTGTTGAAAACAAAGAGGTGATTTGTGCCAGTTTATTCAGAATCAGATTACAGTTAAAATTTGATGTACAATTTCTTGAATCTATATGACCTGTATTCTGTTTCAATGTTCTTAGTTCTTTTTTCTTAAATGTTTCTCCACTACATTTAATTGATTTATATTTATCTTCACATTTAAAGCTTTCTTGTAGAGATGAAATAGGTCATAGATTACTATCTACAATATTCTAAGCAATAAAACATCATATAAACATTAAACTGTATATAATGTTAATATTTAGCTAATGAAATTATGCACTTAGTAGTAAAATATATAATAAGACACTTAATTTAAATATATTCTTATTTTTTCTTTGACTTTAGTGTTCATGCCCTTTTCTTAGTCTTCCTCTGAGTGCATAGGGGGTTAATAAATAGTGGGAAGTTATAAGAGTGCTAGACCAGAAATTCAAACACATAAAAATGAACTATTTAGTTTTTGATTTTCCAAACAATAGACAAGAAACTTAAAAGTCAGACTTCTTTGAGAAATGTAGGATTTTCAAATTGCTGTATCTATCTATCCTGGTCAACTGGCATATTGGAGTTTTACAGTATGCCCAGGAAAAGAATAAAGAAGACATGACCATAAAGATATGAAAATCACAATTCTTTCACCTTAGTTTATTGTAGAAAACTGTGAGTGACCAAGGCAAGAAATTCTTAGCTGTAGAGAAGCTAATGGTAAACACTATTTGTAAACTTTTGGGGGAAATTCCCCCCAAAAATTATTTTCAACAGTGTGCAGGAAAATTGTTGAGTGACTTGGACAGGAGAAAAAAATCTATATGATGTTTGTTCTTCATCACCAGCATGTGGGGTGCAGAGAACCTAGATTATGCCATCTGCCTTAAAGGAACATGGAGATAGAGGAGAGGTTTGTGGTCATAGTGAAAAAAACACTGTATACGGGAAAAACAAGGACAGAGACAAGTGCCTAGCACCCTAGATGTTAGCTTTGGATCAAAGCATATTTTTCCTGCCAAGAATGAGACATACCATTTTGAATCACAAAGAGATTCCAGAAGATATAAATTTGATACCTAATCTCTCTTGCTCTCCACCAACACATACATTTGTGATTCACATCCACATAACAGCCGCTATCTCAGTTAGGAGCAGCACCAAGTGTGGCCAGAACTATAAAAATATTAGAATTTTGCATAATTTATTCAAACACAGAGTGAGCTATAAAATATACTAGAAAAAATATTAGGCTGAACTAAAGTTGCTGGTTAAGTCTAAGTATAATTTTGTCTTTTATGTTTTACTATCCTATGTGGTGGAATTCATAAGGAAGAACACATTAACAAACAACCTTATTTTTAAGAAAATATCTCTTTGTAATTTTAGTGGATTGTTAATCCTGCTATATAGGTTCTCTCTTCTGCTCTCATTTAAATCATGCACTTGGTAAAAGGAGTAGAGATTGGGTACTTTCACTGTTAGGATGAATCATTGTCTCAGATTGGTAATTCGGAAGAAACAACTGAGCAAAAAGATTATCTTGTTTTTACCCAGTTTCAAGTAGAATTCAAAGTTGTAGTTGTGATTAAATTCATGTTTTTGGCAAATTAATAATCTTTCTGAAAAGTAGACATATAATGATACTGTTCTCATAGAATTGCCTACTCCATGAATCTGGACTTTAAAACTAGCAATGTAGGTATGTGTCAGTGAAAAGTCTACACAAAACCAAACCAAACCAAACCAAACAAAACAACCAAACAAACAAACAAACAAAAAACTCCATGAATTTACCTTATTTTTCTGTGTATCATTGGACTGAAAATCAAGGGGCATCTTATACATGGAAGTCAGCCAAGGAGGGAGCCACACAGGTATGTAGCTGCCCATACCTTTTCAAAAAGGCTTCCTCCAATCATGAGCCATATTGTTACTGACATCAGCTGATGCCATAATTGGAGGTGGAGGTAGAGAGTGAGCAGATGCAACAGGGACCACAGATTTCTGAGCCCGTAAAGATGTCAAAAAATAAAAAGATAAATACTAGTAAGCGATTGTCTTACTCTGGAAAATTCAAACTGAATGTAATCAGCTATGCAAAAGAACGTGGGAATAGAGCTGCAGAGAGACAATTTGGACCTCCTCCCACAGAATGTATGATCAGACTGTGGAGAAAACAGGAAGAACAACTGCTTAAGATGCCAAAAAAGAAGAAGGCCTTAAGAGGAAAACCAGAAAAATGTTTAAAATATTGATTTCTTAATTTTTGGTTGGAAAAGTGGGGGTGTCTTATATATGGGGGCATCTTACATATGGAAAAATACGGTAAATTGCTGTTCTTTTTCCACTTCAAAAATAGTAATTTATCTAGAGAAGTTTTATCTAATCCAGGTTCTAATAAATTTCCATTATTAGTAAGGAAGAAAATGTTCACATTTTATTCAATATGTCATGAGATATTTGGAGATAAAGTCAAACTGTTTTCTGTGCAAATCTTCACCACTACCAATTTATTCTATTTTACCACTATCATCAGCATGAAACCTGAGGGAACTTGATGATCTGAAGCTATATTTGGTACCTAGACATTTGTACTCATTTTAAAACATTAATAATGTATTTTGTCTCTTTTAAAAATGGAAATTTATAAAAGAGGGAAAAGAACAAAGAACCAAGGAAAGAAAAATCCTACTAGCACTTTAGATGTATGCTTTTGTATGAAAATAATAAACAGAACACACACATTGCCCACCATTATTTAGTTAATGCATTGGCATGCATTTTAAAATTATTTTTCTATCATTGCCATATTAGGTTGTTCTAATGGACAACAGACACTCTGTTAAACTATCTTAACATATTTAATGCTATTTTGTGAATATTATTTTTTTTTACAATTGCCAGCCAAAGTTTTGTACAGATATATAAAGGAGAAAATAAAGCTTTTTTTCTTGAAGTATCATTTGTAATGCCTAAAAAGAAGGCTTTCATAATTGCTCTAACCTTTGTATTATAGTACCTCCTCCTGAGAGGAAGCCATGGTCCTTTATAAAAGAGAAAAATTAAAATGTTGCCAAGATATCTTGCCCTGAAGCCATCTCCCTTTATTTACATGCTTATCTTTAAATGTCAATTGCCAGAAACCCCAAAGATAGACCCAAGTACCCAAGTACTTATGGATGTTTTATTTGTCAAGGAAATGGTGTCTGAAGGAAAAGATGGAAGGAAAATAGTTGAATGAATTATTTGTCAATGCTAATGAAGAAAACCTGGAAATAATGACACAATTGACATAAATACCACCAGTTCCCTCTGGCGTTTGCTGACTTTTTTAAAGAATTAGATAGTGAAGAGCACAGTCTCAAGATTCAGAAAGACTGGGTCTCTGCGTTGGGTCAAGTCACATCATTAAATATGTTTTCAGTGTGAAATAAGGGGTTAACGCTAGTCATTTATGAAAAGTTTCAGCTTTGAGATGACATGGTCCACTGTATTTTTGTTTTGTTACTTACTTATGCAAGTCTTGCCCCACTTTCTAAAAATGTTCAAGTCATAGTGAGAGAAACTTTATAAACCTTATGATATATCAACATGAAGTTTCAGACCTGACATATGCGATGCTGAAGCTTTTTACTATGTTATCCTTTAAAGGGTCTTCCTTGTGTGAAATAAAATTGCTATTAGAGGCAATCTTTTGGTGCCTATTTTATTCATTTTATTGTAGAAGTAAATGTGATTTTGAGTATGTGTGTGTCTTACATTTTCTAGAAATGCTAAAGACACATTCTTAAGATATAAAGCATCTTAGAGGTGCTAGCTGTGAATAAAGTAGTCAGATGTTATTTCAACTCAAGCTCATTAATTTTTTTTCCTGCTCTGTAAAAGTTAATGTCACTGTCGGTCACACTGGCATAAAATATTGATTGAAACAGTGTACACTTTTTTTCTGCAGTGACAAGATTTTGAGATTTGTAAATAAGCAAGAGATTATTAGGTCCATTTTATTCCAGATAAGCATCAAGGTCAGCCATTTATAAGGATGCAGTGTCACCTTTTGTAAACCCTAACATTTTTCTAGCTTTAATTTTTAGTTTATTAAAACATATTTCATTGGAAACAGCATTTTGTAAAGTGCCAAACTAGAATAAATGTCATAAGTTATGTCATACTTTCAGTTGTGGTAAAATAATGAAATTCTTGTCCATGAAAAACATATGATGTTGATCTGTTTGTTTCAGAGTCATACTCTTTCTACATATACATATATGCTGAAAATATTAACAATGATTCTTTCTCTCTTTCATAATAATTATAATATATACATATAAACATATATATATTACATATATTTGTTATACATGTATATCATATTCAGTTACAATATTTAAATTTTAGCCTTTGGCAATCTGAGAATTTAAGGTAGAAGCTAGTCAGGACCTATTCAGTCTAGAAAACTTGAAAAACTTATCAAATTACTTTTAAAATATCACGCTAAAAGCGAAGAAAAAATTAAGGGGAAAAAAGAGGTAAATGGAAAAAAGATTTCATATTTACCCTGAATGAGATTTTTCCTTTGCTGATTTCAAATTCTAATGTATAAAATCAGAAGCTATGGTTTATAATAAGGAAAGTAAGAGCTGGTTTTAACTGAGTTTCTTCTATTTACAAAATCAGCTGTGTTAATTAAAAATCGAAATGACTCACAATACTTTGAGTAGAAAGCAAAAAAAAAAAGCAAAATATCAAGTAGAGATTTAAAGATTATTAGCAAAAGACATAAATAGTCACTTCTACAAAGTGGACATACAGATAGCTACGAGACATACGGAAAAATGCTCAAAGTTACTGATCATCAGAGAGATGCGAATTAAAATGGCACTGTAGTATCACCTCACACCTGTCAGAATGGCTACCATCAACAAATGACAAGAGCTGTTGAAAATGTGGAGAAAAAAAGAACCCTCGTGCACTGCTGGGGCGAATGCAGACTGGTACAGCCACTGTGGAAAACAGTATGGAGTTCCCACAAAAAATTAAATATGGAACTGCCATTTGACCCAGTGATCCCACTGCTAGAAATATATCCTAAGAAACACCAATCATCAAGAATGTATGCACCCCTATGTTTATAGCAGTGCAATATACAATAGCTAAGATCTGGAAACAGCTGAAGTGCCCATCAGTAGATGAATGGATAAAAAACTGTGGTACATTTACACCATGGAATGCTATGCAGCAGTAAAAAAGAAGGATCTCTTTTGAGGCAGAATGAAGGGACCCAGAGAGTATGATGCTAAATGAAATAAGCCAGACAGAGAAAAGCAAGTAATATATGATCTCACTCACATGTGGAATCTAATGAACAAAATATACTGATGAGCAAAATAGATCCAGGGATATAGAAGCATGGGACAGACTGTGGAATCTCAGAGGGAAGCCCGGGGTGGATGGGAAGAGATCAACCAAAGAACTCGTATGCATATGTGCATAACCTCTGGACACAGACAATAGAGTGGTGAAGGCCTGGGGAGTGAAAGGGCGAGTCATCGCGGGGCCTACATGGGTCGGTGGCCGGGCCCCATGAGGCACAGCCTGACCACACTGCTGGCGGACTCGGGCACCGACTCCCCAGCCCACGGCGGGAGCCCGGCGCAGGCCACCTGCCTGCCACCCCCGGACTGGACCCATCTGGCAGCGGAGGCGGCGGGGCAGGGCGTGTGCCCTTGCCCAAGGAGATGGAGGAGGAGGTGATCGCCGGCACCCCCGGGGACAAGACGAAGGATGTGGACTTCCTGTCTGGGCTGGAACTGGTTGATCTGCTGGACCACCGACAACCGGACTGGCCCCTGGAGCCCGGGCTCAGCTCGCCCTTGGGGGGGCGAGGACTGAGCCCTCCATCTTGCCCTGGGTCCTCCATTTTTGGGCAGAGCCATGTGCTCGCCAGGGGCTTCTTCCCGGAGGCCCAGGCCTCTGCTGGCCATGCCCAGGATTTCTTTGGACTAACCAATGATAATCAAGGGAAGTGCACACCATCAATATGACCACATCCTGTGTAACAAGACCCGACTCGCGCCTGGCCAATC
Source organism: Myotis myotis (assembly GCF_014108235.1). Classification (NCBI taxonomy): domain Eukaryota; kingdom Metazoa; phylum Chordata; class Mammalia; order Chiroptera; family Vespertilionidae; genus Myotis; species Myotis myotis. The sequence goes on along the minus strand of NW_023416335.1, from coordinate 64,681,474 downwards.
GGCGGGGCCCACAGTCCCCTCCCCTGCCCTTACTATAAAACCCACAATCCCATCAGGCCTCGCTCTCTCGCGGCCACTGGGCTTACCGTTGTTGCATCGGTGAGTGTGGTCGGGGAGCCGAACTAGTTCGAAATGAAGGACTCTTTGCTTTTGCATTGGACTTGCTGGCTCCCTGATGGGCTTTTTGGGAACCTTGAAATCTGGGCACAACAGGGAGGAGGGCAAGGGTGGGCTAGAGGATGTCAATGGGGACATATGTAATACTTTCAACAACAAAGATTTTTAAAAAAAAATAAAGATTATTACTAATAAGCACAGATTAAAGGATCCAGTGTAGCTATTATGACACAACAAAGACCTCTAATACTTCCTCTCAAATCTTGATCCTTAGATGTTACACCTAATGGAATGCTGGAGACTGCAACACGAAAACACCCCAAAACTGGTGCCTCAAACATTTCTTATGTGAGGAGAGATGAGGGATCAGTCTCCAGATCTTCTTGTAGAACATACAGGGTTTGGCCAAAAAGCTTCAAAAATGGAACAAGATCTAAGAATGCCATCACACTCTCAACAGGCAGATCCAATACAGATAATGCAATTAATTAAGGCTTTTGTACTGTTATTCTCTCACCCACATTCTGCAAATAAGTAAGTCACTCTTCATTCCATGTAAATGAGGATGTAGAATTCTATTCGGAGAATTTTGGGAACAAAGAATAACAGAGCTCAGATAGCCCTTACAAAACAAGTCCCAGTTACATATGATTGAGTAGGAACAGGTGAGAGGTAAGATGTGGTTTACCTTATTAAATATGTTTTTATTTGTAATGTGGTGTCAATATGAAGGTTTCTATTGAAGTGTAAATTACTAAATATTAGATGTTGAAATAAGTTTTATTATAGACAACCCTCTGGAGAAATCAAAGCAAGTATCTAAAACACTGTTGAAAACTCACAAACTTCATTGATAAATAGTGGAGAAATGGAATATGAGAAGGTTGTTTTGTGCTCAAGAAAATCTATAGAGAGAACACATAGGGGGGCAAGGCTTGGGTCATTATACATCCTGATAAAAGAACTACTTAAAGGACATGATATTGGAATCCCAAAGGACAGAAAATTGGTATACACTTGATCCTAGGAATAAAAACAACAGTAGCTGAAAGGGGTGAGGAAAGATTTTACTCTGCTAGTATTGTCTCAAGATAGCAAGTATTTAAGGCTGAGTCATGTTCATGACATTTGAATAAATTTTGCATTTTATATGAATGCTGAATATGTATTTTACTCTAACGACTGTTTCCCTTTCAGCAACTTTGATTGGAAGGATTTCTTGACCAGTGTAGATTAAGAGCAGTCAATTTAAAGGGGAGGGGGGCCATGGCTAGGTAGCTCAGTGGATTAGGAGTGTGGTCCTGATTATATCCAGGTGGTAGGTTTGATCCTTGGTCAGGGCACATACAAGAATCAACTAAATAATGCACAAATCAGTAGAAAAAAAAGTCTCTCTCTCTCTCTTACATCAATAAATTTAAAAAAAAAATGTGAAGGGTATTGGCAGTGAATCAGCTAAATATGAATCATAAATATTCATAGTTTGGCATTGAGAAGAAAGAAAACCCCCAAACAAGCCAGAAGATAAAATTATGGTATATTTCAATACAAATATTTATTATAACAGTCCATAATTACTTAATTGCACAATGAAACATATTTTTCAAATGTTCAATTGTACAGAGTAATTTATATTTGATTGAAATACCAACTTATAGTAAAAAGTTTAATTTCTGAAATATACCTGATACTGTAATATGTGCTTTGATTTAGGATGATAGCCTTAACTTGTTAGTTAGTATGAAATTAAAGTACAAAAATTCATTAGATCACCTCACACCTGTCAGAATGGCTGCCATCAACAAATCAACAAATGACAAGTGCTGGTGATGTGGAGAAAAGAGAACCCTAGTTCACTGCTGGTGGGAATGCAGACTGGTGCAGCCATTATGGAAAACAGTATAGAATTTCCTCAAAAAATTAAATATGGAACTGCCATTTGACCCAGTGATCCTACTTCTAGGAATATATCTTAAGAAACCTGAAACACCAGTCATAAAGGATATATGCACCCCTATCAGTACTTGGAATACTATGCAGCAGTAAAAAAGAAGGATCTCTTATCCTTTGAGACAGCAAGGTAGGACCTGGTGAGTATTATGCTAAAAGAAATAAGCCAGTCAGAGAAAGGCAAGCATCACATGATCTCAATCATATGTGGAATCTAATGAACAAAATAAACTGATGAACAAAATAGATCCAGAGATTTAGAAGCATGGAACAGGCTGTTGAATCTCAAGGGAAGGCAGTGGAGGGTGGGTAGGAAAAGATCAACCAAAGAACTTACATGCATATATGTGTAACCCATGGACACAGACAATAGTGTGGTGAAGGCCTGGGGCTGGTGTGGGCCAGAGGGGGTCAATGGGGAAAAAAGGGGCCGTAAATAATACTTTCAACAACAAAGATTTTTTTTTTTAAATATATTTTATTGATTTTTTACAGAGAGAAAGGGAGAGGGATAGAGAGTTAGAAACATCGATGAGAGAGAAACATCGACCAGCCGCCTCCTGCACACCTCCTACTGGGGATGTGTCCACAACCAAGGTACATGCCCTTGACCGGAATCGAACCTGGGACCCTTCAGTCCACAGGCCGACGCTCTATTCACTGAGCCAAACCGGTTTGGCAACAACAAAGATTTTTTTAAAAAGTTCATTAGAAGTCAACTGATTACTAGTAAAGAAAGTAATTTGTATGAGAGATAGAATTACTTAGTAAGAATTTTTTAACCCTTTATGTATTGTGGCTACATCAAGGTACCTGGAAGCAACATGGAAGACTTTATCATCACTTTGCTGTCAAAGGGTCACACATGAGACAAACAATATAAACCTACATCAAATGCCTATTTCAAATATTCACAATCATTTTATCAAGAATTTTATGGCCTTTTAACATAATATTACATAATTTCCCAAATTTGTTCTTTATCAAATAATCATTTTTTAAATATATTTGTTTATTGATTTCAGAGAGGAAAGGAGAGGGAGAGAGAGACAGAAACATCAATGATGAAAATCATTGATCCGTTGCCTCCTGCACAGCCCCTACTGGGGATTGAGCCCACAACCTGGGCATGTGCCCTTGGCCATTGAACCTGGGGACCCTTCAGTCCACAGGCCAATGCACTATCCACTGAGCCAAACTGGCGAGGGCACAAGTAATCATTTTTTATCTTAAGACAGGGCAAAGAGGTGTAGAAAATTGCCAAAAAGCCAAAATCAATTTCCTTGATAACTGCCGGTACACTCATACATTTTTCCCCCTTGTAAGTCACCTCCCATCTTATACTCTGAGGTCTTGTCAAAAGTGATATCTTTCTTAATCTAGCCATCTGTCAGCTTTGAAAAGTTTGTGCTTTGCTAGGAATCTTGAAGTTCGTCCTCCACAGCTACAGCTGTTTAAATACCAAAATTTGGTTCAGTCTGCATAAGGAAATGTGGGGCTCATTCAAAGGCAATAGAATTAAAAGTATATTCAAGTACTTCAATGTAATCTTTAAAATAATTTTTCTAATATTGCCTCATTCAGGATGAAATAAATAATCTGATTCTAGAACAGCTACAAACCACTCCAGACCTTTAATGTCTAAATAGCAAGGCCAGATTATGTCTCTTCTTTCCTAAAAACATGACTTCCAAAGCCCACAAAAACAGTGACATGAGAGGGAGATCAAAGCCTCCCACTCCCAGTTTTTTCAGTTTTCTTCTCACTGAAAGATAAAACTGCTCATATATTTTTTATGCATTAAAAACTACCCTGTTCCCATTTGGTAGCTGTTATATAACTGACCATTACCTGTTGAAAAGAGTAAGTAATGAGGTTATGTCTCTGAGCTTTATTTATTACTTAATTGGGTGCAATAGGTGAACACTTTAATGAAGGACTTGCTGGTTACTTTTAAAGGTGTTGGAATGCTCACACAAGAATTAAAAACATTAAAAGATTAGGGCAGAGCTTCAACTTCACTAATAAGCACACATTGTAAGACCTTCAAATATATTTATAGAGACGGCAGGGGCAACTTTATCAAGGAGTGCACAAAAGCAAATTAACCTTGCAGTTTAAGTTAACACATCAGTGGTCTCCAATGTGTTAAAATGTGACAGCACATTTAAGTGTTTTCTTTAATTACCATACTACCAAATGTTAATATTACAAATCAATGTGCTGGAACCCTTGAATCACTTGAGTGGGTTTCAAGGCCTCTGAGGAACAGGTTTGGAAAACACTGCAGTGCAGGTGCTGTACCATCCACCATCAGGCTCCAAGGAAGCCCGACACAATTGTAACTGAATTATTTCGGTTAGGCGGGAGACAATAAAGGCCAGCTTGGGCAGAGACATATGACGAAAGAGCCAAATATGGACAACTAAATTTATCATATGTGAATATTCATAAGGCATTTCTCTGACATTTTCCAAGATTTTCAGTCTTTATAAAATAGAGTTTTGATCTGCATGTGTTGGGGAAACACATTGAAGATAAAATGAGGTGCCTAGAAAACTTTGAATAACTCTGCCACCCCAGGTCACGGAGGCTAGACATTTGCCATTTGAGAATACTTTCTTCATCTGACCAGATGGGCTTAATGACCTTTACTCTGAAAGGTCATTGGTAAGGCTGAGGTCGTTCTACTCCCATGCAATAATTTTATAATTATAACGGGGAGAGGGGACGAGGGGGAGAACACGTGGGCTTCTCTGTGCTTTTCATGTTCGAATATATCTTGGCAAGTTTGCATTTTTTCTGCTTCGCAGTATTTCTGTTAGCAGGTAAAGAAACTCATCTCAGAATTCCCCCCCCCCCAAAAAAAAGCATAATCCCAGGTCTTCACTGTCAATCATGTAGGGTACAAAGGAAGGCAGCTCACTTTGGGGAAGTCTTGTAGATGAAATTGTACTTCTATATTGTTCTTCTAAAATAAGAAAAAAAGTATCCAATTTTGCTTCAACCAGTGGAAAAAAAAATGGGAAATCTCAAAGCCACAAGTACTGGCTAATTATAATTACTGATTATTTTCTTAAGTAGAGATACAAAGGTATTTTTCTTAGAAGAAAATATCTCTGCTAATCTCTTAGAATCCACAGTCTTTTATTATTTTATCACAAAATAATCAGTGAATTTGAAGTCAGATAAGATAGTTACTTCTGAATTTTGGCTAAAAATTCCTATAAAGTAATCTGGTGTAATACTATCAGGAAATTGCTGTAACTAGCCATTGCCATGATTAAATTGAGACATTTATGGAGCATAACCTCCAGATTGAGATTGGCTGGGACTTCTAAAAAAATTAAAATCTTATATTGACAGGTGAATTTCAACACATCCCCAGGAAGAATTCACACTGGAGCAATGTTGTTGATGTTATCAAAAGCTAGATTGCCTCTCTTTAAGATTTCGTATACCAGATAGCCAAGTGTATGTCTAGATGTCATGGGCACGGGAGAGACAATCTGCCTCAGTCTGGTTATGTGGCTGAGGTTTCTGAGCAACCACCATACAACCTGTCCTGATTGGGTGTTTCCTGCATCAAACTAAAATGTTTCTGTACAGCAAAGGAAATCATCAACTAAATGAAAAGGCAATGGGAAAAGAGGCTTGCAAACCATGAATAAATAAGAGGCTCATATTCAAAACATACAAAAAAACTTGTACATCTCAAAAGAAAAGACACAAACAACCTGATATAAAAATGGGCAGAGGATCTGAATAGACATTTTTCTGAGGAAGTTATACAGATGGTAAAAATGCACATGAAAAGATGTTTACATACTATTAGAAAAATGCAAGTCAAAATCACCATTCACTGTTACCTCACACCTAGTTGAATAGCGATCATCAGAAAGACAAGAAACAATGACTGTTAGAGAGTTTACAGGAAAAAGGGAACCCATATAGCCTGCTAGTGGCAAAGCAAATTAGTATAGCCACTGTAGAAACAGTTTGGAAATTCTCCAAATATTTAAGAATAAAACTAGCATATGATCCAGCTATTCCATTCTTGGTATTTAAAGAATATGAATACATCAATTCAAATAAAATATGTGCAGACTTTTGTTCAATGTTGCATTATTTATAATAGCCATAATATGGAAACAACCTAGTGTCCATTAATAGATAAACACATAAAGAAGAAGTGGCGCGCACACACACACACACACACACACACACACACACACGCACAATGGAATACTACTCAGTCCTAAAAAGGTGAAGTCCTGCCATTTGGTCAATATAGATGAACCTAGAGCAGTGATGGTGAATCTTTTGAGCTTGGCGTGTCAGCATTTTGAAAAACCCTAACTTAACTCTGGTGCCGTGTCACATATAGAACTTTTTTTGATATTTGCAAACATAGTAAAACAAAGACTTACATTTTTGATATTTATTTTATATATTTAAATGCCATTTAACAAAGAAAAATCAACCCAAAACAATGAGTTTGCGTGTCACCTCTGACACGCATGTCATAGGTTCACCATCACTGACCTAGAGGTTTAATGCTGTGAAATGTAAGGTAGAAGAAGAAAAATACCATATGGTTTCACTAAAATATAGAATATGAAAAACAAAAGTAAAATAAAAACTAAACTAAATAAACTCATAGAGGCAGACAACAAATTAGGTGGTAACCACAGGGGGAGAGAGGTGAAGGGAGAGCAACACAGGTAAAGGGGATCAACTGTATGGTTAGGAATGGAAACTAGATTTTTTGTGGTGAACATGATGCATATACTAGAGGCCCGGTACACAAAAATTTGTGCACTTGGTGGGGAGGGAGGTCCCTCAGCCCGGCCTGTGCCCTCTCGCAGTCTGGGACCCCTCAGGAGATAACGACCTGCTGGCTTAGGCCTGCTCCCCGGTGGCAGAGGGCAGGCCCAATCCCTAGGTGCAGTCCCTGGCCTGGCTCAGAGCAGGGCCGATTGGGGAGTTGGGGCGCCGCCCCCTGTCATGTACAGAGCAGGGAGGATCAGGAGGTTGCGATGCCACCCTCAGTCACACTCAGGGTAGGGCCGATTGGAGGTTGGGGCACCGCCCCTTGTCACACTCAAGACAGGGTTGATGGGGAGGCTGTGGCGCTGCCCCTGTCACGCACAGAGCAGGGTGGATCAGGGGTTTGTGGCGCCACCCCTGTCACATACAGATCCGGCCGATCAGGGTGTTGGGGCACTGCCCCCTGTCACGCCCAGAGCAGGGCCGATCAGGGGGTTGGAGGGCTTCCCCCTGTCATGCACAGAGCAGGGTGGATCTGGGGGTTGGGTCGCCGCCACTGTCACACTCAGGGCAGGGCTGATGGGGAGGTTATGGCTCTACCCCATCACACACAGAGCAGGGCCCGTGGAGGGGGGGTTGGGGCACCACCCTCTCTCACCCACAGAGCAGGGCCGATCAGGGTGTTGGGGCGCCGCACCCAGTCACACACAGAGCCGCAGGGCTGATCAGGTGGTTGGGGCGCCATCCCCTGTCACAAACAGAGCAGGGCAGATAGGGAGGTTGTGGCCCTGCCCCCTGTCACACACAGAGCCACAGGGCGATCAGGGGGTTTGGGCACTGCCCCCTGTCACACTGATCCAGGTGCTGGGAGACCTCTCAGCTCCGCTGATCCCGGTGCTGGGAGGCATATTACCCTTTTACTATATAGGATAGAGGCCTGGTGCATGGGTGGGGGCCGGCTGGTTTGCCCTGAAGGGTGTCCTGGATCAGGGTGGGGGTCCCCACTGGGGTGCCTGGCCAGCCTGGGTGAGGGGATGATGGCTGTTTGCAGCTGGTCACACACCCTTCAGGGTGGGGGTCCCCACTGGGGTGCCTGGCCAGCCTGGGTGAGGGGCTGAGGGCTATTTTTAGGCCGACTGAAGCTCCCAACTGCTCCTTTTTTCTTTTTCTTTTTTTATTCTTGCCCAGCTTTAGCTCTGGCTCCAGCTCTGAGGCCTCTACTGCTGAAAGCAGGTATCTGGTTTGTTTGGGTTCTATAATTGAAACACTGTATCAACTCCAGCTCTGAGATCCCGGCTGGCTGAAAGCAGGTTTCTGGGGTTTTGTTTAGCTTCTATATTTGTAACAATGTTTCAAACTGCAAGCTCAGAGGCCTGCAAGGCAGGCGGGGAACATTGGTTTCCTCCTTCACTGAAGCAAGCAAGCCTCATGTTAGCTTCAAGCTGCCTGGCTGCTGGCCGCCATCTTGGCTGGCAGTTAATTTGCATGTCTCGCTGATTATCCAATGGGAAGGGTAGCGGATGTACGCTAATTACCATGTTTCTCTTTTATTAGATAGGATACTAGTATAGACATCAAATTATAATGTTGCACACCAAAAATGTATATAATGTTATACATCAATGTTACCTAAATAAAAAATTAATGAATAGACTCCAATTCCATCTTGGACTATTTGTCTATTTAATACCAATGTCATTTGTAAGTTTTGTTTCTCAATCACAGAATTTTATGGTGGATCCGAAGAAAGGAGAAATGAAAAAGAAAAAGAAAAAAGTGGTCTAGGTCTCAAGTATATTTGGCTCTGATGGGAAAATCTAGTAATTACAAGTGAATGAAGAATTTTACTTTGAAGCAACAGGAAATGAAATAGGGAAAGCGTGGCCTTTCATGTTGTATTTATACAATGATACCAAAATACTGTAAAAAAGAAACTTAACTAGGCAAAAAATTAAACAGATTTTTCCTATTTCATCCTTGAAATATTTAATGACTTAGGTAAGCCAAAATATCAGTTATAATATCACTTATATTTTTTAAAAGTATTCTGGGCTTCAATAAAATCAATGTTTGAAATATATCTGTGACATAATGAGGATAGTGACCTGCAGGCATATCAGTATTACTTGGCCAGTTCTATTTTTGCTGCATTACATCAGTCAACTGTCAAAAGAAGACTAAAGAAGAAATAGGAAAAATGTCCTTGATTTCAAGTGTTTGAAATCTAACTATATATAAAGTATACCAAAATTTAAAATATCTTGTATGACTTAACAAAATCTTCTGGGGTGGATAAAGAAAAAAAAAAGATCAGAGAGCAGAGATTTGGGTGCTAATCTCAGCTTCTCTAAAGGTTAGGTAGGTCACATGTTTGTGTTTCCATACTTGCATCTTAAAAATGGTAATAATTTATCAACCTGCTCTATACCCATGTAGAAATGTTTGGGAAAATATAAGACAAAATAAAACTTAGTGAAATAGTACAGTATTGAAACAGCCTGTTTTTTAGTTATGACGGTAATGGGATGATTGTCAAGGTTAAGTATTACATTAAATATAAAGAAAACTGTATAAAAATAAAAGTGAATTATGACTGATCAGTTTTAACAAAAGCAATTATAATAAAAAGTAATTACTATAATGCACTTGTTGATTAGATACAGTGGTTTGGAAAGAATAATGTCTTTTCAAAAACACTAAATCTATGTTAAAGTTGTTGATGGATAATTTTGATGATTTTAACATGAATAATTAATTTGAAAACTAAGAGCATCTTTATTGGAAAGTTTTATTGCTATATTAAGAAGAAAAGGTGACTTTTTGAATTACCATTTGTATGAGCCATTATTATCTTTAGGAAACAGATTTTTTTATAAAAGTTTCAACACACAAGGATGAAGTTTTACCAAGATTATTTTATTTAAAATTATTAGCTTTTAGAATTTCTGTTTACCAATTGTATATATATATATATATATATATATATATATATATATATATATAATTGATTTTTTACAGAGACGAAGGGAGAGGGATAGAGAGTTAGAAACATCGATGAGAGAGAAACATCGATCAGCTGTCTCCTGCACACCCACTACTGGGGATGGGGATATGCTTGCAACCAAGGTACATGCCCTTGACTGTAATCGTTACTGGGACCCTTCAGTCCACTGGCCAATGCTCTATCTACTGAGCCAAACCGGTTAAGGCATACTTATTGCTTTATATTTAAACCAATAAGTTATACAATGTCCTTAATATTTAGAAATTTAGTTTTAAAAAGGTGAGCTAATAAGATGAATACCTGAAGTTATTAGTTTTAGTTATATTCAGTTTTAATTATTCTATTTGATCATTTTCTACATTGCCATTGATGTATTCTTATATTCTTGTATTCAGAAATGTGAAAACTACTGGGTGTCCATTCTTCTAGTTTTCTTACATTAATCTTTACTTACTTATGAATTTTTATAATTGAAATATAATTGACATATAACATTAAATTAATTTCAGGTGTTCAACTAATTATTTTATATATATATATCAAATATATATATTGCAAAATAGTTACCACAGTAAGTCTAGTTAACCCCCATCACCGCATCACATATAGGTATAATTATTTTTCTTGTAATGAGAAGTTTTAAGATCTTTTTAGAATTTTTTCCAATATATAATACAGTATTATTAAATACTAGAGGCCTGGTGCATGAAAATTCATGCACTTGGGAGGGGTCCCTCAGCCCGGCCTGCACCTTCTTTCAGTCTGGAACCCCTTGGGGGATGTCCACCTGCTGGCTTAGGCCTGCTTCCTGGAGGATCAGCCCTAAGCTGGCAGTCAGACATCCCTCTGGCAGCCCAGAAGCCCTCGGAGGATGCCCACAGGAAGCGGGTCTAAGCCATTATTCGGACAACCTTAGTGCTGCCATGGAGGAGGGAAAGGCTCCTACCACCGCCGCTGTGCTGGCCAGCCATGAACTGGCTTCTGGCTGAGCAGTGCTCCCCCTGTGGAAGTGCACTGGCCACCAGGGGGAAGCTCTTGCATTGAGCATCTGCACCTAGTGGTCAGTGCGCATCATAGCAAGCAGTTGTTCCCAGTCGTTCTGCTGTTAGGGTCAATTTGCATATTACCTTTTTAATTATATAGGATGGTCACCATGCTCTGCCTTAACTAATACATTACTAATTCTAGCAGAATAGTAATCTCTCTATATATAAAAACCTAAGCGACCATTACGACTGAACAACTGGAATGACCAGAATGACCGGTTGACCACTCGCTATGATGTACACTGATCACCAGGGGGCAGATGCTCAATGCAGGAGCTACACCCTGGTGGTCAGTGTGCTCCCATAGCCAACCTCTCACAGCCAGCCAACCTCCCCCAGTCTCTACCCCTGCTGGCAAACCTTCTGCGGTCCCTCCCCTCCATCTGACAGGCCCAGTTCGGCAGCCAGCAGGCCCTGTCTGGCAGCTGGCAGGTCCCAGACAGCAGCCAGCAGGTTTCCAGACTCTGGCCAGCAGGCCCTGGCAAGCGGCCAGCTTTGCACCTATCAGACTAGGAGAGATAGCCCCAATAGGCCCTGATTGCCAGCCAGGCCACGGACTCCACCCGTGCATGAATTTTGTGCATTGGGCCTCTAGAAATAGTAATAATGAGTTAAGGCTAACAAGAAATCTTACCAATCTTCTCTATCCTCCTTCTCTGCTCTTTTTAAAAAATATATTTATTTTTATTGATTTCAGAGAAGAAAGGAGAGGGAGATAGATATAGAAACATCAATGATGAGAGAGAATCATTGATTGGCTGCCTCCTGCATGCCCCCTACAGGGATTGTGCCCACAACCCAGGTATGTGCCCTTGACTGGAATAGAACCCGGGACTCTTCAACCCTTCATTCTTCAGGCCAATACTCTATCCACTGAGCCAAACCAGCTAGGGTTCTGTTTTTGTTATTGTTGTTGTTTTTTGTTTTGTTTTGTTTTTATCAGGGATGTCATTTTCTCCCCTAATGGTTATGTCTGTAGCAGTTTCCAGTGTCACATCAATAAATAATGAAATCCTGAAAAAAGATGAGCACTTCCTTCTGTGGACCTTTTATTAATAGAGAAGAAAATAATTTCAAGCCATGACATTTTAAATTTCCCATGGACTTATTATCATGTGGATCATCTGCCTCTATCTTACCCATAGGGTGAGAAAGTTAGTGCTAGCAGTTTCAGCCAACAGATTGGGAGATGGAATTTTGGGAAGAAAACCAAGAGTCCAGGCCACTCTATCTTTTATAGCTTCTACCAATTTCATTCATATACACATACACTTGTATATGTGTTACACACATATACACAAATTGATACACAAATTGATATTCTCATTCAACTCAATTTAGTAGAAATTTTTCCAGGTTGGCTGATGGAAGTCTAATCCATTTTCTTTAATTATTTGATATGATATCATTTGATAATAATTTTTTATTCAATGTAATCTTTGATCTTATGTGATTTGATATAATATTGATGAATCATTAACTTTTCTGGACATATATTTTATTTTAGGATTTTTGTCCATTATAAACAGTGCTGCCCATAGATTTAAGTGGTTTGTTTCAAGTCATATATTCATCAAAAAGAAGTGCTTGATCAAAGTGTATATGTTGTAATTATGTATGGATATTGTTAGATTGCTTCATTAAAATATATATATATTTCCACCACTGATAAAAATTTCTGGCAGTATTCAAATCTAATGTTTTTCTTAATTTTTGTCAATTTTGTTTATCCTAAATCTGGCACAGCTAAAGATATTTTCTTGTGTTTATTGACATTGCCTGCAAATTTATTACTCATAGATTTGCACAGCCTTATATTGAAATACTAGAGGCCTGGTGCAAGGATTCTTACACCAATGGGATCCCTTGGCCTGGCCTGTGGGATTGGGACAAAACCAGATCTCTGACTTCCCCTGAGGGGTCCTGGATTGTGAGAGGGTTCAGGCCAGACCAAGGAAACCCACTGGTGTGGTGGGCTGGCACAGCTATGCCATACTCAGCCCCAGGGTGCCTTATGTGCCACACCAGCTCAGCCAGGTTCAGTGAGCCTGAGTGGGGTCAATGAAGGATTGAAAAAAGACAGAAAGGAGAATGAAAGCTGGGTCTTGGTGGGACGCTGCCCTGTCTGATGGAGAGAGATAGTGCCACGGACTACAAGCTGTGTCTTTATTTTATAGCCAGATTCCATGAGGCAAAGTAAGGGTGTGGTCAAGATGTTTACAACATTCTCGTGAGTTTCAATCCTACTCAATTACATGCACCTGAACTCTATCAAGCCCACATCACTTAGACACATGAGGTCACATGTTCAGACCATAGGTTCAAGCTTACAGCTAAAGCTGTTGGCTATAATTGTGCTGGGAGGGCTATGCCCTACAAGCTGGGACTTGCAGGTGGCAATGAGAGGACTGTGCCCTCTCATTAGTCTGAGGCTTGAACCTGTTCAACCACTGTAGCCACTCTCCACACACTGGTGCACGATCAGTGCCGAGGAGGGATGTGGAAGGTTGGCCAGTCAGGGAGGGACCGCAGAGAGCTCCGGGGCGAGTCCTGCCCATCTTGCTCATCCCAATCGGCCAGACCCTCTGCAAGCTGACCACCAGTTAGAGCATCTGCCCCCTGGTGTTCAGAGCATGTCACAGCAAATGGTTGAGTGACATTAGCATATTAAATTTGATTGGTTAAACGGCCAACTGGATGACTGGACACTTAGCATATTAGGCTTTTATTATATAGGATTTGTGTTTTCATTGTTCATTTTAGTAGATTTTATATACGTTAAGTGTTTAACATGCATGTTATTAGCATTATATTTTTCCTAATATTTTGGGTATCTCTGGTGACTTTCTTTAAGGTATATTTTACCACACAAACACTTGAATATTATATTTTTCATCTGATACTATCTGGTATCTTACTCTTGCTTGGAAGGTTTCCTCTGCAATGGTGTTATAAGAACAATCTCTCTGGTTTTCTTGTAAGATGTTTTTGTATATTTTAATATTATTAGCTTTATTCATCAGTATTATAATTTTCTTGCATACAGATGACTGGAGGTATCAATACTATTATTAAATGGTTCATCATTTTCCTACTGAAATAGATTTTTACATGTTTTGTTTATTAAATAAACATATCCTATCTAATAAAAGAGAAACATTGTAATTAGCCATAACTTCGCTACCCTTCCATTGGCTAGTCAGGGCCATATGCAAATTAACTGCCAACCAAGATGGTATACCAAGATGGCGGCTGGCAGCCAGGCAGCTGATGCAAACAGGAGGCATGCTTGCTCCAGTGAAGGAGGAAGCCAGGTTACCAGCCTGCCACTGCTGGGCTCTGAGCTGCACTCTAAGAAACATTGTTACAAATATAGAAGCTAAACAAAATATAGAAGCTAAACAAATATAGAAGCTAAACAAAACCCCAGAAACCTGATTTCAGTCAGCCGGGATCTCAGAGCTGGAGTCACAACAAAGATTCAAATTCAGAAGGTAAACAAAGTCCAGAAACCTGCTTTCAGCAGCCGAGGTCTCACAGCTAAAGCCGGCTCTCAGCTCCAGTGACAGCCATAGAATGTAAATAAATCCAAGAATAAAAAAAAAATAGGAAAAAAAGGAGAGGTTGGGAGCTTCAGTCACCCGCCAGCCTGAAAACGGCAATCAGCCCATCACCCAGACTGGCCAGGCACCCCTGTGGGGACTCCCACCCTGAAGGGGGTGTGACCAGCTGCAAACAGCCATCATCCCCTCACCCAGGCTGCCCAGGAACCCAAGCGGGACCCCCCACCCTGATCCAGGACACCCTTCAGGGCAAACCAGCCGGCCCCCACCCGTGCACCAGGCCTCTATCCTATATAGTAAAAGGGTAATATGCCTCCCAGTACCGGGATCAGCGGAGCAGCGAGGCCTCCCAGCACTGGGATCAGCGGAGCCACAAGGCCTCCTGGACCCTGGAGCAGCGTGACAGGGGGCAGCGCCCAAACCCCCTGATAGCTCTGTTGCTCTGTGTGTGACAGGAGGCGGGGCCACAACCTCCCTATCCGCCCTGCTCTGTGCCTGATAGGGGGGAGCTCCCCAACCCCCTGATTGGCCCTGCTCTGTGTGTGACAGGGTGTGGTGCCCCAACCCCCCCATGGGCCCTGCTCTGTGTGTGACAGGGCGGACCCGCAACCTCCTCATCGGCCCTGCCCTGAGTGTGACAGGGGGGAATGCCCAATCCCCTGATTGGCCCTGCTCTGTGGGTGACAGGGGGCGGGGCCCCAACCTCCCCATTGACCCTGCCTTGAGAGTGACAGGGGGCGGCTCCCCAACCCCCCAATCGGCCCTACCCTGAGCGTGACTGAGGGTGGCATCACAACCTCCTGATCGTCCCTGCTCTGTGCATGACAGGGGGGAGCTCCCCAAACCCCTGATCGGCCCTGCTCTGTGTGTGACAGGGTACAGAGCCCCAACCCCCCTTGTGGGCCCTGCTCTGGGCGTGACAGGGAGCGGCGCCCCAACCTCCCCATTGACCCTGCCTTGAGTGTGACAGGGGGAGGCGCCCCAACCTCCTATCGGCCCTACCCTGAGTGTGATTGAGGATGGCATCGCAACCTCCTGATCCGCTCTGCTCTGTGCATGACAGGGGGTGGCGCCCCAACTCCCCAATCGGCCCTGCTCTGAGCCAGGCCAGGGACTGCACCTAGGGATTGGGCCTGCCCTCTGCCACCCGGGAGCGGGCCTAAGCCAGCAGTTCGTTATCTCCCGAGGAGTCCCAGACTGTGAGAGGGCACAAGTGGGGCTGAGGGACACCACCCCTCCCCCCGTCAGTGCACAAATTTTTGTGCACCGGGCCTCTCGTATATTATAAAATTTATTCCTAAATTACCTATTTGATTTTATCAATCTCTTTTTCTATTTCCATACCAAAGCCATAATTACATATTTAACACCTCTAGATCAATTTTAAACTTGAAAGTAAAACTTATAAAGTGAAAAGTGTGAAATAACAATTCCCTGTGTGAGATCATATGTTTGATGGTGTATATAACATTTAGGTTTTGTAAATGATGAGATTTATTTTTTCTTAGGATTACAAAAAATAATAATGTATTTTACAGTTAGGACTTCTTACTTTAACTTCAAAATTACCGTATTAGAAATTCCTCAATAGTATCTGTCTTCAATGTTAAGATTTCTCATTTGGCGCTTACTGTTCATATACTGTTATTCTATTATTTCAGGCAAATTGTGTGTGTGAATATGTGTGTGCATGTGTGTTGGTAATAAGGCAGAAAGAGATGGGTCTGGGGGGTGGGGAGGTGAGAGAGGAAGAGAGAGAGAGGGAGGAGGACTATATTTTGCTCGCCACTAATCCATTTATCTTCATTGTCTGGAAGCCAGACATTTTTTCTGGTACTTTTGGTTGGTTTTCAGAGTGACTTGAGTACAGACATCCCTCATTATAGAATTCTCTCTCCTCAACTCAGCAACTAGATTAGAATACATTTTTAATTTAAATTTATTGGGTAACATTAGTTAATAAAATTATGTAGGTTTCAAGTATACAGTTCTATGATACATCATCTGTATATTGCACTGTGTATTTACCCCCCAAGTCAAAACTTCTATCACAATATATTTAAACCTCTTTTCCCTTTATTACCTCCCCACACATCCCTTTTCTCTGTAACAACCATATTATTGTCTATATCTGTTTGTTTTTTTTAAATATATTTTATTGAGTTTTTACAGAGAGGAAAGGAGACAGATAGAGAGTTAGAAACATCGATGAGAGAGAAACATCGAACAGCTGACTCCTGCACACTCCCCACTGGGTATGTGCCCGCAACCAAGGTACATGCCCTTGACCGGAATCGAACCTGGGACCTTTCAGTGCGCAGGCCGACGCTCTATCCACTGAGCCAAACCGGTTTTGGCATCTATATCTGTTTTTGTTTTGTTTTTATTATTTATTCATTTGTTGATTTTAGTTTTATATTCCACCTATGAGCAAAATCATACAGCTCTTTTTTTATTTATTTTTTATTGATTAAGGTATTACATTTGTGTCCTTATCCCCACCTCCTCCCCTCCCCCCCACTCATGCCCTCACCCCTCTGGTGTCTGTGTCCATTGGTTAGGCCTATATGCATGCATACAAGCCCTTTGGTTGATCTCTTCCCCTTATCTCCCCCCTCCCCTACCTTCCCTCTGAGATTTGACAGTCTGATCTATGCTTCTCTGTCTCCAGATCTGTTTTTGATCATCTGTTTACATTGTTCATTATATTCCACAAATGAGTGAGAGCATGTGATATTTATCTTTCTCTGACTGACTTATTTTGCTTAGCATAATGCACTCCAGGTGGATCCACACTGTTGCAAATGGTAGAAGTTCCTTCCTTTTTACAGCAGATTAGTATTCCATTGTGTAGATGTACCACAGTTTTCTAATCCACTTATCTGTTGGTGGGCACTTAGGCTGTTTCCAAATCTTAGCTATTGTAAATTGTGCTGCTATGAACATAGAGGTGCATATATCCTTTCTGATTGGTGTTTCTGGTTTCTTGGGATATATTCCTAAAAGTGGGATTACTGGGTCAAATGGCAGTTTCATTTTTAATTTTTTGAGGGAACTCCATACTGTTCTCCACAGTGGCTGCACCAGTCAGCATTCCCACCAGCAGTGCATGAGGGTTCCTTTTTCTCCACATCCTCGCCAGCACTTGTCATTTGTTGATTTGTTGATGATAGCCATTCTGACAGGTGTGATATGGTACTCCATTGTCATTTTGATTAGCATCTCTTGAATGATTAGTGACTTTGAGCATGTTTTCATATGTCTCTTGGCCTTCCTTATGTCCCCTTTTGAAAAGTATCTATTTAGGTCCATTGCCCATATTTTGATTGACTTGTTTATCTTCCTTTTGTTAAGTTGTATGAGTTCCCTGTAAATGTTGGAGATCACACAGACTGAAAGTGAAGGGATGGAAAAATATCTTCCAGGCAAATGGAAATGAAAAAAAAAAAGCTGGGGTAGCAATACTTATATCGGACAAAATAGACCTCAAACTGAAGGCCATAACAAGAGATAAGAAAGGCCACTTCATAATACTAAAGGGATCAATACAACAAGAGGATATAACCCTGGTTAACATATATGCACCCAATGCAGGAGCACCAATATACATAAAAAAATCCTGGAAGATATAAAGGGAGAGATGGACAACAATACAATCATATTAGGGAACCTTAATAACCTACTGACAGCACTGGATAAATCCTGGAGACAAAAAATCAACAAAGGAACAGCAATCCTAAATGACTCATTAGATCAGATGAACTTAATTGACATCTTCAGAACATTTCATCCCAAAGAACGGAATATACATTCTCTTGTGTACATGAGGCATTTTCAAAGATAGACCACATATTGGGGCACAAGCTAAGTCTCTCCAAATTCAAGAAGGTTGAAATCATATCAAGCATCTTCTCAGACCACAATGGCATAATATTAGAAATAAACTACAATAAAAACATTCAAAAAAGTTCAAACACTTGGAAGCTTACTAGCATGCTATTAAAAACATCATGGAAAAGAATGATAATGAAAACACAATCATCCAAAATCTATGGGACACAGTGAAAGCAGTCTTGAGAGGGAAGTTTATAACTCTAAAGGCCTACTTCAAAATATAAGAAAAAATGGTAATAAGTCATCTAACTCTACAACTTAAAGAATTAGGAAGAGAGCAACAAGAAAAGCCCATAGTGAGAAGAATGAAGGAGATAATAAAGATCAGAGCAGAAATAAATGACATAGAGACAAAAAAAAACAACGAAAACAATAACAACAATACAAAAGATTATTGAAACCAAGAGCAGTTCTCTGAAAGAATAAACAAGATTGATGAACCTCTAGTCAGGCTCATCAAGAAGCAGAGAGAGAGGACCCAAATAAACAAAATCAGAAATGAAAGAGGTGAAATAACCACAGACGCCACAGAAAATCATATGACTCTTAAATTTTTTTGCTGACTTATTTCACCCAGCATGATATTCTGAAGATACATCCATGCTGTCACAAATAGCAGTATTTCATCTTTTCTTATGGCTGAGTAGTATTCCACTGTACATAAATAGTGTGTACCACATCTTCTTTATGTAATCATTTGTTGAGGGATGCTTTAGTTGTTTCCAGGTCTTGGACACCATGAATAATGCTGCAAAGAACAAAGATGTGCATATATCCTTGCAAATAAAGTTTTCAAATTTTTCATGTAGACATCCAGAAGAGGTATTGCTTGGTCATATGGAAACTCTTTTCTTTATTTTTTGAGGAACTGCCATACTGTTTTCCATAGTTTCTGTATGACTTACACTCCCACTTGAGATAGCCCCTGTATTAAGATTTGTAGCTGTTATAAAAAATTACCACCAAGTTAGTTGCTTAAAGTAACACAAATCTATTTATTATCTTATAGTTCTGGAGGTCAGAGGTTCAAAACAGTCTCACTGGGCTAAAATCAAGATGTGGGCAGAGTTGCATTCCTTTTGAAGTCTTTTGGGAAGAATACTTTTCTAGCTGCCAAAGGCTGCTCACATTCCTTGACTTGTGGTCGCTTCTATCTTCAAAGCCATCAGTTTCCTCATTCTAACCTCTGTTTTAATTCCCACATCTCTTCCTCTAACTCTCCTTCCTCTCTTTTTCACTTGTAAAGATACTTGTGATTACACTGGACCCATTCAGATAATTCTAGAGTATCTCTCCATCTCAACGTCTGCAACATCCCATTTAAATTTGAAACCTGTTCACAGGTCCCAGGTGTTAGGACAGTGCTCAAAGAAGAGAACTCTGGCTGATTAACGTATAAAACTCAGGAACCAAGTGTATTTGAATAGTGCAGCTTTATTCATTTTCCAAACTTAAGAACAAACAGATTCAGATAGTTAAGTGTAGCTATATTTTCCTCTAGTGGAGTACTTATGTGTGATTTTCTCTGAGTTATTCATATCCTCAAATAGCTTTCTCTTGCTATGCAATTGAATGATATTTTGGATGAAGATAAAATTCTCTCCGTTGTCTGAATACATAATCTCACGGCTTTCCATTTTGTTTTATGCATGTTAATCTGATGCCTTCTGATGTTCTTTTCTTTATAGTTTTTTTTTTTTTGTATTGAGTTATTATAATACTTTCTCCTACATAGAATTTGAAATTTTCTCTAACCCTTTTATCCTTTTTACCTTTAAATTCATTGAGTCCTTTTAACTTGCAGATTCTTCAGTCTAGAGCCAGGGGTGGCAAACTTTTTGACTCGAGGGCAACAATGGGTTCTTAAACTGGACCGGAGGGCCGGAACAAAAGCATGGATGGAGTGTTTGTGTGAACGAATATAAATTCAAAGTAAACATCATTACATAAAAGGGTACGGTCTTTTTTTTTTTTTTTTTTTTAGTTTTATTCATTTCAAATGGGCTGGATCTGGCCCACGGGCCGTAGTTTGCCCACGGCTGGCTCTAGATACATTTCTAATTTAATGTGTTTAAAGAATATGTCTTCTAAATATGCCTTCTATTTTTCTTTATAACTTCCAACTTTCTACATTTTCCGTCAGTACTTTGAAATATTTTTTTGCATTAGGTTACTGATGTTGAGTTCAACAGTGCATCTCTTTCATCATTTATGCACATAGTTATTTAGTTGATAAATCACATTATTTAGTTGTAGAAATATTATTTTGTGCAGAATTTAATATCTCAGAGTGATGTCATCATCATCATCATCAATTTCTTTATAAAGTGTTTGTGTGGATGTGTTCTGGTTTCCCTAACCCAAAAAACTGAAGAAACTGAAAGAAGTGGAATTGTCCCAGTTCCTGAGGTGGATGGCTATCCAAATATCAGGTATCAAACGATCAAGAAGGCTTCTTAAGGTTCAGAAGGGACTGATAGATAGCCATCTTTGGCACAGAGATAGAGGCAGTTTGCCTTTTACCATTTTCCCCCCAACAACATCCATCAGACCTGAGTGAACCTCAGTGAGTGAGTCAACTAAGGAAAATTGAAAACAACATAAGTAACTCCAACAGCTAACAATTAGAACAAATAAATATAAACCCAGTAAAATAAAACTGTGAATAACATAAAAACAACTTGCATTATAATAAAAACAATAATCATCATGATATTACCTAGGAAGGCACAAATCTCTGATGGTCAAGCCTTTATCATAATCAGCAGCTTTGCTGTTTTAACTGTTTGCTCAGCACACTGAGTAGAACAATAGACCAGTTATGTTGACATAAAAATCCCCCAGAACCCAGTTCTACCATACACATAGCTACCTGAGGGCCCCTGACTTCATTTGAGTCAGAAAAAAAAAATGAATTGAAGGTGCAAACAGAGAAAAAAAAACCACCAGAATGCTCTGTCTTATTCTGATCATTAAATCAGCATTCACTAAGCATTTAAGACATGCCAGGCCTAGCAAGATCCTTCATAAAATTAGTTTTCCTATGGGAAACTCAACAGACTCTGAAGCTAGCCCTTTATATATACTTCCTGCCTCTTCAAATACAAGCTGTTTGAGATTGGGATAGTTTTATTTATCAATCTGAATATTTGTACTTTGGGAAAAGAAACAGTACCTACCTATAGGGTTGCAATGAAAATTAAACACATTCACAGACACATCAGTTTCTGGCAAATGCTAAACATTATAAAGGGCTACTGTTATTACCAAGTTATTTTATTCTGAAAAGAAAATATATGGAAATTATTATTATCACTCTTTTGTTGATGCCGTTTCTATTATTGTTATTCTAATAAGAAGCTTAGGCTCTCAAGGAGATTAAGCACCTGATCCAAATTTAAATAGTCATATGATGCCCTAGCAAGTTTGGCTCAGTGGATAGAGCATCAGCCTGTGGACCACAGGGTTCCCGGTTTGATTCCAGTTAAGGGCATGTACCTTGGTTGCAGGCTCTTCCCCGCCCAGGGCCCTGGTCAGGGCTCATGCAGGAGGCAGCCAATCTGTGTGTTTCTCTCACATCAATGTTTCTCTCTGTCTTTCCCTCTCTCTCCCATTCTCTCTATCAATGGAAAAATATCCTCAGGTGAGGATTAACAAAAACAAACAAAAAATAAATAAAAGTGATTAAATGTTTAAAGAAAAATAGTCATATGATGTAAAGCATATGTTTGAAGCCAGAATATTGGAATGTAAAATCCATGTTCATGAAGTGAAGTTGTAAAATGACCCCCTGTTTATTTGATTGCCATGCATTAATAGGATTTATTTACATATTTGGTCAAATTACCTTTTGGCATAGGAATGAACTAACACATTTACCAGAAAGAAACTTGAGGGAAACAAATACATTTAGTGCATTTTGCCATTTTAGGAATATACTGTGTGTTTAAGAAACAAACAGAACCAAATAATCTCAGAGACTTTTATAACAAGAATTAAAGTTTTAGTTCCTGCCCTGGCCGGTTTGGCTCAGTGGAGAGAGCATCGGCCTGAGGACTGAGGGGTCCCGGGTTCGATTCTGGTCAAGGGCATGTACCTTGGTTGCGGGGGCATCCCCAGTGGGGAGTGTGCAGGAGGCAGCTGAATCGATGTTTCTCTCTCATCGATGTTTCTAGCTCTCTGTCCCTCTCCCTTCCTCTCTGTAAAAAATCAATAAAACATATTTTTTTTAAAAAAAGCTTTAGTTCCTCCTCTATCATCACCTACAAGTCATTCAACCTCCAAACACTTGTTTCAACTGTATTGACTAACCTTCAGCTGAAGTTGTGACACTCTCCATAGTGTTTCTTGTGAATCAATTGGCACTTTCTTTGGCTCTGCCTCTGAATATGCTGCCTAATCAATAAAACTTATCTTTTTCAAAGAAGTTGAACAACTAAGGCCACTGCACCAAAATTCTTTGAAATTGGCTACTTTTAGAAAGTATGGAATTGGTTGATTCCCATACCATCTTTGATTTCACAGCTTGAGTTTTTCTAGATGCTCTGCTTTTATCCATTCCCAACCCTTATATTCTTGATGAAGAGAATAATAGATTATACTATGACTATTGCTTTTACATTTACTTTTTAGGTCAAATTCCCACTATAGAAAACACCTCAGATACTAGTGCTATTTACTGATACGTAAGTAGAAATATAAAAGTAATTCCAATCTTATTAAAGACAAAGTAAATGCAAATACACATACTTCTTTGGAAAGTTATTTGGCTATATATTACATTTATAAATGTTTACCAACTAAAATAAAATATGATACAGTTGGGAGTGGAAAATAATGAAAGAACTAAAGCATTTTTGTAGCATGAAATAAGTGTATAAAGAAACTTGCTGTATAGATATATGGTAAATCTGTTTTCCTCACCCATATATTTGTTAAATCATATACAACATTTGATATATGGAACATTTATTACTAAGTACTCTAATATTATTAAAAATTGTAAGTAATAAAAAAATACACCAAAGATTTTCCATGGTAAACAAAAATAATTTTTTACAAAATAAAAATGGCCAAAACTTGTAAAATCTGAGAATGAACTTTAACAAAATATTGTTCAATTAAGAGTTTATGTTCAAAAATAAAAAGATACAAAAACAAAATAAATAAGTAAACAAAATAAGTAAGTAAATAAATAAATGATGTAATAGGACATCTTGTTAGTGGCATTTGCATTCATGCAGTATGTTTGTTATGTTGGGCCTGTGGAGTTGCTCCCCAACACCTCACAAGTATCCTTAAATTCAATAAATGTTGGTCAAATAGAAAAAAATATTTCATGTTCAAAACAAAACAGAAGCAGGCACATAGATAAAAAGAATAGACTAAAGGTTTCCAGAGAGAAGAGAGGTTGGGCACTGGGTGAAAAATGTGAAGGGATTGAGAAATACATATTGGTAGTTACAAAATAGTCATGGGGATGTAAAGTACAGCACTGGAAATATATTCAAAAATCTATACTAATAATAGCCTAGGTGGTTGTCACACCCACATGCATCAGGCCCTAATGTTGTCACAAGATGGCTGTCCCAAGATGGCCATCACAAGATGGTCGCAAGCACAGTGGAGGCAGGGCCCGGTGGAGTACGTGATTTGCAGTGGGGGGGAAAGGGGGCAGTTGGGGCAATCAGGCCAGCAGGGGAGCTGTTAGGGGGCTCGCTGTTACATTCAATGACCACCAGAGGGCACAGTCAACTGGTCGACCAGTCGCTATGATGTGCACTGACCACCAGGAGGCAGACGTTCCGACCGGTAGGTTAGCTTGCTGGTGGGGTTTGGCTGATCGTGACTGAGAGAGAAGTACTGGACACATCCTGGAGCCCTGCTGCAATCCCTCCTGGCTGGCCAACCTCCAACATCTCTCTCCAGTCCTGATCATGCACTGGTGGGGTCCCTCGGCCTGGCCTGCATCCTCTCGCAACCCAGGACCCTTTGGAGGATGTTGGAGAGCCAGTTCGGCCCAATCCCGCAGGCCAGGCCAAGGGACCCCACTGGTGCATGAATTCATGCACCTGGCCTCTAGTATTGTAATAATTATGTATGGTGCCAGTTGTTTACTGGAAAACATTTCAAGGGGAAAACATTGTAAAATATATGATTGTCTAGCCACTATGCTATACAATTAAAACAATATTGAATGAGAATGGTAATTGAAAAAAATTAAAGTTAAAAAATTAATAGTAGTTACAACTTTTAAATTGAGAGGTTATGTTTCATATCATGAAAAGTTTAAATTTTTGTTTTTCTTCTACCATTCAGGTTTAATTGAAAACATGTTCCTAGACCCGCTCTTCAGATATACATTCAGTAATAAGCAATGCATTTATAAATTGAAAGTGTAAGATAATGAGTTAGAAATTCTATGGGACTGACAAATAGAATACCTACAAAGATTGACTATGTAATAAAAATTAGTAGTTTTTATAGGATAGTAACAGAGAAAAAAGTTTTAAAAAACCTGATATTATAAAATCCAAAATAAATTATGTCAATCTTTTCTAAGAATCTTTCCTTTTCCTTTTCAGAGTTAACCATGTATCTGTCATTGAAGCCTATGCTTATCTCATTCTTTATTCTAGTGTCTTTTCAGATGAATATGAAATATCTTTAAAAACCAAATAATCATCCCAGAAATCTTATTACTTTTATTTGCTTATGATTTTAATAGAAAAATAAAATTATAGCCTAAGCATAACATTAAAAATTATAATTTTATATCACTCAGTTCAGTAATCTCCAAGTCTTTTCTAAGGATGGGTATATCAGAATATTTAACGTTATTAAGATTGACATATCAACAAAATTAAATTCATGTTTTGCTCTTTGGTGAAACAAAATTGCCTCCATTTAATGGCTAAAAACATGCTTGTTTCTATCAAAAGACTATATTTCACAGAGAAAAATCTGCAAATGCACATTGATCCATATGCTTTAAAAATAAAGTAAATTACATGCTGATATTATGGTATAATCCATAATTCTGATTAACTTGTATATAAACTATGAACAAGGTAGATATTTAAGGTAATGAAGGTGTCATTTTTTTTTTAATTACTTTCAGAGAAGAATGAAAGAGAGAGAGATAGAAACATCAACGTTGAGAGAGAATCATTGATTGGTTGACTTCTGTATGCCCCACACTGGGGATCTAGCCCACAACCCAGGCATGTGCCCTTGACCGGAATTGAACCCGGGACATTTCAGTCCACAGGTCGATGCTTTATTCACTGAGCCAAACCTGGTAGGGCGAAGGTGTCATTTTTGTTCACACACTTGTTTGCCCCCATACATTAATATTTTGCATCACCAAATAGTGGTGAAGATAGTGAAGAAGGCTGCAACACATACACAAAGGTCATTTCTGGGAATTCTGTTTGGCCTCCTTGTTGTACCATAGAATGTTTATTCTTGAGATCGCCCTCCTTTTTCTGTATTTTGAATTTGTTTCCATAACTCATAAGCTTACTTTTTTTTTTCAATCCGCACCTGAGGATATTTTTCCATTGATTTTTAGAGAGAGTGGAAAAGAGAGGGAAAGACAGAGAAAAATATCCATGTGAGAGAAACCCATGTGTGGGCTGCCTCCTGCATGAGCTCTGACCAGGGCCTGGACTGGGAGGAGCTTGCAACTGAGGTATGTGCCCTTGACCGAAATTGAACCTGGGACCCTCTATCCACTGAGTGAAACCAGCTAGGGCTCATTAGCTTACATTCTTTATCATAGTCACTTACCTTTAAAATGTTTTAAATGTTATTTTTGGGTTTACTAGAACCTTAACATATTTAAACTATGGTAGTATTTTTAGGATAATTATTACTAGTGTTATGGTTATAAAATCACATAGATATTGGATGTACTATCCCAAGCCAATTTTACTCATTACCCCTCATATTTTTAGAAGGTAAATTTGCAGAATATATTTTTAAATAATTTTATTATGCATTGAGTTGTAGTAGAAATGCTTATTAGACATATTAGGATATATGAGTAATAATTGTGACTCTACTTTCAATATTTATAGCAATTTTTCCTTTTTAACTTTTTTATTACATATATTTACTACAGATAATTCTATAATCAGCTTCTTATGGAGCTTATCCTGTAAGAATTATGGATTATTTAATTCGCATATTTCTAAAACTATTAACAAAGTCATAAAGTTAATTAATCAAAAGATTTTTAGGTTTTATTCATTCATTTATCCCACAAATATTTATGTACATGCATATTAATTTACATGCATTTTGTATGTCAGGTCTGTTATTTATAGTTATTTCTCTCTTATTGGGTTGAATTGGTCTTCACTGGTCAATTACTTTTACTTTATTTCTAATCTGAGGTACACACATGCACACACACACACACACAAAAATGATTCTTTGTATCTTTTATACTCAAATTGCTGAACTTCACATTTGAATCCTCTAGACTGTCATCTTAGTTGTAGGAACACAGTTATTAAATTGAGCTTTTAAAGACTGTCTAATGTATTTTAAAAATCTTGCATTTTTTAAAGCAATGGAGGAAAGGAAGTGGAACAAATTATCCAGTTAGCTAAAGATTTCAAGTTCATTTTAGGCTCAATCACTTAAGTCAATTGCATTTGAAATTTTTAGATGTAATTCTTTCTGAAAATTTAGATCCCTGGTGGTATCAAATGCAGTATTATAGATCTGAAGCTTTTTGTTATAGAAGACTTGCAGCATTAATAGACTGACACTGTTTGGATAACCTTCATCATTCATAAGCCTTTTAAAATACATTTATCATTTCAGAGTCTAATAAACTAACAGAATTCAATTTTCATGTCACTTGAGTCTTTGAATCTCTTACCAGAATTCTGACATCCATTAGCCATTGTCTGAATTAGGTGACTGCTGTGGGAAAGAATAAGTCATAACAAATTATCTCGTTACAAAGATAATATACACAACAGCTGGAGTTTTTCTTTGTCTTATTCTCATTCTGACTGACATAAGCTGGTAGCTTTTCCCCCACTTTCTGAATAATGTTTTTGGCAGGTTCAGAAAACCGTGTGCTTTGCTAAAAGCTTTTTTATGATGCAAAAACATATATAGAAACCAACAGCTTCCCATGATTTTAGTAGTTTTAATTTTTGTTTTTTCCCATAACAATCAATTCAACCATTTATTTTAATATATGTATATAATATTTCTGTGCCTCTGCTTCTGCTTCACTTATCTTACTTTTAGAAAATGTCAACACTAGAATGGTTTAGCACTGAAATTACTTTATATGAGTTCTAATGACTTTATATTAGACTTTATATGATACTCCATATAAAATGTTTTCAAATTTTCAAAATATGTGTAGACACTTGAATAAAACTGAACTAAATAATATTTTAACAATACAAATTGGAAAAATTTAAGCTACAAATTATCCATTAATGTATCTCTTATTTTTGAATGTAGAAAAATTTCTTAAAATATGAAAGATTAATATATATATTTAGTTACATCATTATACACATATTTTATCTTCCAGTTAGGACTCTCAAAAAGGGAGCATAATTTTAACATTGTTTGTCCTAATAACTATCTCTTAGTATATGTTTTCTTTCTAAGCAATGACATCAAGCAGAAAGAACACGTGTGACCTATTTAAAAATTACTGTGTTCATAATTTGTAAAAATACAAAATTACACATTAAGTACAAGTACTGTTGCTCCTTCTCCCTCCCTCTCCCACCTGTCTTTCTCTTTCAGTGATGCTCATGATACAATGATCCATGCCTGGAGGGACTGTCTCACAGACTTCACTAAGAAATATAATCAAACCACGGAAGACTTAGTCTGTCATTCCAGCTCTTCTCTGTACTTGATCCCTCTATGCACAGTTCAGCCTCAGGAAGAAGCATGACATAAGCAGAACTAAAGGAATCTGTAAAGATTATCAACTATGGAAATTAGATCATTTATTTTTATTTCAAAAATTTCAATCAATTATTAAGAATGAGAAAAGATTAAAAAAATTGAGATTTTATCCTTAAATGCACAATGGCTAAGAAGATACCAAAGTGGAAAACAGTTACACTGAATAACAAATCAGAAATTGGGAAATTGAACATCAACCTACTGCCTTTTAAGTTCCTCTGCCAATAATTACCTCTCCTCTTTGAACATTAATTTTTGATGTATGTTATTCATATATAATTTAACCAAGCCTATTTACACATCATATTTTCTTAATAATTGTATTACTATTACCCTTTATATCATGCTTTCTTCTCTATGAAATATTTCTGCCACTTAAAAGCCACAAAAATACATATATGTAGGTGGGGGAGTTTGGTCTTGGATATGGATAGTTTGGCAAAGATTTACAAATGTATTGTGACATTATTTGGAGTTGATAAAGCTGTTGTAATAATCATAACCTGTATGTCTTTTTTCATACAAACTCTAAACCTACTTTTTGCCAATGCCTGTATATAGTTAAAGCATTCACATTTAAAATAATTTAATTATATATAAATGGTGTGTGTGTGTTTGTGCAGCATTATGTCAGAAGAAAGCTCCAGCATCAGGTGACTACACTACCAAAAGCTGAGTCTGTTCTTGGTCACATTGATAAGAAAATGCACAGATTCACCTGTTTTGCAACCTAATTACTTTAGAGATGGAAGCTGATAACTGTATTTCTAAATCTCAAACTTGTTTTAGCTTTTTATTGCTATAATGTTTGCATTTACTTATTTGGAATGTTAAGCACTGCATCAGGTTTTAGAAACAGTGAACAAAATGACATGATCCCTGACTTCAGGATGTATCCAATATAGTTGCACACTCCATTTAATCTGCTGCAGAAGCCAAGTTCAGTTCTGTGACTCCGACATACTTGAGTCCTGTGCTTAGTGCCTTGGAATAAATGTATAATTATCCCACATAGAAAGACAGAAAGAGAAATCATCTTAGCTTTTGTTTCACTTTCATCACCCTCCTTTTGTCTTCTCTTTCTTTTATATTCTTGCAGAACATAGTAACACACTCTATCATGCTATTGCACCTCACAAGTAATTTAACAGTTCCTCAACATAGATAATTCTTCCTTTGGGAGAGACCTAATTATTTGTATAGCAAATGATAGCTATAACTTATACAATATTTGTACAAAAACAAGTATCTTGGTAAATCATATATTCTTCCTTTATTATTTCAGTTGAAACAGGACCTTTTTCAATCTCCGTAATTTCCAATATACTTAATGCTGCATCTTCCTAGTTCAGTTTGCACATTGTAATTCTTTCCCTCATAAATCCATAGTTACATATGAGAACCTGGAGTAAATTGTCTCTACAAATTACTAGCTATGTGCTCCTTTTTAAAATTTTTAGCCTCTATTATTCAATTTCTTCTTCCATACATAAGGAATCTAGTATTTATCTTGTAGAACTGTCATGGAAATTAAATTAATCAATTATGTAAAACATTTAGACATTTTCCTGGTATACAATAAGTGATTAGTGAGTGCTGTTATAGTAGGTATTAGAAATGTGACTCCTCCCTTCACTGTTACTACTTACAGCCCAGAGTAAACACATACATGCTGCTGCGTAAGGTTGATGCTAAGGCATGAAAACGTTAGCTGCCACTGTTCTTTAACATTCACATAGCACCTGTCTTATCTCTGTTAAAGTAAGTATTACAACCCAATATTTCAGACTCTGGAATGGAGATTCAGAAAACGTGATTGAAGATCCTGTCTTTTCTATCCTTATAATGTGCCCAAACATCAATTTCCTCTCATGTTAAGTAAAGACAAAAATTAACAAAGGCATACTTGTAAAGCACCAAGCGCATTGTGAATACATATAAAAGTTAACTGTGCTATTATAATAATCAATCCTCTTTTGTTCTCACCATGATTTCTAGTCTCTCTTATCCAATAGTTTTCAGTCAAAATAGAATTTAATAAAAAATGCATGTGTGTATACAAACACTTATAGTAAATAAATACGTATGTGAATAGACACTGTAGTCCAATAAACAGATGCATAAGAGCTATCAAAAATAGTATAATAATAAATGTTGTAATAAAAATATTAAAAATACTGACGAGAACATAGAGGACAAAATGCAAGTATTTTTTCTGGGAAGTAAAAGTTTAGAAAAGTTCACTGGAAAAGATAATTTTATTCAAGATTTTAAATAATAACATGTATTGTAATGCTATGGAAATTAGAAAAAAAATCTCTTTCAGTTAGAGGGAGCAGAAAGAGATAAGTCATCCAGTGAATGGGGTGCATGAGATTGAGAATCCACATTTTCTCCAGAGGGACTCGGGTATGAGGTATGAATGGGGAAGTGTGGTGGGAGAAGAAGTTAAAATTCCAGTGGCTCATATATTATTTAAGGACAGGCAGGTATAGACTTTAATTTCTATGCAACAGAGTATTATCAAGAGACAGATTTATCATTTCTTACATAACCAAATTTATTATGGTTTTAGTCCAATTTTTCAGTTGTCATATTTTTTAAAAATATAATTAACCCTTAAATTCTGATGCTCACCAGCGCAGTTCACAAGGTTTCTCTATGTCAGCACTAATACCATTGTGGACCAAATATTCTTCATTCTGGGAGCTGTCTGATGCATTTTCACATGTTTAGTAGCAGCTCTGGCTTCTTCCCAGAAATGCCAGAACATCCCTCTACCTCAGCTGTGACTCTCAAAAATGACTCCAGACATTTTCTAATGTTCTGTGTAGAAGACAAAATTGACCCCAGTGGAGAACCACTGTGCTAGAGAAAAACACTAGGATGAAACTTAGGAGGCTATCATATAAAAACTCCTTTTATCACTGGAAAGTTCAATAGACATATGTATATAACTTTGTTCACCTCTTCATTCAGTTGCTCTTACTAAAAGATACATTTACATGTTAACTGTACCTGAGGGGGGAAATGTGGTAAATGCAACTAGAACTACCTGCTTAAAAGGGTTAATCTTGTTATATGGAATTTTTCTGTTGTGCAAGCAACTTGATGACTCTGTGCCGGGAGCCAGTCCATCCTTGCTGTTTCAAAGGACCTGGCATATATGGCATACTGTTCTTAAAGTGTTTGCTCACCTTCTTGGCACTATGTGTTTTAACCAAGGTCTCCTCTCTGAGAAAGGTTGTTTCCCCAGGTAGGGATTTTTTCCCTGAAGTCAGGGAGGGGATAAAACTCCTTAACTAAGTGCCAGGTGGGTAGTTAATCACTTTAACTACAAACAATCATGCTTAAGCTACATAATCTTTACTCCCTGGAATGGAGATAAGAAACGCCCTAACCTTTGTAATAGAGATTGATAGGATTGAATCAACTGGTATAAATACAGATGTAACAAGACAGCAAGAGGCAGAACTTAGAACACAGAACTTAGAACACAGAACTAGAGAGACAGAACCTAGGCACAGAACCTACACAGAACTAGAGACAGAAGAACTTCGCTGGAGAGAACATGGCAAAAGATCCTGGACTGAACCTGACTACAGAAATGGGCAAGAGAACCTGACTAGAACCTGGTGACTGAACCTGGCTGTAGAACCTGGACTGAACCTGGCTGGAGAACCTAGCAAGAGAACATGGACACAGAACCTGACTGGAGATCTGAAGCAGAACTTCGCTGGAGATCCAGACCAGAACTTGGCTGGAGATCCTGGCTGGAGATCCTGGCTAGGCTGCTGATCAACTGAACACTGTCTCCGTGTCCTTCCTTCTTCGCCAACTCCGTCTACACCTTTGGGGACCCCTGGACCTGCTGGGGTTGGACCCCGGCAACTCTGTATGTTAAAAAGAAAACAGGCCTAACATTTCAATGACTTTAAGACTGAACAACTACAGTAAGAGAGAAGAAGAAGAATTATCTCCTGGGAACAACGTCGGAGAGTAAGGAGTGACACCAGAAGACCCTGGATTGAGGAAATGAAAGGAGATTAGGTTGGAACTAGCATGGAGAAAGCAGCCAGTGAAAATCGCCTGGTGGTGCCAGGCTCAAAGGATATTTTAACAATAGAGATTTTTAATAACGCTTGTTTTGTTGTGAGCTTAATTGTTCTCCTCTCAACTTACCCAGATTGTTTTAACGTGTCTGCCAGTTGTTGAAGGAATTTAGTTGTAAGACTAAGTCTATTTGGCTTATAATTGGCCATGCACATAGAATGTGAGATAACTGAAAGCTAAAGGATTTCAGTGAAAGCAGGTCCTGTGTAGACATGGCTGAGAGGAATTAAGTCTCTTATGAAGTTTGAGTCCTTGAACTACCACCGTATGTGGATGGGATGGCAACCAGTCAAAACTATAGTGAGCTTTTCTGAAAGATTCCAGGTAACATACATGTAAATTATACATGGCAAAATGGATCACACAGTGTCTTGTTATTCTGTGGTATGTCATAAAACAAACTGAGTCTCAATAATGAACTAAATGATTATTTGTTTTTAGCTACCTGGGAAACTTGTGGGTAAAGCCTGCCTCTTAAACACCTCAAAGGTCCTTACTTCTTTTCTTCCTTCCTTCACTTCTTTCCTACTTTTATTTTGTTCAACATAAATACCAACATAGTACAGTGTATCTTAAAAAACAAAGTACTTTGTAGGAGATAATTTTTTTTAGTCCTCACCTGAGGACACACTTAGAGAGAAGAATTTGGGGGCGGGGGAGAGGAAGAAAGAAAGAGAGAGAGAGAGACATTTATGTGAGAGAGAAACATCAAATGGTTGCCTTCCTTATGTTCCCCATAACAGGGTATGTGCCATGACCGGGAACCAAACAACCAACCTTTCAGTGCACAGGACAACACTCAACCAACTGAGCCACTCTGGCCGGGCTGTAGGAGATAATTTTTAACAACACACTATGTTTGATTTCATAAATGGAGACTCTATCAGACTCTATATTCTTTAAAAAAATGTTCATGTTTTTAAAATCAAATTAAAAGAATAATTTTTCTCAAATGATCATTGGATGATAAAGATGGGATAAACAAAATATAAGTAAGTTTTACCAAATAAAATGGAATGTGTATTTTTACTTTACAGGTTTAGGATTTTTAAAAATTCAGGGATAAGTGTCAAGATGACATGAAGTTTTTTGACTGCTAGCATGTATCTGTCCATCCATTCCCCAGACCAAAGAAGACATAGCCTAGCCATCAGTCAGAATGCACAGAATATTCTTGACTAATTTGGCCCTTGTTTGTGTGTGTTTTTACAGAACTTATGGAAAACAATAATTTACTCTCTTTGTACATACCTTGGCACTTGGAACAAATGGAGATATGTATATGATTTCTGCTCAATCTTCAAATTTTCTTACCTGTATTACCCAATGCCTCTATCCTGGAGTTGGTTTGTATTAAAACTTTTCCAGTTATTTCACTTTTAAATGTTATTGTTCTTTTCAGCACTCAGTATATTTCTGGTTTGATTTTTAATTTAGCATTAATTCTCTGTTCTCAAATGTTTGTCTGATAAAGTCTCCTAATGCCCCTGGAGAGAGTATATTATAAGGTTAGATTGTGAGATGTCTGAGTCTTCTGTCAATGTTGGTTGGAGAAGAGCTTCTCATATTCCTTAAGAGAGGAAACTAATATCACATTGCACATCAATAACATTTTTTTCCCTCTAAGAGATTGGCCAACAGCCAGTGAAACACTCAGTGGAGTTTTCTATTGACGGTCCTGTGGCTTGCAGAAGGGTATATTTTCTACATTTGAAGCAATAGGATTCTATTGTGAAGAGGGGTAAATCTCCTATAGACTAATACATATAAAGATGTTACTTTTTTCAGTATTGAAGAGATGAGGTCATGGTTTTTACATCTTAGGCAAGAAGAAGGAATTCAGTGCAAATTGGGATTGCTATTGATTATATAGTTTCATATTATTTGTTAAATGAGATTGTTTTCAAAAGATATTTTATTATAGCTGTTTGATTATTTTTTAAAATTTAGA
Organism: Myotis myotis; assembly: GCF_014108235.1. Taxonomy (NCBI): domain Eukaryota; kingdom Metazoa; phylum Chordata; class Mammalia; order Chiroptera; family Vespertilionidae; genus Myotis; species Myotis myotis. Next base: position 64,647,109 of record NW_023416335.1, on the reverse strand, counting down.
TAATGTATTAAGTAATATCACCCATTTCGAAAGAGTGGGGTCATCTGGAATGATGCTTCAATGAGTGTGACAGTGGCGGCGCCCCAACCCTCTGATCGGCCCCGCTCTGTGGGTGATAGAGGGTGGAGCCCCAACCCCCTGATCCGCCCTGCCCTGAGTGTGACAGGGGGCGGTGCTCCAACTCCCCTGGTGGGCCATGCTCTGTGCATGACAGGGTACGAAGCCCCAACCCCCCTGATGGGCCCTGCTCTGAGCCTGACCAGGGCCTGCACCTAGGGATTGGGCCTGCCCTCTGCCACCTGGGAGCAGGCCTAAGCCAGCAGGTCGTTATCTCTGAGGGGTCCCAGACTGCGAGAGGGCACAGGCCAGGCTGAGGGAACCCCCTTCCCCCCGAGTGCACAAATTTTTGTGCACTGGGCCTCTAGTATATATATATATATGGCTAAGTGACTGGCCGACAGGCTGACTGGCCAGTAGCTATGATGCACACTGACCATCAGGGGGCAGACGCTCAATGCAACTCTTCAGAGTGCCCTCTCACACTCAGGGACCCCTCGGGGGATGTTGGACTACCGGCTTTTGGCCCAATCCCCACAGGCCAGGCTGAGGGACCCTACCTGCCAAAGGACCCCGCTCACTCCGCAGATACCCTTCAAGCCCTGGTGCAGCACCAGGTGAGACTGGCCAGGGAGGGACCGAGGAAGGTTGGCTCCAAGGCATGCCTGGCCCATCTCCCCTAGTCCTGCCCCGCCAGCCACCTTCTAATTAATTTCCTTTCAAAGTGCATGAATCCGTGCACCAGGCCTCTAGTGTTTAATAATTAAATAAGTAGAAATTTGAGAAAAAGACATTTATATAAAAGTGTTTCATACTGAATTACAAACAATTAGATAGAAAGAAGGCAGGCAAGGTGCTGTTTCCTTGTACAAAATTAATCACTGAAGTTTATTTTATTTTATTTTATTTTATTTTATTTTATTTTATTTTATTTTTTGTATTTATAGTTGGGAGAAAATTCAGTAAGCATTAAGGTTATCTCTGAAGAAGAAATATACAGGTGAGAATCAGGATCACTTAAGACACTAAACCTACTGTTCATAAAGTAACAGCCTGATAATACAAAAATGTGAATGTTCTGGTGTGATCCATTCACAGAATTCTGTAGAGGCGAGGGGCCTGGCGGTAGAATTTAAACCTTCACTATCCTTTCAGAAAGAAAATGAGTCAATATGTAGAAGGAATAAAAGAGGAAACGAAAGGGGGAATGTACACATTGTTTTATACACATTTGTTAATTCAGGCAGAAATGTTTGAGACATTTGGGGCCCACAGATCTTCTTTACCTGACATCAGCCAGTATGATTTTTTTAAAAAAAGCATATCCTTGCATACCATATGGCATACTTGTTCTCCTAATTAGTCAACATTGCTGTATGGGGAATACATAGAATGGAGAAAACTGGAGACTCACCACCCTGGTGTCTTGTATAAATCACTTGTTGGATCCACAAGGCTGTCAGAACTTGTACAAGAGGATTGGGCTGGTCCAGAGACAGCAGAGAATGAGGAGGAGCATCACAGACTGCTCTTCCCAACCAATTAAAACAGATTGTTTATGCTCTGCAGCAACTTCGAAGTCAGAGTAAATCTGTCACTTGCTTAATCAATTTAAAGAAGTCATCTCAATTCCTTTTAAATACTACAGTAAACAACGGAAATTGAAGACTTATTTTAAAGTAAGAATCCCTCCACTGAACAGTAAGCTCTTGTGGGGAGAGGGGGTTGTGGGAGGCGGAAGGATTGAGGAAAAAAAAAAGATAAAGAACTCATGGACATGAACAATCAAATGCTCATTATGGTTTTCTCTTAAGCAAATGAATAAATAAATAAGGATTATTTTTATATAAAGAAAACAGGAGTCTCTAGAATCTTCATTTATGTGACTTTTTGACTTTTAAAATATGGATAACACATCAGCCGGTCCATAGCTTCTGGTTAATGTCATTTCAGAAAGGTTCCCCGCTTCTATTGTGAGAGTGAATAAAAGTCATCACACTATGCAGATACGTAAAAAGGCTGTGAGCTTCACTGAATTTATTTCGTGGAAGGACATTAGAGATCATCTGTCCCACTTCTTCATTTTATGTGTGAGTAAAAGCTCAGAGAAGTTACCTATGTGTTCCAAAGAAACAAACACAACCAGGTATTGTAATTTCATACTTTCATACTTTCATTCTCTTTCTTAGGAAAAGACTCTTTCCAACCCCTAACCAGTCCCATCTTTATCCTCACGGGTGAAGTCTTATTCCTGAAGGAAGTCGGGGTTGAAATGCAATATTTTCTCATGGGCATATTACAACAATGACTTTGTTTCAGTAAGTTCTGAAAAACATTTAAGAAAATGAAACCACGCATATGAAATACATTCTTAATGTTAGCACTTTCAATTATATTAAGGGGATGTGGTGTATTAGCTGAGCACTTTATCACATTTATTCAACTGATAGTGTGAATATATAGTTATAATAACCAAAACTGAATGTTAAAATCATTCAAAGGAATATGGAGAAGTGGTTTGAAAATGTAATGCTCTGTGAGTGGAGACTAGCATGGTGGTGGGTAGTGATTAAAGCTCAGATTCCACCACTGTCTCTATTTCAACCTTCTCTCAGCGGTTAAGTGCTCCTTTTCTCTGTCTAGACACATTTAAAAAGGAGTTTCAATTGCTCCAAGGTCACTTTCAGACTTCTGCATATTGAAAGCATTTTGTTCATGACAATATGATTTTGGAATTTATGTTTATTTTTCTCAAAATTAATTTTTATACCTCATGTTAGATAATTGACAGAAAAAATGCAATCCTTCTTTTTTTGTGCAGGTTGCAATATTTTTTCTTCTCTATGACTATTTTTGCATTATTACAGCATATTAATTATACTTTTTACAGCAATATCTAATTTTGATTAGTAAATAGATAAAAAGGGAAGGTTAAAAATAATGGAACCCCTTTTTATAAATCTCTGTGTATCAAACAGAAATGATATCTGAGTTTTTATACCTCTCACTTATAAGGCATTCACTTCAAATTATAATGTGGAAAACTTTATAATACTCTCATTCAGTATACCTCTGAACACTTTTAATAGATTAAGAATCCTTTTTTTCAAAAATGTGTATTTTTAAATGCAATTTTTAATGCCTATTTTATACTGGTGCTTAGATTAGACACAGTAAAAAACTAGTTTATACTCTTGGTAAATTCTACATCAGAATCTCAAAATAGTACATATGCAACATGAGAATATTATATGCATATTCAATATGAGAATTTTACTTTATTCTAATATATTAAATAACAGTCTACATAATAACATTAAAATCTAGAATTTAAATAAAACTACAAAGACTACATAAAAATATTTCTAGCCCACAAAGGAAGTAACTCACATGTGGTTTATCAGGGTTAGTACTTAAGACTAAGTGACATTTGTTTTTCTCACATTTGAATCTCAAAATAAAGTATTGATTATATATTTTTTAATTTTTACTTAATGGAAAAACTTCGTAAAATAAAAAAAAATACATAGTATGCAGGAGCCTCCATGTTTGCATTCCTTTTAGTCCTTTCCCTTAATGAAATTATATGTGATTGTACTCCATCACAATACCGGGGATATGTTCCAAGACCCTGAATGGATGCCTGAAACCACAAATAGTACCAAACCCCATATATACTATGTGTTTTTTTCATACATACATACCTTCTCAGTTAAAAGAGGCACTTTGCAGCTTCTCTTCATATATCCAAATTGCATTTTGGGGGTGGGCATTTTTGAGTAAAATAAGAATTACTTGAGGACAAGCACTGTGACAGTTGATCTAATAACTAAGATAGCTACTAAGTGACTAAACGGTCAGGCAGTGTGTACAGTGTGGATACACTGGATAAAGGAAAGCCTCATGTCCAGATGGGACAAAGCTACGCGGCATGAGATTTCATTACATTACTCCAACTGCAAGCAATTTCAGGCTCATGAATTGTTTGTTTCTGGTTTTCCACTTAATATTTTGACTGTGGGTAACTGAAATGACATAAAGTAAAACCATGGATATGGGGGACAACTGTATTGTCCTGTACAAATTCTGCTTTCAAAATAGCAACATTATACTGAAGTAAGAATTCCTTTTTATTGTAGATCCTAATCGGTTATATGTATGTTTAAAACAAAAGGTTTTCCCAACTTAATCTTTTCAAAAGGATTTAATGCTGAAAATAAAATTTTGAACTATTATTGTTAGATATAAAACAAGTTGACGTATAAATAGCTAAAATTATTTTAATGTTTTTAGATTGATAGATGGAGTATTGAGGTGAGAGCTTAGAAACCAATGTTCCACTCCTATTACAATCACTTGCCATTTGTGTCATATTGGATAAATTGCTTCACCTATAACTGACTCTCATTTTTTTCATGAATAGATGGAATTGAACTAAGTGCTTTACATTTCTTCATTTAAGTTTGAAATTATCTAACTACTTGAGGCCCAGTGCACAAAACTTTGTGCCCGCTGTCCACTTGCCAGCGGGGAGCAGGCCTAAGCTGCAGTCGGACATCCTTAGCGCTGCTGAGGAGGCGGGAGAGGCTCCCGCCACCACTGCTGTGCTGGCAGCCGTCAGCCTGGCTTGTGGCTGAGCAGAGCTCCCCCTATGGGAGCGCTGACCACCAGGGGGCAGCTCCTGCATTGAGCGTCTTCCCCCTCGTGGTCAGTGTGTGTCATAGTGACCAGTTGTCATTCCCAGTTGTTCTGCTGTTAGGGTCAATTTGCATATTACCCTTTTATTATATAGGATGGCAAGTTTTCAAATATGCAAGGAAAAATTGAACTCCATTTAGCCATGGATGACCACATAACCTGTTTGCTATGTAGGACTTTAATAACAATTATTTGCATAGCATTTTGTGTGAAATATATGAATTATGATTTGAATAAAGGATGATTTTTAAAAATGAAAATTAGTAAACTCACCACAGCTTTTAAAAACTTATTCTTTTTGTATGATTATTAAATGCTATTATCACTTTAAATATTTTAAATACAAGAAAAAACAATATCCAGAAAGTTAAGATCACTTTTAATCCAATGACCCAAATTGGGTATTTTTCTACCACATGTTTATTTAGCAAATGATTATTGTGTATTCCACTGATTTTAAAAAATATTTTCTTTATACCTTTGAAACCCTATTTCTCTTCTTATTTTTTATATGTATATTTACTTTTCAAATACTAAGGACATTGTACCTATATTTTATATTTGTTATAACTTTTCCTAGTTTGACAACTTAAACACGTATTATCTATACTAATAAAAGCCTAGGTTGTCCTTGCACCTTCGCTTGATGCCCTCACCTCATCACAAGATGGCCATCACAAGATGGCTGGCAGGGGAGGGCAGTTGGGGACAACTGGCCCTGCAGGGGAGGGTACTTGGGGGCGAGATCAGGCCAGCAGGGGGTGGCAGTTGGGGGTGAACAGGCCATTTTATTATTTTACAACCCTGTTTTAATTGTTGTAACTCTACAGCATTTTGTGGTATTTTAAAGAAAATCTACCCTAATCTCACTGCACTTACTTATTAAAGATTTTGCAATTCCATACCACTAAATATCTTTCTATATGTTTTTTACATTTTAAAAAACCTTTAGATTATTATTATTTTAAATAGTTTATTCGTAAAAACTTAATCCAATATGAAAAGATGTATGTTAGTACATAAGGTTTTTATAATCACAGAGTCATGTTTTAGTCATATTTTTCTTAAAAAAAAAGAGAATGGGAATATATTAATATCATATAAATGTAAGAGTATATGATATAGTCATTTCAGGTTCTCCCAGCTATAATATTTAGCAAACCTTTTGGTGATGCTGATGATTTTTTTATATTATACAAAACTTGGACAAATAAATAAATATTGGCAGTGGAATTTTAGCATATTCTTAACTGATAAAAATACTATAAAACATTTTTCATAATTTATACTTCTGGAATGATCTATATCAATTTTCTGTCTAAAAATTCCAGCCATATTTCCCATGCAACATTATTCAATTACTTTCACCAGTGTTAAAAATTTTCCTGAAGAAATTAATGCTAAAATGCCTCTATTTGTAAATGTAAAAGCCTTTTAATACTGAACATTTCCTCAAATCAATATAACTATACATATAATATTTTATGAAATAATCATAAACATTTAAACACATAATTTTGGATAGATTCTCAAAAATAACATTTAAAATATATACCAAATAACTTTTCAGAATAATATTCAATGTAATCATCTTATATAGTATCATTATATTTCTGGTGCTTTATACTCTATAGAATGTGTGTGTGTGTGTGTATGTGTGTGTGTGTGTGTATATATATATATATATGTCCGATGCAGAATTCATGCACGGGGAGGTGTCCCTCAGCCCGGCCTGCGCCCTCTCACAATCTGGGGCCCCTCGGGAGATATCTGACTGCTGGTTTAGGCCTGATCGGGCCTAAACGGGCAGCTGTACATCCCTCTCACAATCCAGGACTCCTCGCTCCTAACTTCCCTGCTCACTCCTTATTACTCGCCTGCTGGCTCTTAACCACCTGCCTGCTCACTCCTTACTGCCCACCTGCTTGCTCCTTACTTCTTGGCTCACTGCTCCTAGCTCTGCTGCTAAGGTGGGAGAGGCTCCCGCCACTGCTGCTGCGTCTTGCCAGCCCTGAACCCGGCTTCTGGCTGAGCAGTGCTCCCACTGTGGGAGTGCACTGGCCACCAGAGGTCAGCTCCTGTGTTGAGCATCTGTCCCCTGGTGGTCAGTGCATGTCATAGCGACCGGTCATTCTTGTCCTTCCACCATAAAGGTTGCTGCGATTTTATATATGTAGATGATGAGGAATGTATTTATCTTAACAAATATAAGTATAGGTAAAATATATATTAGTTTAATCTGCACTAAAGAAAGCTCTAATGAGATATATTCACCATAAGCACTCCATGCTGACTTTAAAAGTGTTTGAAAATAAATAATGCTTATCATCCTGTTATGAAATACATATATTTTTATACTGGCCACAACTCCCTAAATCATATACCCTCTAAAGGAAGAACAATATCACTTTAAGGGTTACTTAGTCTCTCTGAGGTAGAAAGAATCTATAGTCCAAAACCATAAATGTTCTAGCTGTTTAAAGAGCATGCCCAATGGGCTCCAAAGAAGTCCCACCTGTTATGAAGTGTCTGGACTTCTCTGAAATAAAATATAGTGGTTAGTCCAAGAATAGAGAAGCTCAAGTTTCTTTTAAAGAGTCTTAAGCATGCTCCTCAAGAGGGTGGATTTTAAAGGGATGTATTCCTTCTCTACTCTCAGCATGACCTCAGAGACAGTTAAACTGCTTTAAAGTTTTAACTTTGTTAAATAGGCTTAGAAGTCGAAAACAGTCCAACAGGAGGCCTGGAAGTGGGAGAGCCAGTATAATATTTTTAGGGTTGGGCCAACTTTGAAGTATAACATGAATGGTAATAAGAGTGTAATAAAATCTAATATCAAAGGATCTATCTACAGATCAGGAAAAATTTATATAAACTTAAAAGATTTTGATTATTAAGGCAAGTTGTACATTTCATTATAATATTTTGTTACCACCAAGCCAAATAATCAGCTACAATAATTTACCACTATTATTTGAATAAATGTAGTATCATTTTTATGAAGAAAGATAATATTGGCTACTTAAGATATAGCTTAGACTGTCCTCTAAAATGGTATTGGGATATATATAGCTAAAGTTTAGAATATTTTAAGGTGTTGTGGTTTTTAAATCAAGTTATTAGCTTAACATATATGTAGATAAGGTCATATTGATCCCATGAGAACCAGAATTTTACTTTCCATAATGTTTGGGGGTGTCCATGAAGTGGCATTAACGATATTCTTTTTTTTTTGTAATATATTTTATTGATTTTTTTACAGAGAGTAGGGGAGAGGGATAGAGTTAGAAACATCGATGAGAGAGAAACATCAATCAGCTGTCTCCTGCACACTCCCAACTGGGGTTGTGCCCACAACCAAGGTACATGCCCTTGACCAGAATCAAACCTGGGACCCTTCAGTCCGCAGACCGAGGCTCTATCCACTGAGTCAAACCAGTAGGCATTAACAATATTCTTTTTTTTTTTTAGACCCACAATCACACACAGATACTTTATTAGTTTCCTCTACATGAGCTAGTAACATCAATCTTTTAACAGAAACCTCAGGTCATTTGAGAGGCCAAATAGATCCAAGAAAATAATATGAAAATTAAATACTTAAATTAATCAAAAGGCAGTACAAAAGCACCTAGAACCTTCTACCACAGTGATAGTGGGCTAAGATTAAGCTACAGCAAAATAATCTCATGTAAATGTTAAAGAATACACAGCAAAAAGTGAGGTTTGCTTTCCAGAAGACTATGGTACAATGATCATTTGGGCCCAAGAAGGTATTTAGCCAGGGAAAGGTCAAGATGGTTGAAGGTCAAACCAAATGGAGAAGGAACAGGTACAAAAGAGACTAAGCGACAGTATCCTAGCAGAGGTTGAGGGATCAGGCTCTTTTCCTCCCAAGAAGTATCTGCTGCACTGTGTGCTGCCTTCCTTCCCTCAGGCTCCTACCTGAGAGCTGCCTGCCTTACAGGGAATCAGCAACCAGAGCTGGATTCTGGGATGCCTAGGGCTCTTGTAATTTAGTATAGACCTTAGAGAACTTGTCTCATGTTAAGGGGGGTTGGGAGTTAGTTTGGCTTTGTTCATTTTATTTTGTTTAATTTTGGGTTGGCTCTGTTGCTAGTAGTTCTGAACCTAGGAATCCCAGAAGCATTCACGTGAAAAGTAGTCTGAGCTTCCCCAAACACATTCAAGCACCCCCACACGACACCCTTCAAAGTCTGAAATCTTGCAGAAGCTGAGTGATAGATAAAGCTACAAGGCCCCCAAAATCAAAGAAGCCAAAACGAGACAATGCAGGTAGGAAACCTGAATAGTCTCAATCTGTCTTTCCCTAATTTTGGAGAAAAGTTAATATACCTGAAATGGGATGTACAAAGCTACTGGAGCAAGCTGGGGCTTCTGCTGAATTTTTCATTGAACACCAAGGGAAAACAAGGGAAGGAGTTCACTTTATTGTTTAAAAGCCTCAGCAGTTTTCCTATTATAAAGGGACATGGCTGAACAGATAGGAAACAGATTCCCCATTGTGAGTTCTCCTGATGGCTTCTGCAAGAATCATGGAGATGTCGATCACCTGTATTTTGGAGCAATGCTTCATGTTATCCTCCTGAGGGATGGTATTGGTGACCACTATTGCTTCGAAGCATGCATTATTAATGCGAGAAATGGCGGGGCCAGAAAAGATTCCGTGAGTCAAGATAGCATAAACTCTGGTGGCTCCAGCTGAAAGAAGTTTGTCAGCTGCATGGCAGATGGTGCCACAAGTGTCAGCCATGTCATCCACTAGAATGGCCACCCGATCCTTCACATCTCCTACCAGCACCATGCGGTCCACTTCACTGGCCTTCTTTCGTTCTTTATGAATCAAGGCAAAGTCAACATTCAACTGGTCTGCAATGGAGGTCACTCTCTTAGCTCCCCCGGCATCGGGTGAGACAATAGTGCAGTCCCTCCACTCAGAGATATTCTCCCGTATCCACTTCAGGACAGCTGGTTCTGCGTACAGATTGTCCACAGGGATATCAAAAAAGCCCTGAATTTGAGAAGCATGAAGGTCCATGGTAATAATATGATCTGCACCTGCTACGGAGAGCATGTTTGCAACAAGCTTGGCTGAGATGGGAGCCCGGCTCTTATCCTTCTTATCCTGCCGGGCATACGGGAAGCATGGGATGACTGCAGCCACCCGGCTGGCGGAAGCAATCTTACAGGCACTGATCATGATCAAAAGCTCCATCAGGTTGTCGTTAATTTCACCGCAGCCGCTCTGAACGATGTAGACATCCTCTCCACGGACACTTTCGCCAATTTCAACACAGGTCTCCTGGTTGCTGAATTTCTTAGTCCCCACCTTGCCTAGCTCCAGGCCCAGGCGGTCAGCAATTTTCTGGGACAAGTCCTGGTGGGAGCTGCCGCTGAAGATTTTGATATTCGGCATCTTGGCCAACGACCCCAGGCACTCTTTGCTCAGCGATCACTGCTGCTGCAAGTCCTGAACCAAAGTCAGCCCACAGACCCGGTACTAAACGCATTGCTACTCCGCCATCTTACGTTCCCGCCCGGCGCGCGGCTCTAAATTCGCATTAACAGTATTCTTAATTCAGTTGTCATTTGTAGTCAGTTGAAGTATTTCCTACAGAGTTTTAACACTGTGAAAATAGAGATGAGAAATTTAACAATGGACAATACGATTTTCAGTTGATAAGATAAAAAAAATACATATATCCTTTTAGAAAAGCAAGATAGTTAATTGATTGAACCTATTCATTTTTTACTTATTTAAGAAATTAAAGCCCTAGAGGGCCTAGAGGCAGGCACCCTCAGGAGCAAGCCCATGTCCCCTCTTCTCGAGCATGAACTTTCTCCTGAGCACTAGGGATCCCCATAAGACTTACAAATGGGGGAGCAGCACACCTCCTCCAGGGCCTACCCCTGAACATGTCTCCAAGGCCCCCTTAGCTCACTTCTTTCCCAGAAGGTTTGTAGGGAGACAAAGCAGCCGCCGCTGCTCTCTCCTGTTGCTTCTTCTACCCTAAGTCCTTCCTTTGTTTCACTATCCCCAGCTTTAGTAAACATGCTCTCAAAATATTAAACAACGTACCTGATTTTCAGTCAGCAGCTACATAAAGCTAAACCACAATTGCTATTTATGTCTTCTAATTTGATCTCTTATTTTTAACTTTGGGAATTATGTGATTTCAACACATGTTCCTCTTACCTTTCTTATGATTAAGTAAAATTAAACTTCCAAGTAAATTTATATAAAAACTGTTAAGATTTTTATCTTCTTAGATAATGGATATGTGGATTTTAAATGGTGAATCCTGGCATCCTGTTAAATCCTACTTCATTGATTTTCAGTAAATTTCCTCATCCTAATAATATTTTTAATCCTGCACATTTATACCTCACAGATATGTATCATCCACCAATTAAACAAATATGCGTTTTGATCTTTACCCAAATCATTAAAGAAAATAGAGAACAAGATATACAGCTCATAGTACAATTTCAGAAACACACCTTCAGTAGCTCCCTTTTACATCCTTTGCTTATTTTCATTCAACTATTAATTGTCAAATACTTATGAGGAAGTAGTTATAGCCTATTCTCATTATTTATCATACTTATGTTCTAGAAAGTCATGGCAGACACTGAATTAGCAAATACTGACTGGTTCATTGCTCTGAGAAAAAAATGCGAGATTAGTTTTCTGCGAACTTCTGGTCACAGAAGTTATGAATGCATAACTTTGTTTTATAAGTGCTTCTGTTTAAAGACACCTTGTTTAATATCTATTGTTCATTCAGTAGCATTAAAGTCACAACAACAACACTATAACTCATGCTTGAAGGAGATTATCTAACACAGGTATTTTCTCAAAAAGGAACATCACAGGCTGCTTCTACTTAGGGAACCTAGGCAGCACTCACTTGGAAACTATTTTAAACAGAAAAATACCACCAAGAAAAAGCACAATCGTGTGACACTATAGGCTGTGAAAAGACACTAATTTACAGTATGAGAACTTAATCAAGAAGACAAACATGACCATGCTGATCTCATATGAGAATCTGTGCATTGGGCGGCTCCATTTTTTTACAGCTCTATACATGCAAATGCTTATGAATGACCTAAAAGTAGTATTGATTTTGGAGTTAAAATAACTGTTAGCAAGTAGGTGAATTCAAAAATACAAAACATGCAAGTAGAGGAGCAATTGCATGTGTTAGGCACAGCCCTTAATGCTTCTGAGCGAAGTCAAATAAGACCTCTTATACTCCTTCACTGAGCTTTAATCTTTGAGTATATTGGAAGCTTCAATTGTCACAAGTGTCTTTGTAACTTACTCCCTTAACTCTTTGCACAGACCTTCATTAGTAAAGGGGTATGTTACTTTAATTTGGGGGGGGGGATAGCAGAGATCAATGAATAGGATGTGGTTCCTGTCCCCACCGAGATCCCAGTGAGGGATCGCACTGGGACATGAGCCAGTGAGAATACTACCAGTGTGATGCTCTGAATCAGAAAGCTCAGGTTGCAACTGGCACTCATGGAAAATACACCATGTGCTCATTGTTTACAGATTAATAATGTCTTGGTAGAGAAGACCTTAAATCTGAAACTTGAAGAAATATGAATTAAAAACCTCCAAGTAGACATTGAGGGGCACAATAAAGAAAATGAAAATAGACATCCAAAAGTTTGAAGGTAAGAGACAGACATGGAAAGTAGTACAGCAATTAGCAGTGGGAAGTGACAGAAGTTAACATGTGGGATTATTGTGAAGGGGGAAATTGATGAAGGAGAAGCAGTGTAATCAGTAGCCAGATGAAAATCTTTAACATCAGTTAACTTTCCAAGGGCAATGAAAATAGGAAATAAAAATGGCAGGACTAGAATTAGTATTTATGATGACAGTTTTGCTCCCGATTTGAGATTCATTGAGGATGCCTGGGGGAGCAAGTAAAGAGGGAGATAAGGTCCTGGTAGGCACGGAGGTCTGTAAGAGGCTTTTCAGTAATCCTAGTGAGACATGATATGACATGGTCTGAGGAAGGGGAGGAACAGTGAAATATAAGACCATTGGATCAATTTAAAAAGTATGTAAGAGTTGAAGTCATCTGGATTTGGTGATTGATTGGATGTGGGTAGTGGTTGTTGTGAAAGGCATTCCACTTTGGGTGCAGAGGTTTGTGTGTGCAGAAAACAACCATTATCAATGAAATAACATCCCTCCCTACCCACCAGACAAAGAGTAGGCTTGCTTTCCACTCCCTGTGAAACTCAGTTTTCCTCCATTTTCACAAAATCCACTGAATATGCAGGTATCCACCTAGACTGATATACACTGCCCCATGGAAATTGGAGGGTCATGGAAAATTGGTATGAACCAGAAGTTCTGGCAGCAGTGGCTTCTTCTTCTTCTTCTTCTTCTTCTTCTTCTTCTTCTTCTTCTTCTTCTTCTTCTTCTTCTTCTTCTTCTTCCTCCCCCTCCCTTCTCTCCCTCCCCCTTTCCTCCTCCTCCTCCTCCTCCTCCTCCTCTTTTTCTTCTTCTTCTTCTTCTTCTTCTTCTTCTTCTTCTTCTTCTTCTTTCTTCTTCTCTTCTCCTCCTCCTCCTCCTCCTCCTCCTCCTCCTCCTCCTCCTCCTCCTCCTCCTCCTCCTCTTCCTTTTCTTAGTACAATTTGTTTATTTTTTAGTTTATTTTTTGTCTTGAGTAATAAAGTTCTTTTTTTCCTGACTCAAAATTCACATATCCCCTGACAATAGTTTGTTAGCTTGGAAATAAGGTAAATTCCAAGAACCCTTCACAATTCCTAACAGTGGTTAAATAAGGAGGTAAGAATCATTCTATGGTTTCTCATTTGTGTTACTCAAGATCACTGGTATAGGAGCCTTAAGGTGGAATGTGAGATTAAGTGAGCAGAAAACAAGATCTGTATTTGAAATGTTGACTTTGAAATGTCTGAAGCAACTTCATGAAGAGAAGCCCAAACAAGTTTTACATGTAGACCTATGTTGACAAGGAGATAGATAAAATATTAGGGATTTTTAGATTAGAATTTAATATATAAAAGAATATGAGATATCCCAGAGAAAATATCTAGACTGGTTAAAAACAAGTTATAAAACAAAATGCAAAACCATATACGCATTTAAGGGATAATTTGCAAAGAAACAGAAAATCAGGAAAATTTGAAGGTACAAGAAGCAGGCAATGGAATTGGTTAAAAAGAAAGTACTCTACAGTGTGAAATGATGCCAAACCATTAAATGAGCATTGAGTTTAAAAATAATATGGTCATTGATAACTTTAGCATAAATACTTTTTATAGACTTGATGAAAATAAAAATCTAATAGATATGTTATATAATAAATGGTTTGTAAGGAAGTAAAAACAACTAGTTAAAATGAAAGGCAAGAAATATGATGGTGGTGAAGAATATAGAAAGGGGTCTATTTCTTAAAAGTGAAAAATATTTGAGCATATTTGGGTTTAGATGGGAAAAGATGCTAACATTTATTGAGAAATGTTTCTTTAAAATGGTAGATATTATTAGCTTTTTGACACTGTTTGCTATTATATAACAAAGGTATAAAATTGCAGATACTGCTCTAACTGGTTTGTCTCAGTGGATAGAGCATCAGCCTGCGTACTCAAGGGTTCCAGGTTTGATTCTGGTCAAGGGCATGTACCTTGGTTGGGGGCACATACCCAGTAGGGGGTGTGCAGGAGGCGGCTGATCGATGTTTCTCTCTCATCGATGTTTCTGGCTCTCTATTCCTCTCCCTTCCTCTCTGTGAAAAATCAATAAAATGATTTAAAAAAAATAAAAAAGAAAATAAAATTGTGGATACTAATAGTAGAAAGACAATCTGTTGGCTTCTCTTTATTCAGTACTGTAAAAAAGAGAGTTTATCAGCAAAGAGAAGGAGCAGGTAGAGCAGTCAAAAGTGTGAGTAAAGGGTTGCTATGCAGAGAGAACACTTTGTAAAGTATAGATTGTCTAACCACAATGCTGTACACCTAAATCAAATACAAAATAATATTGAATGTTAACTTTTTGAAAAAAATAAAAAGAATGGTAGAGAGAGCTGGCTAAACATATACAATAGGATAACTGAGAGTAGAGTTGATGTTGAAAACCATAAATTAACAAAAGAAGGTGTTTGGAAAATTTGAAATATTTCTAGGGCAGCCTTCAGCACTAAAGTAGTGTCATTCTATAATGTAGATTAGAGCTGAAAGACCTTTGAATTGATAGAATGAAGAGACTTTCACTAACTGTTTGATAATAAAGCAATGAAACTGCTTAGCTGACTATACTGACAAAAGAATGCCAATTCTTTGGATGATAAGCTGTATCAGTTTGGGTTAAAAAAAAAAAAAGGAAAAAGAGAAGCTGAAGGGATCAAATTAGAATAAATAAAAGGCCTGGATGTTTCAATAAGGTTAAGAAAATTACTAGTGTGAATTTAAGTTGCAAATTAGATGACAGAATTTTCATGCATTGGGATATTGAATTGTGGAGTCCATATATTAGTAAAGCAGTTTTGATTCCTTTATTAAATAAATATTTACTGAGCTCCTCTTGCATTCTGATAAATGTTATATATACCAGGGATATCCTAGTGTAAAAGTTAAAATGCCTACCCTTCTGGACCCTATAGTATTACAAAAGAGAAGAATTTATCACAATTTGATTTGGTGAGTATGCCTCCATATATCTTTCAACATGTGTGTGTCTAATTATATTGCTTTTCCTTTGTAAAAAAAAAATAATAATTATACTAAAAATGCTTTGTTTTCCAATTTGTTTTTCTCTCAATAGTCTCTTGTACATATCTAGATCTAACTTATTACCTTTAACAGTTATAGATTATAGTGTAAAAGTAGCATAAATCTTCTTTGATGAAATTTACATTTTTGATTTTCCAATTTATCTCTACTATCTTAATTGAATTTGAGTGAATCTATTGGAAGGATAAATAAATAGAAGTAAAAATATCATATCAAAATGTGTGAGGATTTTTATTTTTAAAAAATATAACAAATTATCACTAACATGCCAACTTTAT
Source organism: Myotis myotis (assembly GCF_014108235.1). Classification (NCBI taxonomy): domain Eukaryota; kingdom Metazoa; phylum Chordata; class Mammalia; order Chiroptera; family Vespertilionidae; genus Myotis; species Myotis myotis. The sequence goes on along the minus strand of NW_023416335.1, from coordinate 64,631,273 downwards.
ACTCACTAACAGTCTTATAAACATTCCTATTTCCTGTATTCTTACTAATACAAGGTCTTCTCCATTTTTTATTAACTGTATCCGTGAAAAATATATAATATTGTTTCTATAATTTTTGTTTTTTAATTCTATTTTTACATTTTTAATAATTTTGAGAACTTATTTTTATGATTTGTTTACATTTTGTATTTCCTTTACTGTAAACTTCTTATCTTTGTCCATATTTTCTATTGGACTGTTGTCTACCTCTTAATGAGTCATAATTATATATCATTCAGACTATATTTTGATAAAATATTTTTTCTATAATATATTGGCATTTCAAAACACATGAAAAATATTTTATTTAACCTCTCATGTGTCTCTAAAAAAGCACAGTCTTATAATAGTAACACTTGTAAAGCACAGAGTCTGCATATTTAAAATACTAAATTGTACCCTATCTTAATAGTTATTCAGATATGATTTTGATAGGAAGGTTTGTTTATAGAATCAAATCTAAAAGTGTTTCATAAAACGTGTCATCTGAAATCCTGCCATATAAATGATAAGAACAAAAATAGTCTGTCAGGATTATGCATTTTAATTAAAAGATATGCCTGGAAACTTAATTTGGGGAGTTAAATAAGAAATAAAATTCTCTAGTAAATATACTTATTAGAATTTAAAAGACAGGCTAAATAGGTATGCTTTGTATTCCCAACATCCTCCAATTATACCATATTCATTTCCATCTCTAAGCTTTTATGAATACATGTCATGCATGTGAATTAAGCTTCCAGATTCTATTATGAGTTAACTATACACTTCAATACAGGGAAATTGTCATTTGTGTTACCAGAACCAGTGATTATTTCTCTAGCAGATTTGGTTATTTGTTATTTGATAGCTGTAATCATAGGGTGATACCTTGTCCATCTTGTTTACCACCTAACCTCAGTGACCACACTGGTAGCTAGCAAATAGCTGCATATGAGTTTGGATGAATTAAACTCAACTGATATTATTCACTTTTGATATTTTTTAACAGAAACATGTATGTATATAAAACAATTCAATCCTAAAGGATACATATAATTCATTTTAAATAGTAGACTATTAAAATCAAATTTCTCAATATATATAAAACATATACACTTTCTAAAAATGCTGCTAATAGTGCATTTGCAAATTCTTTCTGTTCTATTGTCTTCTAAGACATTGATTGCAGGCTTTCTCCCTTATACAAATGTAGGTTTACAGTTGTGAGTATGCAAAACTGAATTTATTTTATTTATTAAATATAGTAGTATTAGTTGTTATCTTTATATATAAAACCCTAATATGCAAATAGACCAAATAGCAGAACTGGTTGCTATGACATGCACTGACCACCAGGGGGCATGCACAGAACATGGCGGGTATAAGATGGGGTGGGATGGTGGAGCAGGTAAGCAGACTCACCAGACCAAGGCAGGGTGCCAGTTGCTATCATCGGGGTGAGCCTCTGGTGGTTACTGAAAATTCTTTGCTCCCACATACCATGGTCCCACTTGGTGCTCACACCTGCTGCCAGCAGTGGCCCTGCTCACACCTGCAGCAGGCACCGGAGCTGCCACTCACATCCATGCTGGCATCCAGTACTGGTCCTGATCACTAGGCGCCATCAGCAGGTGCAAGAGTTGGCTGCAGACCCCGATCACCCCTGAGGGCTTTTCCACCTCCCCCTGCTCCTGAAGGGTAATCTGGGCAGCAGCCGCCGCTTGCACCCGCCTCTGGCGCTGGCCCCAATGGCTCAGCGCCATCAGCGGGTGTGAGTGCAGCTGGCACCATCAGCCTGTGGGAGCAGCCACAGCAGGAGCAGGGCTGCCAGAAGATAGGGGACCGGGGGCCACAGTGGGAGGGGCCGGGTGGGGACATGGAGGATGGGCCGAGAACCACTCCTATGTCCACTGCAGCCTCATGGCCCACAGTTCCTTTCAAGATGCATGAATTCATGCACTGGGTTCCTAGTTATTAATAACCTACTTTTGCCCACCCCTTTATTTTTTTCTTTTAAGCAGGTAAACTTTATATCTTTTAGAAGGTAAAAACAAAAAACAAAAAACAGAATACTGTTTCATGGATAAAAATTGCATATTTTAAAATTGAAACAGGGTTCTATAGAGATGAAGATACTGAAGCTAGCCGACACCTCAGAAATTGAACTGACTTCTCATTTGGTATATGCCCCATTTTACTGGCTGTGTAACTTATGGCAAAACCTTAGAGAGCAACCATGTCTTTGAATATACTATGCTTTTCTGATACACACAGACCATGAATAATAATAATTATCCCAGCATAATTTTACTAAATAAATAAGAAGTTATGTTTCTACCCTATTTATTTTTATTGGGAAATTTTTTTAATCTTTTTAAAAATTTCTTTATTGATTAAGGTGTTACATATGTGTCCTTATCCCCCATTGCCCCCCTAGCCCCCCACTCATGCCCTCACCCCTCTGTTGTCTGTGTCCATTGGTTAGGCTTGCATGCATACAAGTCCTTTGGTTGATTATTGGGAAAATGTTATAACTAAAAAGTTTGTATCAAAGTTTCTTCATCTCAAAATCTCAAAGTAATTGTAACAAGCTCTCTACCTGCATTCTTGGGTTTTCACATAATATAATTGACAGTAATGCTAATATAATTATCATCTCAATATAAATAAGAATAATGGCACAAATAAAATTAATATGTTTAAAATACATTATCTAACCCATTCATTTAAGCGCTATCATTTGAATTTTTTAAACAAGAAGATATATTTTTATTACATTTTGTTGACCAATATGCTTATGTTGTTACCTAATAATAGACAAACATGTAAATTATCCATTCCTCTGCTACTCTCACCAACCAATCAGGAGAGTATGCAAATTAACCCAATAAATATGGCGGTTAATTTGCATATGTAGGGGAGAAGTGGCAGAGTGAAGACTGAAGGCTCTGGCTGGAGCAAAGGCCTGGGTCCCCAGTGCCTGAGGAAAACCAGTGCTGGCAGCCAGGGGGAAGGAAGGCCTATTGCATGGATCTCTTCATGCAACGGGCCTCCAATATAACATACATACATATATATATATATACAAGCCTAAGCGACCATCTGACCTTTCGACCATTTGACTAGGAGCTATGACGCACAATGACCACCAGTGGACAGATGCTCAATGCACAGGCATGGAAACATGGAACAGACTGATGTGTCTCAGAGGGAAAGGGGGGAGGGTAGGAATAGATTAACCAAAGATCTTATATGCATACTATTCATGCACCTGTGGGTCCTTTGGCCTGACCTTTGGGTATTGGGCCCAAACCAGTAGTCTGACATCCCCTGAGGAGTCCCGGATTGCGAAAAGGCATAGGTTATGGCAAGGGACACCACCTGTGCACTAATCAGTGCACCAGGCCTCTAGTAATGTAAATAATTATCTGTAAAACTAAGGTAAAAATTGATTATTAGGAGACAATATTCACTTTTTATGAATTTAATAGTATTTCTATTAATAATAAAGATCAAATAAAGCAAAGTAAAATGCAAGGTAAGCAGTCACTATATTACATGGTGCCCAAAAACATATTATTTATTACCCAATTAAATACAAAATATACATTATATATATATATATATAATTTTAGAGTAAATTTTCTCTAATCTTGATAAAAAATATGCTTCCAAGTTGTAAAATTTCAAGGTAAGTTATTCAAATTTATAAAATTCATTGGTCTCAGTCAATTTTCTGTTTTTTGGGTTTTTTTGGGTTTTTTTTGGTCCACCACATAACTATTTTATTTATTTTTTCAATTTTTTTTTGATTAAAGTATTACATATGTCTCCTTTTTCCTGGATTGGCCCCTCCCCAGCTACTACCACCCCCCAGGTCAAGCACCTACCACCCCAGTGTCCCTGCTCTCCATTGGTTATACCAATATGCATGCATACAAGTCCTTTGGTTGATCTGTTACCCCCTTTTCCCACCCTCCCCTGTGGTTTGATGGTCTCTTTGGTGTTTCTCTGTCTGGATCTATTTTTGTTCATCCGTTTATGTTATTCATTATATCCCACAAATGAATGAAATCAAGCCTGTATTAGTTTTTCAAGATAATCAGAGCTTTGGAATTTCCTGTTTTTATTTTGTTTTACTTACCTTGAACTGCTAATTGAAAAATTAATGAAATGATCAAAGAGTAGATGGGAAATTTTTAAAAAGGCAAATATGTACATATCTTTTCCTTTATGAAAGGGACAATATACAGTCAATATAAGCAAATAAATTGACTTATGTTATTAATTAAATAGAAGCATGGTGCACAAAAATTTGTGCACTCAGGGAGGTCCCTCAGCCCGGCCTGTGCCCTCTCGCAGTCTGGGACCCCTCGGGGGATGTCCACCTGCTGGCTTGGGCCCGTTCCCCGGGGTATCGGGCCTAAGCTGGCAGTCAGACATCACTCTGGCAGCCCAGGAGCCCTTGGGTGATGTCCACTTGCCAGCGGGGAGCAGGCCTAAGCTGCAGTCAGACATTCTTAGCGCTGCTGAGGAGGCAGGAGAGGCTCCCACCACCACCGCTGTACTGGAAGCCATCAGCCTGGCTTGTGGCTGAGCAGAGCTCCCCTGTGGGATCGCACTGACCACCAGGGGGAAGCTCCTGCATTGAGTGCCTGCCCCCTGGTGGTCAGTGTGTCATAGTGACCAGTCATGCCCAGTCATTCTGCTGTTAGGGTCAATTTGCATATTACCTTTTTATTAAATAGGATAGAGGCCTGGTGCATGAGTGGGGGCTGGCTGGTTTGCCCTGAAGGGTGATCCGGATCAAGGTTGGGATCCCGCTTGGGTGCCTGGCCAGTCTGGGTGAGGGGCTAAAGGCCTTTATCAGACTGGCCACACCCACTTCAGGGTGGGAGTCCCTGCTGGAGTGCCTGGCCAGCCTGGATGAGTGGCTGATGGCTGTTTGCAGCTGGCCACAGCCCCTTCATGGTAGGGGTCCCTGCTGGGGTGCCTGGCCAGCCTGGGTGAGTGGCTGATGGCTGTTTGCAGCTGGCCACAGCCCTTCATGGTGGGGGTCCCTGCTGGGGTGCCTGGCCAGCCTGGGTTAGTGGCTGATGGCTGTTTGCAGGCTGGCCACACCCCCCAGCCACCCAAGCTCCCAGTGGAGGCTGGCTGGAAGCAGGTATCTGGGATTTATTTACCTTCTATAATTGAAACTTTTTTGCCTTGAGCAGAGGCCATAGTCAGCCAGGGCAGGCGGAAAGCTTAGCTTCCTCCGTCGCCAGGGCAACCAAGCCTCCTGCTTGCTCCAGCTCCATGGCTGCTGGCCACCATGTTGATTGGGTGAATTTGCATATTGTTGCTCTGATTGGCTGGTGGGCATGGCTTGGGTGTAGTGGAGGAGCGGTCAATTTGCAGGTTTCTCTTTTATTAGATTAGATAAGGTAAAAATCCTTTCTAAGTAAGATAATGCAGTTGTTTTTAAGGCTTTACATCAATTTATTCTTTTAAAATGTAATTCAATGGGAAAATATATAGATATTGTTGAAGTACAGTTTGAAGATTCTGAAATATTATAGAAGATAAGGAAATCATCAAAGATAGAAAACAATGGAGTAGAGAAAAATGTTGAATCTTAGAGACAGGGATCAAAAGGTCATAGTTCATTAATCATAGGCCAGTGAATGTTAACTATTACCATATAGTAGCTTAGTAAATGGCTGAAACAGAGAGAAGGCAAACTCTTAATTATTTGGAACTTGGATAGTTTAGTGACTATCATGAATATCACATTGTCTGACACATGGAGAGTACTCAATAAATAATTTTTATCTATCCTATATCTGACATAAGGAAATTTATTCTGGATGACATTGCATTTCATTCCTAATGAGAAATAAAACCTAATCCTACTTTTTAATAGATATAGGCTTCAAGGATAAGTTCTTCAATGATCTGTTTACAGAACTGTCATATTAAACAGCTGTTTGGATAAAACCTAGAGGGTATGCTTATCAAACTTGTAACTGTAAAATCAATGGGATGTGAAAATCAAACTATTTCAAAGACTTTTGCAATTTGAGGACAAATAAAGACAAATTAAATTTAAAAGAAATACAGATTTTAACTTTTTGTTTTATTTAAATATATTTTTATTTATTTCAGAGAGGAAGGGAGAGGGCAAGAGAGATAGAAACATGAATGATGAAAGAGAATCATGGATCTGCTGCCTCCTGCACTACCTATACTGGGGATCGAGCCTGCAATGCAAGCATGTGCTCTGACCAGAAATTGAACTGTGACCTCCGGGTTCATAGGTCAAAGCTCAAGCACTGAGCCACGCTGGCTAGGCCAGACTTTACTTTTGATTTCTATATATCAACTACATATAAAATAAGTAGTATAAGTAGTTGATCTTATATATTTATATATAAAACTAGGGGCCCGGTGCACAAAATTCGTGTATTGAGTGTGTGTGTGTGGGGGGAGTGTCCCTCAGCCCAGCCTGCCCCCTCTCACATACTGGGGGCCCTTAGGCATTGACCCCCATCACCCTCCAATCGCAGGATCTGCCCCTTGCCCAGGCCTGATGCCTCGGCCAGAGGCGTAGACCCCCATCTCCCCCCGATCACTGGCTCTGACCCCCGCCCAGGCCTGAGGCCTCTGGCCCAGGAATCATGCCTGGGCAGGGGACCCCCATCTCCCTCTGATCGCTTGCTCCACCCCCGCCCAAGCCTGACGCCTCTGACCCAGGCTTCAGGCCTGGGCAAGGGGACCATCATATCCCCCCAATCCCTGGCTCCGCCCCCCACCCAGGCCTGATGCCTCTGGCCCAGGCATCAGGCCTGGGCAGGGGACCCCCAGCCCACCGCCCAGGCCTGATGCCTCTGCCAGAGGAGTTGACCCTCATCACCCTCCGATCACCAATCACCGGATCGGCCCCTTGACCAGGCCTGAGGCCTCCGGCAGAGGTGTCAGGCCTGGGCAGAGGACCCCCAGCTCCCCACGGTTGCAGGCTTCGCCCTGCCCAGGCCTAACGCCTCTGGCCTAGGCGTCCGGCCCAGGCAGCGGGGACCCGCAGTGGCAGCGGCCCCACGATCGTGTGCTTTGCTTTAGGCCCAGGCAAGGGACCCCTAGCTCCCAGGACTGCCAGCTTTGACCGTACCCAGCTCCCATCGCTGGCTCCACCCCTACTTCCTGCTATCACTGGCCAGGGCGGCAAAGGCACCTGATTCTCCGATCATGGCCCCAGGGCTGCCTTTGCCCTGCCCCCTAGCTCTTAGCTCCCCCCTGGGTATCCGATCACTGTCAGTGGCAAGGGGCTTCTTCCTGCTTTCCCTTTCACCTTCCTGCATTGTGCCTACATATGCAAATTAGCCCGCCATCTTGTTGGCAGTTAACTGCCATCTTAGTTGGCAGTTAATTTGCATATAGCCCTGATTACCCAATGAAAAGGGTAGTGCCTTACGCCAATTACCATTTTTCTTTTTTATTAGTGTAGATGGAGACTTTGATGAAAAATATCTGGCATAAACCAGAAAAATAGTACAAATTCTATTAAAATGAAACAAAGTACAATCTTCAAATGTACTTAAGAACACATTTGGTAATGGCTCAGCTATGCTATGTTCCTTAGAAAATATCTAAAATCTCTGTTCAGTTTAGATATTCCATTTTATGGCAACTTTGACATTTAAGATGGTGAACAAAGAAAAATGATAACCAGAAACCATGTCACATGGATAATCAGTAAAGAAAAATATTTATACTATAGAAAATTTTTTTTTTCAGAAAAAATATTGTAAGCAATAAGTGTCACATGGAATTAGATGCATTCTTACTTTGGGTATACTAGAGAGGCAAAACAGATTAGATAAATAAAAGTTATAGAGAGGAAGATTTTTTTCACTCATAATAAAGGATTTTCTAAAACTTCATGTTATAGAACAATGGAATTGGAAATTTTATGAGGCGACATTTTTCTATAAGTGTATATATTTAAGAAGAAAATGCCTAAGATGTTAGAGGAGATTCTCAAATTGGGTAGGAGATGAAGTTGATGAATTTCTATTCAAATTGTTACTAATTGGGGTTACCAGTTGGACCTTGGTTCTTTTTTGTCAACTCAGAAAAAATTTTAAGCTTAATGGAAATGTAAGTAAAGCAAAATGGGATTTATTAAAGATCCGTTTGAAAAAGAGAGAAAGGCCCATTTCTGCCCTGGGTGCAAATCTCATGGGGTCCCTTAGAGGTTGGGGGATACATGCCAGTTGTGGAAGGAAAGAAAAGAAATGGTGTGGGCTCACAGGAGAGAGCATGACCTCAAACTCCTGAGTTTTAAAGAAGGATTTAAACTGCAAAACATTAAATTAATCAGTAAGCTGTATATGTACTTGGCAAACTTTTTTATTTAACAAAAGTGCTTCAAAATGAAACATGATACTTAAATCATGTTGCAGGATGAACTAAAACATATTAAGCTGCATTTAAATTTATTTCTTCTTTTTAATTTATAATTATTTTTAATTCATTATTAATTTTTTAGTAAGTTATGCTCAGATATTTTTGTACAGTGGATAAAATAGAGCTTTTAAAACTCAGGCATGTCTAAATTCAAATTACCTAAAATTCCTGAATTCTCCTGTACTAAAATAATGTCACAACTTTTAATGTCAGTTTCTTCATCTTTAATGGTTACAATAACTACCTCACAAGATTTCAGGATAACAGAGAATTCCAAAGTAAAGTACTTGGCACAATGTTTATGTAGTAGAAGTTTCATAAACCTTTTTCCTCTTAATTACAAAACTTCTAAGTTCTTAATTATTTTATTCATAGTTAAAGAATAATTATCTACTTTTAAAAATTTTTCTCTCTTTTATTTTGAAATATATTAAAGATAGACAATGGACTAAAGTTATCTATTATACATATACAAGCCTACACAACCGAACGACCTAATGACCAGTCGCTATGATGCATGCTGACCACCAGGGGCAGATGCTCAATGCAGGTGCTGTCCCTTGGTGGTCAGAGTGATCCCACAACAAACCTCTCATGGCTGGCCAACCTCCCACAGTCCCTCCCCCGTGCCAGCCGGCCCCGATCGCTGGCCAGGCCAAGGGACCCCACCCATGCACAAATTCATGCACCAGGCCTCTAGTATACTAATAAAATTTCCATATGAAAATAGTAAATTTTAAACTATTTTAAAATCTAATATGCTACCCTGAATTAAATAAAGGCTTTGGTTATTATAACACTCAGATCTGGGTTATTAATATAATTCAAAGAAATATTTTAATTGTTTTATATTACCTTATTCTTCATTAGATAAGATGATAACATTATATGTGAATCAGTAATATAATTTGTAGTTTTTTTTTTTTTATTGATACAGATTTATTCAGAGTTTACATAAGAATTAATGGGCATTAACAAAGTCACTCCATGCATACTGATATGTGATTATGCCTAAAGATATGTAAAGGCACCCACAGCTGGAAACATGCTAAAATAATAATAAGCCTATGGTTGGAAAGGCTGTTTTTTTTTTCTTTTTTTAAATTTATTTCCCTTTATTGATTAAGATATTACAAATGTGACCTTATCCCCCCAATGTCCTCTCATCCCCCCAATCCTGCCCTCACCCTCACCCCCTGTTGTCCACATGCACCACTTATGCTTATATGCATGCATACAAGTCTTTGGTTGATCTCTCCCCCTCACCCACACCCTCCTCTACCTTCCCTCTGAGTTTTGAGCATCTGATCGATGCTTCTCTGTCTCTATATCTGTTTTTGTTCATCGGTTTATGTTGTTCATTATAATCCACAAATGAGTGAGAGCATATGATATTTATCTTTCTCTGACTGACTTATTTCACTTAGCATAATGCTCTCCAGCTCCATCCATGCTGTTGCAAATGGTAGGAGTTCCTTCTTTTTTACAGTAGCATAGTATTCCATTGTGTAGATGTGCCACAGTTTTTTAATCCACTCATCTGCTGATGGGCACTTAGGCTGATTCCAAATCTTAGCTATTGTAAATTGTGTTGCTATGAACATAGGGATGCATATATACACTCTGGTTGGTGTTTCTGGTTTCTTGCGATATATTCCTAGAAGTGGGATCACTGGGTCAAATGAAAGTTCCATTTTTAGTTTTTTGAGGAAACTCCATACTGTTCTCCACAGTCTGCATTCCCACCAGCAGTGCACGAGTGTTCCTTTTTCTCCGCATCCTCGCCAGCACTTGTCATTTGTAGATGTGTTGATGATAGCCATTCTGACAGGTGTGAGATGGTACCTCATTGTCGTTTTCATTTGCATCTCTCAGATGATTAGTGACTGAGCATGTTTTCATATGTCTCTCAGCCTTATGTATGTCCTCTTTCAAAAAGTGTCTATTTAGGTCCTTTGCCAATTTTTTGATTGGGTTGTTTATCTTCCTTTGTTAAGTTGTATGAGCTCCCTGTAAATGCTGGAGATTAAACCCTTATCAGTGATATCATTGGCAAATATGTTCTCCCATGCAGTGGGCTTTCTTGTTGTTTTGTTGATGGTTTCTTTTTCTGTGCAGAAGCTTTTTATTTTGTTATAGTCCTATTTGTTTATTTTCCCTTTAGTTTCCATTGCCCTAGGAGCTGTGTCAGTGAAGAAATTCCTTCGGCATATATCTGAGATTTTGCTATCTATAGATTTATCTAATATTTTTATGGTTTCCTGCCTTATGTTTAAGTCATTTATCCATTTTGAGTTTATTTTTGTGTATGGTAAGTTGATGGTCTAATTTCATTTTTTTGCATGTGTCTGACCAAATTTTCCAGCACCATTTATTGAAGAGACTGTCTTGACTCGATTGTATGTTCTTGCCTCCTTTGTTGAATGTTAATTGAGCATAGTGGTTTGGGTCGATTTCTGGGTTCTCTATTCTATTCCATTGGTCTATATGCCTGTTCTTGTGCCAGGACCAGGCAGTTTTGAGAACAGTGGCTTTGTAATACAGCTTGATATCTGGTATTGAGATCCCTCCTACTTTGTTCTTCTTTCTCAGGATCGCAGCAGCTATTCAGGGTTTTTTTTATTATTATTCAAGATGAATTTTGGGAGAGCTCTTTCTAGATCTGTGAAATATGCTGTTGGTATTTTAATGGGGAGTGCATTGAATCTATAGATTGCTTTAGGTAGTATGGACATTTTGATGATGTTGATTCTACCAATCCATGAACATGGTATGTTTTTCCCTCTGTTGATGTCTTCCACTGGAAAAGCATGCAACTGTAGTGTCCAGAGTTCTGCAGCTGTGGGGTGGGGAAACTCAGTTTTTGCTGATGCACCTGTGGTGGATAGGCGCATGTTCCTGGTGGTGGCACACAAGAGCATCCGCAGTGAGTTTGCTAGAGCAGGCACACTGAAGCACTCTGAAGGGCCCTGGCACACTTAATCGAGGCGTCTTTGGGCAGATATCCAGGATGGGTGAATTCAGAATTTCTACTGCTCAGGGGAGTATGTCCCTATTTGTCCAAGATTGGACCCAGCGGAGGCTCACTGCGGCTTCCCAAAGTGCCCTGTGGATAAATGGGCTCAGGGGGAATGAACAACTGTGGCAGTGCCTTTGCTGGGCACTGAGCTCTGACTCACTCTGAGGGACCCTGGTGCTGAAGGGCTCTGGCGCTTAAGTTGCACAACTGAGTGTGTGTAGGCAGCTATTCAGTCAGAGAGAATTCAGATTTTCTACTGGGGGGCAGTGTACCTGTGTCTGTACAAAATCACACCCAGCTGGGGCTCAGAGTGACTCCCAAGAGAAGTCTATGGAGTGGTATGCCTGGGAGAACTGCGCCCTGGAGAAGCGGGAATGCAGAGGTCTGCCACTGGGGAAGGGGAGACTGCACTTACTGCTGCGGGCATGGTGCACCTTTGGAGGTGGAGGTCCCAGGGTCTTCGAGTCTGCAGGTGGGGCAGCAGGATTTTGGCTGGAGTGGCTGCTGAATTGGGGGCAGTGTCCAAGGGCTATCTCGGTGGTGGTGTTAATGAGTTCCTAGACAGCCACTCTCCCCTTCAAGATGGCATGGGCTCAGTGCCCAAGTCCCATAGTCCAGGGAGTGCCCACAGCGGTGGTAGTCTCTTCCTGTCCCAGAGAGTCTGGTCTGCCAGCCTCTGCTGCTCCTGCCGGATTTAACTGTCCCTCACTCATTCACACACACACCACACACATCAACACAATCTCTTTTCATCCCCTCACTCACTTCCTATCCCTCACCTCCGTCCTGCCAGCCGCCATCATTTTTTTTTTGGAAATGCTCTATAGTTTTGTTTCTTTCTCTAACATATTTTCATAGATTAAGTTAACACATGTGAATTAATTTATCTCCTCTAACATATCTTTGACTTTCATTTACCTGTCTAAAAACTGACAAACTTTGACAGTGGCCTTTACCCTGTGATAAAACTAACTGGATAAAAGACAAAATAAAATGATAACCCAACCTCACAAAATGTAACTAGATAGAAATAGATTGGATCTAGAATTTAATTCTATTATTCATGCACTATGTATTTTAGAGGAGGATTGACAAATCTATATTTAAATAGACATCTGCTTAGATTAAAATATTATGTTAAAAACCTTTTCTTCCTTTGAGGTAGCTTTTGATTTTTTTTTTTTTTTGACTTGACATATACCTTGACTTAATTTCTATTTTTTGCCTTTTGCAGATCTGAAATATATCTAATTTATTGTTTTAAGGCCAAATATCTATAAATATGTAATGATATAATAAGTAAAGCACATATCAAAGTAATGGAATATTTTATATTGCCTTTCCAAATAAGAAAAAATAAGTTTTCAGTACAAATTTTACTGGAGTAGAAAAATTATGCAATTAGGATTGTCTAATATTTTTGATACTCGTACATCTTACAGAAAGTCTGAAGTACATATATTATACATTTTTTTTCAGTACACACTTACTAGAACTTACACACTATGCAAAGGTTTTGTCTCAGTTCAACTGATCATCTTGAAATACATTTCTGTGTTAAAAAAATTGTTGCAACTTTTATTGCATTTATATGACTTGAACAAGTTGTTGAAAATGCTTTTAGTAAATGTTGTATTGCTTATAATATATCACTGTTAAGCATTTAATTGGGTTTTCCTATATGTCATCCCATTTGGGACTATGTCTGTTTGAAATAACCAAAACCAGATTATCAGTCATGTTGCCAAGTGAAAGTTCTGGAAATCCAAAGCATAGATGAACTCATTTCTGGAGACCAGGTATTTCCAGAATTGATAGGATGAGAGGGGAAGCAAATATAGAAAATGAATGACAAAGGAGAAAAAAAGAAAAGATATTTGACTGTAAAACCTAGCTTAGGTTCTAGTAGGATCTTTTGGGCAAGATGCTGCCAGGTGCTCTGTAGCCACCCTACCTTGGTCAGACATCATGACTGAAACTTCATTCTGACAAAAGTAATGATTCATTGAATTTATTATTTATTTATTTATTAATTTATCTATCCTCACCTGAGAATATGTTGATTGATTTTTAAAGAGGAAGGGGAGAGAGAGCTAGAGATGTGAGAGAGAAACATTGATGGGTTGCCTCCTATACATGCCCAACCAGTGATGGAACCTGAAACCAAAGTACGTGCCCTGACCTGAAATCAAACTTGAAACCTGTTGCCACATCTTCTTTTCTCCTTGGTGAGGTTTTAAAGATTCTCCTATTTGTGTTTGCTAGATATTTATTTATTGAGAACATCAACTCTATTTCTCATACTTTAAGTTGTGGTTTATCAATTACAGTGACTTTTTCATGACTGTCAATTTGACATTTATGGAAGTGAATCAATCAATCATATTATTGCCAGTTTCAAAATTGTGGTAGAACTTTTCCCATTTTCTAACCGATTTCATATTTAAAATTATTTTGCTTGATATGAACTTAGTTATATTTGAAAAAAGCTTCATGAGAGATGAATGTTGGGCTATTTTTTCATTATACTAACAAAAATCAGTAATGGAATAGATGAGGTGTACTGCTTAGCAACACTCTTCCATATATACTCTGTGTTGCTTAGCAGCAAACATTCAATAAAGTGCTACTTTGAATTGGTATAATTCTTGTCTTTCCTGAGCAGAGAAATGTACTGTTACCCAGATGCAGCTTCTTTAATAGCTACACTATGGAATCTGGACAGAACAGTAAATTAATCTCAGTTTTGTGTGTGCTTTTTTGGGGGGCTCCTGTATTCAGAAGGTTGCCTCCCCAGATAATATTCCCTGGCATGCCAGGGGCCTGAGGGTGAGTTTATGAATATACAGATTGATTTCTCTCAAAGCAACTCATATTTTTATTGATCATACCATACATAAGGAACTGGCATATACAGTGTCTAATATCCAGATCCAAAGAGAAAAAATTTTACCATAGTTTTAGTCTTCTCTGCTACTAGTAAATCAAATAATTTTTTCTAAAAGCATTTTTTTACAATAATGAACTATCAAATAATAATGCATTATTTGGCAAGATAAAGAGGAGCAAACCATCCACTGATTTTAGTTACTAGTAATTGCTTTTATTGGTTATCTAAATTTTAATATATTTACTATAGTATGTTGGCCTTATTTGTACAGGAAAATTTGCCAAAGAGATAACATTGGGGATATTAATTTTTCATAATCCAGCCTTGGGATTTTATTATATCTATTTAAATAATAACTCATTATAAAGAGAACATAGAATATGAAAGGGAAGTAAATGTTTCCTAAGTGAGAATAGGATGGTTAATTCCATTTGTCCTTTCTATTTCTCTTTAAAACATATCTCAAATGATAATAGATAATTTAAAGCTAATAAAATGCTCCAAAATCACAAAGCCTACTTAAAAAAGAAAAACTTTACAAAGAAAAATAAAATAAGTCCCAATTATATGAGGTACCAAGAGCAGTCAAACTCATAGAAACAGAAAGTAGAATGATGATTGTCAGGGGGTGGGGGAAGTGGAAAATGGGGAGTCACTGCTCCAGTTTTGGGATATGGGAAAGGTTCTGTATGAGGATGGTGGCAAGGGTTGTACAATCGTTTGGATGTACTTAATGCCAATGAGCTGTACATTTGAAAATGGTTAAAATGGCAAATTTTATGTATATTTACCACAATACAAAAATTTGAAAGGGATAAATGACATGTAAAAATTTTATATATTATTAAATCAAATTAACACATATGGAAATTATTCTGAAAAAATATTAGGAAGTATTTAGAATTAACAGTAATCTAAAATTGCATTATTGATAATCTTATGAATTACAAGCATTATTATATTCATTTTTTCAGATTCAACAGAGGCAAACATAGGTGAAGTCACATGACCCCAAATCACAGGGTAAAAAAGTGACAGAGCTTAGAGACTAACTATAGAATTATTCCTCATCACTGTGCTACATTGCTCCCATGGAGATAATTTCTATTAAGAGCTTACTATGGATCAGATACTTTTAAAAGCACTTTACTTGTATTATCTTAGTTATTTACCACAGGACTGGGTTTCTAACAACAACTGTTATATAAATATATTAACCCTTTAATCATCACACCAGTTTATGAGAATTAAATAACACTAGGCATGTTAAAATATTAGCTCAGTTTCCAACATACAGTAGAAACCAAATATATAATGTTATCAATACTATCTTTATTTCTACCAAACATTCTATTGGTCACATTCTAACATTCTAACATTATTGTCAATAATTCAGAAAAATGTAATATTTGAATCCTATGAATATTAATTTCTTTTAATAAATCTCCTTTTTCTATTCTTAGTTTATCTTTCATTCTTCTTATTCTTCAAGGTTTTGTTCTCAATGATACCTAAGGCAAGTATTAACTACCCCCAAGAATTTTTATCATTAATACAATAACTGTCTAATTCACTGATACATTTTTATGCATCAGAATAAATTGGTGGGTATAATTCTTTGAGAAAGACATTTAAAAGTCTATTCATATTACATGTATAGGCAATGTATGTTACATTTTAAGTTGAATTGAAATACTAATAAAGCACGTGGTTGCTCTCTTTCTATTTGTATGATATTATGTTAGAAGGATAAGAGTTTTTTCCTATGTAGGACACAACTAAGTTTAAGTCAAGTTTAGCAAAAATGGCATATTTGGTAGCATACTAACAAGGTGAATTATGATTTATGTGTCCACTTTAGATATGACAGAGGATAGCTTTCATTTTAACAAGCTAGTCTTTTAGTTTGAAAGTAGAAAGTATTAGGCCCATTTTCTGCCATAAGATTCTTTCTTTTTAATTTAAATTATTTATTGTTTAAAGTATTACATATGTCTACCATAACATTCTTAAGAGAACAAATCTAAAAAAGGAAACAAAATAGCAGTTTAAATAAGTGCAAGCAATTAAACTATATATATATATATATATTCTTTTAGAAAGAAAAAACACTCACAGTCTTCTAGTTCGCACATTAAAAATTACACATTGATTGATTCCAGGAGAAAGGTAGGTAAAAGGATGGGTGAAAAAGGTAAAGGGGAATATAGTCAATAATAGTGTAATAATTGATGAGTGGTTACTTAGACTTAATGTGGTGAGTATATAGTAAGATATACAAATGTCAAAAAATAGATCATGTTTTTGCACTGCATAAATACAGGTATGGTTTGACAAAAATCAGTTTTCTATTTAGTATTTGAAACATAGTAAAATTTCAGTTGTTCTTGTTTGTATTTGCATACAGATGTATGCACACTTAAGTAAAGCTTAAATAATATAGTTTTGAGTTTTAACAAATCCATGGGCTGCTTTGCTATTTATGTTACCTCAGTTTCACCTGAGCATGGATATACGCTCATATGGCTAATTATATGGCTATATACTCTGTTATGTTATACTAGAGGCCCAATGCATGAAATTCCTGCACAAGTAGGCCCTTGCTGTCCCGGCTGCCTTGTGCCCCCCCACCTCCCATTGGTCGTCCCTGAAGGTCGTTCCAGAAGGTCTTTCTGGAAGGCAGTTCCACAGTCAGGTCTAATTACCACATTAGCTCTTTATTATATAGGGTTATATAGGAATATACACTGAGTGGCCAGATTATTATGACCACCCCATCAATACTTTGTTGGGCCAACTTTTGCCTTCAATACTGTGGCAATTCTTCTTGGCATTGAGTCCATGAGATGTTGAAAGGTGATGCAAGGAATCTGACACCATGCCTGATGAATAGCACTGTCCAGTGCTGTGAGATTTGATGGTTGTGGAACTAGCTGCCTGATGGCTCTTTTAACTTTGTACCACAAATGCTCAATTGGATTGAGATCTGGTGATTGTGGAGGCCACCTAAGCAAGGTAAAGTCTCCCTCATGTTCTTGAAAGCACTCCTGCACAATACGAGCACTGTGGCATGGCACATTGTCTCGTTGGAAGAAGCATTTCCATTGGGATACACCATCAACATGATAGGATGAACTTGATCAACAACAATACTTAAGTATGTTGTGCTATTCAGATGTTTGTAATGATCTGGCCCTCTAGCAACTTCAGCTTGAAATTATAGCTATTTTGCCTACAAGGTCATAATAACCTGGCCACTCAGATGTGTGTGTGTGTGTGTGTGTGTGTGTGTGTGTGTGTGTGTGTGTGTATATGTATTAGAGGCCTGGTGCACAAAACTTTGTGCACCCGGAGCGGGGGGGGGGTCCCTCAGCCCGGCCTGTGTGCTCTGGCAGTCTGGGACCCCTCGGGGAGTGTCCACCTGCTGGCTTAGACCCACTCCCCGGGGATTGGACAGTCAGACATCCCTCTGGCTGCCTGGGAGCCCTCGAGGGATGTCCACTTGCCAGTGGGGACCAGGCCTAAGCTGCAGTCTGCTGAGCTTAGTGCTGCTGAGGAGGCGGGAGAGGTTGTGCTGGTAGCCATCAGCTTGGCTTGTGGCTGAGCAGAGCTCCCCCTGTTGGAGCGTACTGACCACCAGGGGGCATCTCCTGCATTGAGCATCTGCCCCCTGGTGGTCAGTGTGTGTCATAGTGACCAGTCATTCCCAGTCGTTCTGCTGTTAGGGTCAATTTGCATGTCACTCTTTTATTATATAGGATAGAGGCCTGGTGCATGGGTCGGGGCCGGCTGGTTTGCCCTGAAGGGTGTCCCAGATCAGGGTGGGGGTCTCGCTGGGGTGCTTGGCCAGCCTGGGTGAGGTGCTGAGGGTCATTTTCAGACTGGCCATACCCCCTTCAGGGTGGGGGTCCCTGCTGGAGTGCCTGGCCAGCCTGGGTGAGGGGCTGAGGGCCGTTTTCATGTTGGCCACACCCCCTTCAGGGAGGGGGGTCCTGGTGCCTGGCCAGCCTGGGTGAGGGGCTGAGGCCTGTTTGCAGGCTGGTCAAGCCCCCCAGTGGGGACCCTCACCCTTTGAGGGTGTGGCCAGCCTGGGTGAGGGGCTGATGGCTGTTTGCAGGCTGGGCTCAGCCCCCAGCCACCCAAGCCCCCAGTGTAGGCTGGCTGGAAGCAGGTATCTGGGATTTATTTATCTTCTATAATTGAAACTTTGTTGCCTTTAGCAGAGGCCACAGCCGGCCAGGGCAGGTGGGAAGCTTGGCTTCCTCCATCGCCAGGGCAACTAAGCCTCCTGCTTGCTCCAGCTCCATGGCTGCCGGCTGCCATCTTAGTTGGGTTAATTTGCATATAGTTGCTCTTATTGGCTGGTGGGCGTGGCTTGGGGCATAGCGATGTTACAATCAATTTTGCATGGTGCTCTTTTATTAGATTATATATATATTTGTACATGGTTTGAAAGATTTTCAATTTTGTGAAATATCAGGGCACAAGATAGAAACGACACAACACATTTTAAAAATATAATCAGGTTTGAGATTATGTGAACACATAGATCTAGTTGAAAATTTTGGGCTATATCTAGATTACTAACTTTCAGTCATGCTTTGACTCTAATGCTACTTCCTTTGGAATTCTTTCATAATCACCATTGCACTGTTCCCCTCCCTAATCCACCACTATGTGTCACATTAAACTGTTTATTTATTTCAGAACATATGTCAGTAATTTAAATGGTTTTATTCATTTGTATATCTGTTTCTCCCACTTTAATGTAAACACCACACCAAGCAATATCTTATTTCTGTTTTTGACCACTGAATACTGATCTAAAAGAATACCTGTGGGATTCATAAATATAGAGTCTATAATAAATGCATAAATGAATACATCAGAAAAATAAAATAAATGAACATAGTAAACATTGACTATGCAACTTCATTTCTACTTGTGTTTCACTCTTCAATGTGATTCTCTGAGGTAATATAAACTTTTTAGGTACTAAAATAAAAAAATAACTTTCTTCTAATTAATTTCTCATATGTAAAAATATTTAAAACAAAGCACTGTGAAAGATGTGAAATTATAACATCCACTCAAGAAAATCCCCTTAATAAGTCTTGAAATAGTCACATATCCTTATAAATTCAGGATTTGATGGAATCAAATAGTGTTAGTTTTTTATTTAGTTTAGTATAGCTATGCAAAAGCATGTGAAATGAGAACCAAAAGGGGAATTGTGGTACCTTGTACATAATACTGATTTTAAAGATAAAATTATTTGTCATGCAAACATTTTAACAGATAAGTCTTCATTTACTTGTGAATTCTTGAAACAGGGTAAATTGATATATCACTCACTGTTCTCTATGCAATCACAGAAACTGCAATCAAATGTGGCATTCTTAAATCCAGTTGTCAAGCCTTATTCATGAGTAGATCTTGTGAGGAGTCAGAGTAGGCAGCTGAATATGTCATATGATTTGAAAGCACTGAAAATTATTTTTACTTAAAATATCTTCTTCATTACCTTTCTCTGTGCATAAAATTGCATCTTAAAAAAACTCTTGGGGTTTTAACTTCAATTTTACATAATACTTAGAAGTATGACTCTTCTTCTAAAAATGCTCTTTGAGAGTTCCTCTGGAGATTCAAGGAGGACTTCCCCCTTATCCTCACCTAAAGAATTTATTTCCTATTTCCAGGAAGTTTTTCCTATTGTGAAATTAAGATATGATACATAAGGAAGGGAAGAGGTTGCTCTGTAGGTGGTCAGATCAGCCAAATCATACCTGGGAATAAATGGTTTCTCATGTTGCAGTCAGGAAAATGTCAAATGACTTTGTAGGAGGTTAGTTGATCAAAATTAGATGACAAAAGAAAGATTGTGAGTAGAAGGAGAACCCACACAATAAAAATCTTATAATGTTATATTTAAAAGAATATTCAGTCTATCTCTTCATCTTACTAAGGATCTGAGGACCCAAGAGATTGTAATTTGCTCAGAGCAACACAGTTTTAGATGAGAAATTACACCCACATTTTCTGACAACTGTCTCTTTTCTACTATTGTTGGACTTTAATTAATCTTTTTTGTGTTTATGTGTTGTTATTTAATTGAGTTATAATAAAATTCATTTTAAAAGAATTACCCATCAAAATGAAGCAACATATTTACTTTGGGAAACAAATAAACAAAATAGTAAAATCTCATTCCAGTACTGAAACAATGTTTGGCCCACTTTCCAGTTTTAACTTGAGTAATAAATATAAAATATTCAATCATCAATACTTCCCATTCCCCTTTTGCCTTTAACTTTACACTTAGCAATTAATACTCTTCAACATACCGTATGATTTCCTTGTATGTTATATACATACTAGAGGCCCGGTGCTCAAAAATGTGTTCACTCGGGGAGGTCCCTCAGCCCGGCCTATGCCCTCCTGTAGTCTGGAACCCCTTGGAGAATGTCCACCTGCTGGCTTAGGCCTGCTCCCTGGGGGATCGAGCCCATGCTGGCAGTCAGACATCCCTCTGGCAGCCCTGCAGCACTCAGGGGATATCCACTTACCAACAGGGAGCAGACCTAAGCTGCAGTCAGACATCCTTAGTGCTGCTGAGGAGGTGGGAGAGGCTCCCGTCACCACTGCTGGGCTGGCAACCATCAGGTTGGCTTGTGGCTGAGCAAAGCTCCCCCTGTGGGAGCACACTGACCACCATGGGGCAGCTCCTGCAATTGAGCGTCTGCCCCCTGGTGGTCAGTGTGTGTCATAGTAACCAGTCATTCCCAGTCGTTCTGCTGTTAGGGTCAATTTGCATATTACTCTTTTATTGTATAGTATAGAGGCCTGGTGTACCGGTGTGGGCTGGCTAGTTTGCCCTGAAGGGTGTCCTGGATCAGGGTGGGGTCCCACTGGGGTGCCTGGCCAGTCTGGGTGAGGGACTGAGGGCCATTTTCAGGCTGGCCAAGCCCCCTGGCAATGGAAGCTCCCAGCCTCTCTTTTTTTTTCTTTTTATTCTGGGATTTATTTATCTTCTATAATTGAAACTTTGTTGCCTTGATTGGAGCTCAGAGCCGGCCACAGCAGGCGGGAATCTTGGCTTCCTCCATCACTGGAGCAATCAAGCCTCCTGCTTGCTTCAGCTCCGTGGCTGCTGGCCGCCATCTTGTTTGGGTTAATTTGCATATAGTTGTTCCGATTGGCTGGTGACTGTGCATTAAGGCACAGCAAAGGTATGGTCAATTTGCATGTTTGCCTTTATTAGCATATATATATACATATATTCCCTGCACCATCTACAGGAATTAAACTTTGTGAGGGAGCATTGATTTTTACTGATTTTGTTCATTGCTATGTTCCAGGTGCCTCCAACAATTTGGCACATATTCAGTATTCAATAATATATTCTGAATAAATAGATGGATGAGATTTGAGATAAGAGAAACACAATCGTCATTAAACTAAAATGTTAACATTAGCACTCTTACCACTAACACATATCATTTTTAATGCCAAACATAATAAATGAACAGCAAAAATGCAGATGTTCTAAACAGGCAGTGACAAATGAGTCAGAGAAATCCCAAAGAACATGATGATTTTAGAGAATAGAAAATCTCATATTTTAGTGGGCTATTACTTTACAGTCCAGATGCCCTTCTTTTTTTTTTTTTTTAATATATTTTATTGATTTTTTACAGAGAGGAAGGGAGAGAGATAGAGAGTTAGAAACATCGATGAGAGAGAAACATCGATCAGCTGCCTCCTGCACATCTCCCACTGGGGATATGCCCGCAACCCAGGTACATGCCCTTGACCGGAATCGAACCTGGGACCTTTCAGTCCGCAGGCCAACGCTCCATCCACTGAGCCAAAACGGTTTCGGCCAGATGCCCTTCTTAAGTGAATACTATCTCAGAGCTTCTAGAGTTACATGACAAGTGACTACAAGCTTTCTGGGATTTATTTGTCCCTAATCTCCTTCCACTTTTTTCAAAGTTTTATAATGGACAAAAGATAAAAAATAGACTCAGTAGCTAGATACTCTTTAATTAGCTATCTTGAACAGAAAGATTTGTTTCAAAATGTAAAAAAAAAAAAAAGAAGAAGAAGAAGAATCCAGAGAACAATTAAAGGCATATAAATAAAATAAATATAATATGAAACCAGCTGGTGAAATTCAAAGATTTCTTGATTTTATTTCAGTGTTAATAGTCTCTAATGCAGGGGTCCTCAAACTTTTTAAACAGGAGGCCAGTTCACTGTCCCTCAGACCGTTGGAGGGCCGGACTATAGTTTAAAAAAAAACTATGAACAAATTCCTATGTACACTGCACATATCTTATTTTGAAGTATAAACACAAAACGGGAACAAATACAATATTTGTATTTGCATGTGGCCCACGGGCCGTAGTTTGAGGACCCCTGCTCTAATGTTTATTTATAAGAAAAAAATTTGTCAATAACTCAGTTTTGACACAAACATAATTAAAAACCTTTGTTCTCCATATCTCTTGAAAAAAATGAGAATAATTTGATGTTTTGATGTAGTGTGTGATCACTGGTATCAAAATCAATATTTTTAACCTATCTATAATGAGAAAGTTCACTGCTTATTACAAAAGTATATAACCATGTCCACTTTCTAAACTTATGAGAGAGAGCAATACAGTGTATCTGTTTTGATTTTGGTTAACTGCTTAGCATTTCAGCTTGCCTTCAATCAACACAAAGCTTGTCTAATTCATTGACTCTGTGATTTAAGATTTTCATGGCATATAAAGAATGTAATTTAAAATGTAATTATATTGAACATGGGTTAACAATCTTATATGTTAAAGTCAGTTCAGTCTATTATATAAATTAGCTCTTAATCATGAGCTAGGCATTTAACACTAAAATACTGATTACAAGAAGGCCCACATCTCCAACATCCTCAATCTTATGGCACATAATCATCATAGCAAGACTATAAAAAGAATTCTGATTAAGATAGAAGCAGTTACAGATAGATCATAACATAGACAATTCTATAGAACATAGAAAATAAAAAGTCAAATGTTACAGCAGGTGAAAAATAAATGTAAGGTGATTAAAAGATTGAGGTCATTCATTGTAGGGGTAAGTGATTTTTCTTTAACTAAATAAGCCTATATTATTATACTATGAATTTTATAGTAAAACTTAATCATCATTAATTTAAGAAGTGTGTTTACATTTTTCCCTTTAGGTTTGAATAGAAGTTTATAATTTAGAATGTTTTCTGTTAGAAAATTCAGTAGAGAAATCAAAGGATTTTGGCTCAATAAATGATAAAGAAAATAAGGTAAATAATAAAAAAGTATTTTAATTTCTCCTTCCTCTCTTCCTGCCTCCTTCCCTCACCATTTATCCTTCAACATTCAAACAATACTTATTGTAAACAAATTATATAAAATTCTACTTGGTGCAAACACTATAAATACAAATGAGACAAAATATCTAACTTCAAAAAGCTTTCAGTGGGGAATCTGGAAATATTGTCTAATGATATTTAAAAATTCATATGATTAATATATGATAGAGTAATCAAATACCTCCTCTTCTTTCTTCCTCCACATGTCAATCTTTCTCTCTCTTCACAACACATATATTCAGTAGGGTACAATAAAAATTCATAGATGACTATAGAAGACCATAAATAAATAAATTTTTAATACATTGATGTCAAATCAGTGTATCTCACACTTATGGATGATAAAGAGCCAATTAACTGGGATTTTAAAGCATGTGCTTTTCAGACAAAAAGAATGGTTTCTAAATCAATCATAGACTACCTGATTGACAATGGTGTGCCCTTGACTCTTCTTCACTAGACTGTAGGCTCTATGAAGGGAAGTACTGGTCCATCAAGCTCATTGAGTTTTTCTAGCACGTAGCACAATGCCTAGTATATAGCAGCTACTCAATAAATATATATTTCACAAATGAAGAGTTTCCAAAATTTAAAAGTCCTTTTAAGTCCCTGCCAGAAAGCCACTGTTATCCACTTTTAAACTTGTTTTATATTTTACTCTAGGGTAGATTAAGTCCCTTGGTATAAGTTTCAGTAATACCTCATAATTGTCTAACATGTCATTTACTGCATTTGCAAATTACTAAGTAACTTTATTATTATTATTTTTTTTTTACTTTCTGTCTTCCCCTCTAGACTGTAAGTTCCATGAGGACAAAATAAACTACTTAGTTCATTACATTATTGCTGTTACTAAATATAATACTCCCAGAAACTGTATTAATAACTCAGAAAATGTTAGTTAAATTATTTAAGGAATTACTGTGCTTCAGCTTAATATGGCTAATGCAAACCACATGACTTTTGTTATATAGCTACACTATATTAGGAGGTTAACATTATAGAGATTACATGATTTTTATGAACTTTTAATTTTTTAAAATTAAAAATTTATCAAGATAACCAATCAGCATTGAAGCTGGTCCAACTAATTCTTTGCTTCTATTGAATTAGAGAGACTTTAAATATTTTATTAAATTTGTGATTTAAAAAGTTATTTGTTATTATAACATAAAACACTAATCTTACTTTATTTAGGCAAGAAATAATATAGTGAAAGATAAAAAATAAATCTTAGTTTTGAATAATGCTTTAAACTGATTCTTTCTGACTAGAGGTACTATGCATTTTAACAGCTAAAAATATGAGGAGCAAGGTAACCTTTGAGAAAAGAAAAGAGAGATGTCACCTTTATTGAAAATAGTACACAAAAACATGACAGGTTTTTTATTGGTATGTTTAGAAAACTGATGACAAAGGTGTCTTGTGGGTGAATGATAATTGTTGAATTTCCATGAGTGTGGCGGAATTGCACAAAGCTGCAAGGTGAGAGAAGCATGTCTATTTCCCTTCTTGCTTCTCATTCAGTCTTCTTTTAACACATGGTCTCCATGAAAGCCCAGCTCACTCATGAGTCCTCTTCATTTTACATAGCTCCTCACTTCAGCACCCACATAATTATCATCACCCCTGACTTATGGTCCAAGTTACTTATTTCAAATCCCATATCCAATGTCCCATATTTTACTTATTTAGTTAGTTATTGTCATTTAACAAAGTAGTCTGATAACCTAAGTCACAGGAAGCTGATAGAGTATTTTTTATCCTTTGCATTTGTATATTCATTTTAAAAGTGGATGTGTCAATGTGATATTAAATTAGTGTAGCAATAATCAGGCAAATGTAGGGACTTTTTGTGGGTAGCTTTAAGGCACATTAGGCAGAGAAGAATTTTCACTGAAGTTCTGAGTTATAGTTGCCTATCTTATTTTTATCCTTTCTTTAATTTATCAGAAAAAAATATATATATATAATTTAGGCCTGGCCAGCATGGCTCAGTGGTTGAGCATTGACCAGGAGGTCATGGTTCCATTCCAAGTCAGGGCACAAGCCCAGGTTGGCGACTTGATCCCCAATGTGGGCCATGCCGGAGGCAGCTGATTGGTGATTCTCATCATTGATGTTTCTCTCTCTTTCTCTCCTCCTCTACGAAACCAATAAAAATATAGTTTTAAATATAATTTAGGAGTCCCACTTATTAGTCATTTTAACCAAAACTTTTTAAGTTTTTAAAAAGCCATCATCTGAAATAGTCTCAGAAAAGAAAGTAATGATGCTTGCGTTTAAACTGATTGATTAAGGCATGCTATATTTATCATCAAGAGCATAATGGTAGGGCCAAGCGTGCCAGAACATTGCTGTGATGGTGTGAGGCTGGCAGTGTGCTGCAGGTGAGGCCTTTCAGAAGGATACTCGGAGATTCTTAGTATTTGCCGTCATCCCCATTACCTTTGGAACACAATTTAAGCCTCTGGGCAAAGGAGTTAAATAACGTCAATGTTTGAAAGAAAACTACAATACTCCCCCTGCTGGCAAAAACCACTGAGCAAATTATCTGTGGTACACAAATCTTTCTGCAGGCAATAGAGAGGGAAAAAATGATAGGAATCAATCAGTTGCCCAAGGAAACATAATAATCAGAAACCAATCAGCAAGTTAACTGCTCTGGGACGATGAGTGGCTTTCTAATGGCTGATAGGTAATGATACATGGGCAGAGCAACAGGCATTTAGGTAAGTAACCTTCATTTTTCCAAAGGCAATATACACCATCTATTATACTGTCGTGATTCCATAGCTGGAGGCTTAGAGAGCTCTTAACTTGTAAATAGATTGTGGATAATGGTTAACTCCAAATGACTTCATTCTTGAGGCAGATTACAGATAGCAATTTTTTAGGAAGGTTTGAGGACAAGACTAGCTAGTTGTAATTTTCCACTGTTGTAACATTTTGACCCTTAGAAAAATGTTGAAGTAATGCTGTTTGACCCTTTTTTATAGTCAGATTTTTATTGTTGTTGTTAGAGTAGCAGCATCTTATCAAATGTCTGAGGTTTCCATGATCCATCAAATGATTTTCAACATTAACTTTCAAAGATAGTTTTAACATGGAGTATACTTAACAGATACTATATTATATTAACAGATAAGGCATAAACTGGAGCTGCTATCATAGTGATATTTTAACAGAAAAAAAAATCTTAATCCAAAGGTATTGGCACATTTAATATGGGATTATTCGGGAGGAATTTCTCAAAGGCAGAATTATTTTGCTCCTATTCCTATAAAGATAAATCAATAGATCTATATCAGTACTTTTACAAGATATTATTTCTGCATACATGGTCCTACATTCAAGAGTTCTGGAAACACTGCTTAATGTATATCTGTTAGGGTCCCAAAATGTACATCAGTATATTGAATTATCTGAAGTTTATAAAAAATATTTATGTTGGACACAGCTTTCCCAAACATATGACCAAGGAATTTTTTTCATGTAAATTCTTATAGCATTGTAATAAGCATTGTTTGATAATAATCACATAGATAAAAAGAACATTGTCTAGTCTTTGATTATATGTAAACCAACATATTTTTCTAAGGAAGAAAGTGACAGTAAGATAACTTACATTTTTAAAAAATCTGTACAGGTAGTTAACATTAGATGTAAAATTATGACATGTCACCATATGTGAAATTGTTTTAGGTGTTCACAATGGCTATTCTCACATTTACCTTTTGTTCACAAATATTGTACAGTACACATAGTTTATGAAAAGCAAAATGTGATGATCATAAGGCAATCTTTCTCCATCTGAAATATTACAGAGATATGAGTCACAGGAGAGCAGAAAGGGGGTAATAGATTGATAGTGCACTCAAATGTTCACATGAGAAAGAGCATTGCAATTTCAGGGAAGTAAGGATGGCTCAGCACAGGCAGATGTAAGCTACCATGTCTGCTGCTCTAATGTGTGCTTTGGAAGTGGGATGGAAATTTAAAGAGAGGCAATGGTCAGAATGTAAAATGTTTTGCATGCAAAGACAAAATTTTGGAAGTCTCCTATAATCTATGAAGAGGACTCTCCTTTTTTTGCAGGGAGAATGACTGAGGAAAAATAAAAATGTTCATGGCCTGCATTTTGTCTCTTGCAAATTAAAAGAGCCTTGTTGAGTTGTATGAATAATATCTATTTATATAAAAGGCTAATATGCTAAGTGTCCCTCCCTCCATCCAACCAGTCATTATGATCCACACTGACCACCAGGGGGCAGACACTCAACGCAGGAGCTGCCAAGCTGCAGTGACTTGGCAGCGGTGGTTCTTGGGTGATGCACCCCAAAACCAGAGAAGAGGGATCCTGATTCCTCACAGGGTCACACGACTCCACCTTCGGCCGTGGGTTATATTGTTGCTGGGGCACTGTCACCCCGAATCTGGTTACTGCACACTTGCATTTGCATTCCACACCCTAGTGCCCAGATCACTAGTATGTTATTATAACTTGGATGATCTATTTTTTTAATAAAAGAACATTATTGAGAAATTGGCACAGCTCTTTAATAATGAAAATTAATATTAATATCTAGAAATGTTTTTAAATGAACAAAACAGAAAAAACCTAATTGTTCATTCCTCTCATTTGTGATTTGCTTTAGAATTAACTGGCAGATTCACATGCATGATCTCTTTGCATACTCACTTTACAGAGAAAGCCACTGAAGTTTAGACGTTGCAAGTTACTTTTCACTCTCACATCATGTAGAGATTCACACTGATGCTTTTCTTTTTTTAACTAGAAGCCCGTTGCACAAAGATTCACACAATAGGCCTTCCTTCCCCAGCTTGCGGGCACCAGTGTTCCTCCAGCACCTGGGATCCAGGCCTTTGGTCTGGCCACAGCAGAGAAGCCAAGCCTCTTCTGTCTTCAGTCTTCAATCTTCAGTCTTCAGTCTTCACTCCAGCTGGAGCCTTCAGTCTTCGCTCCGTGCCTGCGTATGCAAATTAACTGCCATCTCCGATTGACTGGTGGGCATAGTGGAGTGACACCAATTTGCATGTTTCTCTTTTATTAGTGTAGATAATTTTTATTGATTTCAGAGAGGAAAGGGGAAAGAGAGAGATAGAAACATCAATGATGAGAGAGAATCATTGATCAGCTGCCTCCTGCACACCCCACACTGGGGATCTAGCCCACTACCCGGGCATATGGCTTAACCAGGAATCAAACTGTGACCTCCTGGTGCATAGGTCAATGCTCAGCCACTGAGCCACACCAGCTGGCTCCACACTGATACCTTTCAATGCAACATTTGTTGAGCACCTATTGAGTGTCAGAGAATTGGGGATAGAGCAGTGAATACAATAGCCCTCCTTCACCTCCTCCAAAAGCAGGACTTTTTTATTTTGTACTAGAGGCCCGGTGCACAAAAATTTGTGCACTCAGGGGGTGTGGGGGTCCCTCAGCCTGGCCTGTGCCCTCTCGCAGTCTGGGACCCCTCGGGAGATTACGACCTGCTGGCTTAGGCCTGCTCCCGGGTGGCAGAGGGCAGGACCAATCCCTAGGTGCAGTCCTTGGTCGGGCTCAGAGCAGGGCTGATTGGGGAGTTGGGGCGCCACCCCCTGTCATGCACAGAGCAGGGCGGATTGGGAGGTTGTGATGCCACCCTCAGTAAGGCTCAGGGGGTTGGGGGGTTGGGGCACTGGCCCCTGTCACACTCAAGGCAGGGTCGATGGGGAGGTTGTGGCACCACCCCCTGTCATGCACAGAGCAGGGCCAATCAGGGGGTTGGGGTGCTGCCCTCTGTCACGCACACAGCAGGGCTCATCAGGGGGGTTGGGCTCCGTACCCTGTAATGCACAGAGCAGGGTCGATAAGGGGGTTGGGGAGCTCCCCCCTGTCATGCACAGAGCAGGGCCCATCAGGGGGTTGAGGAGCTCCCCCCGTCACTCACAGAGTAGGGCTGATAGGGGAGTTGGGGCACCGCCCCCTGTCACACACAGAGTTGGGCGGATCAGCGGGTTGGGGTGCCGCCCTCTATTACCCACAGAGCAAGGCTGATCAGGGGGTTGGGGCGCCGCCACTGTCACACTCAGGGCAGGGCTTATGGGGAGGTTATGGCTCTACCCTGTCACACACAGAGCAGGGCTCCGCTGATCCCGGTGCTGGGAGGCATATTACCCTTTTACTATATAGCATAGAGGCCTGGTGCATGGGTGGGGGCTGGCTGGTTTGCCCTGAAGGGTGTCCTGGATCAGGGTGGGGGTCCCCACTGGGGTGCCTGGCCAGCCTGGGTGAGGGGATGATGGCTGTTTGCAGCTGGTCACACACCCTTCAGGGTGGGGGTCACCACTGGGGTGCCTGGCCAGTCTGGGTGAGGGGCTGAGGGCTGTTTTCAGGCTGGGACTGAAGCTCCCAACTGCTCCTTTTTTTCTTTTTTTTTTTTTTATTCTTGCCCAGCTTTAGCTTTGAGGCTTGGCTCCAGCTCTTAGGTTTCTGGCCTTTGCTTACAATGTTGCCATCCTGCTGGCTGAAGCCCGGTGGTATTCGTTACAGAGTTTCTTAAACTGCCCGCTCAGAGGCCTGCAGCCGTAGGCGGGGAACGTTGGCTTCCTCCGTCACTGAAGCAAGCAAGCCTCATGTTAGGTTCAAGCTGCCTGGCTGCTGGCCGCCATCTTGGCTGACAGTTAATTTGCATATCTCGCTGATTAGCCAATGAAAAGGGTAGCGGTCGTATGCCAATTACCATGTTTCTCTTTTATTAGTGTAGATTACAGGCTCTCAGTCCACTTGGGCTAGCCTGAAGCATCCTTCCACTGGTGATCCCTTAGAAAAGCCTGATGCTAGGGCACCCTTACTATCATTTCATTGCTCTCCAAATCATAGGCCCAAGCCCCAGGAAAAGTGCAACACTGTTCATTTACAGGCTGAGCATCTCTACAAATTCCTTGTGTTAAACCCCTCATTCTCAAGTCTGTGGTACACATTGTTTACACCACACTCACTCTCCACCCTCCTCCCACCACCTCCCCCACCCCACGTGCTGCTTCTTTGCAAAAGTGAATTCTGCCCTTGAAATCAGATTACAAAACTAAAAAGGCTATAAGTTGATGGTGGGAACTGAGTTGCTTATGTCTGCTGCCTAAGAGGACACTGAAGGACAATTCAATTTGTACTAGGAGTATAGAAAGATCATTGAGGCTTATTTATACTAAATACTGAGAGCAGAAAAATTTATACTATTCAGTGTATAAAAAGAAAATCTAGAAGAACAATTCTAGACACCAAGTCAGAGATAAGTTAGAAGGCTGTTGCAGAAAGCAAAATAAGAAATGAAATGGTACAGCTAAAATAGAGGAAAGAGGGCAGAGAAGATTGATCAGGAAAATATTTAGAAAATAAAATAAAAAGTGTTATCAGACAGCACCCTGAGTCAGAGGAGGGGCTGTCCTCTCTGTGGCTTTTGTCAATATTTTTTGTTGTTGTTGTTGTTTCTTAATATGCTGTTATTGAATTTTAGAGAGGAAGGGAGAGAGAGAAAAAACAAACAAACAAACAAAAAACATCGATCAGCTGCCACCTGCATGCCCCCTTCTCAGGATTGAGCTTGCAACCAGGGCACATGCTCTGGCTAGGAATTGAACCAGTGACCTCCTGGTGCATGGATCCAACTGAGCCACACCAACCGGGTGATTTTGTCAATCTTGTAAGAAAGATTTCAGACAAGTGTCAGGTAACAGTGTTGAAGCAAAGTAAATGAATTTATTAAGAATACACTTGGCATAAAGCACAAGGGGGCAACTGAACTAGCCTAAGCACCTGCCTTATAGTTTTCAAAGTTCCCTGTCATATATCTTGGGTAGCATACTAGGTTTCCCAGCCCCCTTCTACATTGTTGCGGCTTATCTTGGAACGTTTGTGCATACGTCTGGTCATCTTGTCTGGCAAGTCCTCAGGTGACTGATTTCTTTGTTTAGTGGGTGAAATAAAGTCCCCCCTTCTTTCTCCCTTCCCCCTTTCTCATCCTAACATCCCCCACACTAGTACTCTCTCCTAACAGTTATATCATTTCTCTACTAGATTCCTCCAACTACATTTCCCACTAATGATTAATTTAATATATTCTAATCTGTACTTGTAATCTTTGTAGTCTAAATTGTTCTCCTGATATATAGCACATAAAAACTCTATAACCTGGGTTGGCTCCCTTTGGGTCTCAATATCAATTTTCTTATCTATAAAAGTAGAATAATAATATATACACTAGATTATTTCTCTGAAGATTAAATGAGACAAAAGTATTAGCATTATACCCTTACACTAATAAAAGCTAAACAGTTGTAACTTGATGATTTGTTCATCCATTTATTCATTAATTTTTAAGTAAGTATATATTACGTAATTATTATGTGCAGGCATTATTATAGGTACCAAAGATGAAGAAATACTAGTAAATTAAGAAGGCCTAACCTCTCCTATAACTTCAATCTAATTGAAGGAAAGCAAGTAGTAAAAGAAAATATACAATGAGGTTAATGGTGTAAGAGCTATAAAAATAAATAGATCTAACTCTGGGAATCCAGATTAGTAGGTGCAGGAAGCCACCGCTTGCCAATACTATCAGTGCACCAAGGAACACAGAAGGCTGATGGACCATGGGAGTTAGCAAGGCTGACAAGTGTTGAGATAGTGGTGGCTCAAGGCAATTCTCTAACCTGATAATCTTTTTACTGTTTACCAAACTTTACCCTTGATATGCCTGTATGCATTGCTAAAGGGCAAATGTGTATTCAAGTAAATAAATACCAGACCAGGCCAGAAGTCAGTGTGTCTCTTTAGGAAAGAGACTCCCCCTGGTCTCCAATGCCTCCTAAATTTATATTTCTTGTATAGCATTTTCATTTGTGCATTGGCCCCTCCCTCAGATCTTAACCCTGCTGCAAAGGATGCGGTAGGTAGGGGTTCTCTTTTTGGTGAAAGAAAGAAAGAAAGAAAGAAAGAAAGAAAGAAAGAAAGAAAGAAAGAAAGAAAGAAAGAGAATGAGACAGTGTAGAGGAATGAATAGAATGACTAGCTTTCAAGGTAGAGACTAAGAAACATAAAAGGCAGGAGGAGCATGTTTAGTGAATTTAAGGATTAGCAAGGGGCCAGTATAGATTTTGTTGGGTGAACAAGAGGTGAAACCCACAGAAATAAGGTGAAAGTCGGTGTCAAAACTAACAACTAAATCTGTGTAAAGAAATGATCATGAGAAATGATTTAAAATAACTCAACATGATATTGTGCTCATTCTTCTTTTATATATTTTTCTTGAATACAAACTCCAAATTCAAACTTGGGTAAGTCTGTCTAACTTTAAAATGTAAATTGATTACAAAATTTTTGAGACAACACAATATCACTGCTATTATAGTCTTCCGTTCCAAGGAGCTGCTAACAAAGTGCTGCTAAGTGGGGGTCCTCTAGGTCCTCTTTTAGTGAATAGATAAGCTTCATTAGCTATTTGCATGTTAATAAGTATGAGGTACTTACATATTCTCTCAGATATGTTAACTATTTCTCATGCAATTTTGTTTCCTTATTATTATAATTGTTTGTGTTTTATATAAAACAAAGGAGGGAAAAGTAAACTCTGGTCATAAATATCCCCAAAATCCTAATGTAGTTGGCTTGCTTCATTATTACTCTCCCTCCTTCATAAATACACACACACAGTCAAGTGAATTTTCAGAAAATGGCTTCTACACTAGCTGGATTTATAAAGCTTTTACAAAAAGTAACTATACAAGTTGAGTTATATGACAATGTTCTAGAATTGTTGCTCAGGAAGGATAGTAATAATTTTAGGGAAAAAACAGCCATAATGTATATCACTTCTTTTAGTCCTGTATTACTTAAATTATTAGAACAAATATACACATTTTTATTTCAATAAAATAAAAATTTTAAATTTAAGCACAGTTTTGATTAGGATGAAAATAATATGAATAGCAATTTTTGAGAAGTCCTTAGTTCTAAAAGTACCTGTTTTTTAAAAAAGAAACTTGATTAATCAAAATATTATGATAAAGCATTAAAAAGTAATATAACCCACTGCAGACTTAAGTAAATTGTTTTCTTTAAAATTGTTACATGTATGTGAGCAGTAAAAACATTCTGATGTCAAAAATTCCTTATTTTAAAAATATCTTTACTTACATTATAATATAAGTACATAGGAATAATTTCCCATGAGATGGAATTTACTCTTTAACAAAAATAAAGAGATATAAAATGGGTTAACATTACCTAACAAATTATTAAATTATGAATTTTTATTTTTTTTACATTTTAGTAATTTGTTAATTTTAGTTGACATTTTCAAGTAACTAAATGCTTTCACAATGTATTAGAAACATTTTTTTTTAATTTAAATACAATCTATTTTCAAATTATAATGCAGCAACAATGTCCTTTGCTATGTAAATATTGGGTTGGTATGGCCAACCCAAGCACAGAGTTGTTTTTTTTTTCTTGTGTTTGTTTTTAGAGCAGTGAAAATACTATGAATTTTCTGATATCTATAATATCTATAATAATAAAAGGGCAATATGTTAATTAGACCAGATGTCTTCCAGATGTCATTCCAGACCTCCTTCCTGACAAAGCCAGAGCCAAAGGCAAGCCAGCCTGGGTCCCCGGTGCCTGTGGGCGGCCAGAGGGAAGCCCCTCAGGCCCTGGGTGCCTGCGGATAGCCAAAGGAGGGAAGTCTGGGTCCCGGGTGCCGGAGGCAAGCCGGTGCCAGCAGCCAGGGGAAGGAAAGCCTACTCTTGCATGAATTTTTGTGTATCGGGCCTCTAGTCCTATATAATAAAAGCGTAATATGCAAACCAACCAAACGGCAGAAAGACCAGTCACTATGATGTGCACTGATCACCAGGGGGCAGATGTTCAACACAGGAGCAGCCCCAGCCCCCGGCCCCAATCTCCCCATAGGGGCCTGATGGCCAACCTCTTGGCCCTTTCACCCAGCCGGCAGGCTCTGATTGCTTGATGGGGAATGGGGAACTGGAGGTGGGTGGTGGTGGATGTGGGTGGCACCAGGCCAAAGCCCCTGCCTCACCAGTCACCCCACACACACAGAGGGCGACTAGCAGTGGGGGAGAGGTGAGAATGGCCAACCTATTGGTCCTTCCCCTGGCCAGCTGGCATTCTTTCCCGGAGCCGAGACACAGGCCTGCCCACAGCTGCAGACAGTTGCTCCTCACTCCTCCCCACCTACTCCCTAAGGGGGAGGGAGAAGCCATCAGCAAGGTAGTGGGTGTTGGTTAGGTGATTTGTTGAGAAACCTGTCTCCTGATGCTGCTGAATTCTAACCCTGTTCAAATTCAGTGTTCTTTGCTTAAAGCATCAGATCTTACCCTCCTCAGTGGTGATGCAACCTGAAATCTAATGGGACCTTTTTGTGGAATGGGTTGTCTCACCCCAGGACCCTGCAAGTAGAATCCTCCAGGCATGACCAGAATGACCCTAATAGCAGCCGTGCCTGCGGCCCCGGATCTGCAATCGTGAAAGGAGGGGCTGGGCAGCAGGCACAGCAGCACCCTGGGCACCGGGTGCAGGCCCAGGGTGCAGCCATGCCTGCAGCCCTCTGATCTGCCATGCGAAGGGAGGAGCGAGGCCACAGGCACAGCAGCACCCTGGGCATCCAGTGCAGCTATGCCTGCAGCCCCCGGATCTGCAATTGAGAAGGGAGGGGCTGGGCCGCAGGCATGGCAGCACCCTGGGCACTTGGTGCAGCCCCAGGGTGCAGCCTGCCTGTGGCCATCTGATCTGTGATCGCAAAGGGAGGGCTGGGGGCACAGGCATGGCAGCACCCCTGCACCCCAGCACCTGACATGCAAAGGTCGGGGATGAAATGACTTTTCCCAACCACATCTGCAAATATCCTGGGGAAGGCATCACTAAAGAGCACACAACAACTCTTACTTGGCAAGGAAGAAAAAAGTTGGCAAGGGAAACAATCCCTTACATCAAAGTTAAGGCCCCTCTGAGTAAAAAAGAGTATTTCCAATGTAAAGGAGGGAGCAGGCAAAAATAATAGGTTCTCATGACTTCCACTGAAGTTTGAGCATATGACAGAGTCAAACGAACATACAAATTAAAACAGACAGTGGACATTCAAATGACCTGAATCAACTGTCACTGTTTGTTCCAATAGCAGCAATGCTTATGTGATAATATAGTTTAACAAACATACAAAACAAGTCACATGATAAGAGAGGTTCAGCTTCTAAAGTAAATTGAATATGTTCTTTAAAAATTCTCATGTCCTCCCCTCTGACTATAATTCTTAGTTTTCCAATCAAAATATTACCCCAGGTGATCCAGTAACATGTAGAACTTCAGTAACCTAACTTATTTAAAAAACAAACAAACATCCCAACCATTTTTAAAATATTTAAATTGATATTTTAGGGTTAAAATTATAGAAGATATTTAGATCCAAATATATTTTTTGAATAGAAAATATTTCAGCTTTTGATTTAAAAAAAAATAAACATAAAAAAATATATGACACATTTTCCCAAGGAACTCTGAATTAGTACCTTTCCCTCTAACTTTCATCAAATTAAGAGAATCTATGGAGTTCCCTATACTGCACAAGTTTTAATGAAAGAAAATAAGACTTTCTAAGAGCATCAAATACATGTTTTGTTATTTACAAACACATATACTCCTCTCTCTCTCTAAAATATATTCTTACTGATTCAGAGAGGAAGGGAGAGGGAGAGAGATAGAAACATCATTGATGAGCCCTGGCCGGTTTGGCTCAGTGGATGGAGCGTTGGCCTGCTGACTGAAGGGTCCCAGGTTTGATTCCGGTCCAGGGCATGTACCATGGTTGTGGGAACATCCCCAGTAGGAGGCGTACAGGAGACAGCTGATCGATGTTTCTCTCTCATCGATGTTCCTAACTCTCTATCCCTCTCCCTTCCTCTCTGTAAAAAAACATAAAATATATTTTTTAAAAAAGAAAGAAACATCAATGATGAGAGAGAATCATTGATCGGCTGCCTCCTACACGCCCCTGGGGATCAAGCCCACAACCCGGTCATATGGCCTGACCTGGAATCAAATTGTGACTTCCTGGTTCATAGGTCGATGCTAAAACACTGAGTCACACTGGCCGGGCTCAATTCTAATTTATAAATTCATGCCAAGGACATATACAGCTTGAAAAGCTTTGGAAGTAGTTTCAAAAAAACTAGCTTTTAAGTAACGAGAAAGCAGTTATAGAAGAAAGTTTAAATTAAAAGAAAAAATTGTTTTGATTTATTCAAGAGTGGGAACATCCTCCATGAAATGTGTACCTTGACTGTGGATGGTTGGGAGGCCTTATCACACCTTAGGAATTCAGCTGCTTTTTACAATGAAAAGAAAGAGAGTTTCACCTCATTTCTCTCCCAGGGTAGATGTCTGTCAATAGAAGGTGGACATCAATAAAAGGAGGGGCTTGCACAAACAATCCAGAAAGTCAGCAATCTATGAATAATCCAGAACCAAGTATTTATCTCCTCTGCCACACACCTTCCCCCCCAGCCAGTGAGCAAGATAATTACTCTCAAGTCAAGCTAAGTGCCCCCCAGTCACAGTGGCCCAATGCTGACATACAAAGCATACAAATAATTCTCACTCTGGCATAAAAGTGACAACTTTCTTGGAAGAGAAGCAGATACTGTAAATTTCTCAAAGTCTTCCTGAAACATTTTTTAAAGTAATTTTTACTTCTTTAGAAAAAATGCCATGGGAAACCATCTGTAATAAAATGCCCATTCTATAAAATAATTCATCTATACTAATAAAAGGGTAATATGCTAATTAGC
This sequence comes from Myotis myotis, assembly GCF_014108235.1. Classification (NCBI taxonomy): domain Eukaryota; kingdom Metazoa; phylum Chordata; class Mammalia; order Chiroptera; family Vespertilionidae; genus Myotis; species Myotis myotis. The sequence continues at coordinate 64,593,641 of NW_023416335.1, read as the reverse complement.
CTGGGAGACCTTCCAGATGTTCTTCTGGACAAAGCCATGGTGGCGGGGCCGAGGTAGAGGCAGTTTGAGGCCAAGAGGGGAGGGCAGTTGTGGGTGATCAGGCTGGTGGGGGGCAGGGCCGTTGGGGGTAAGCAGACCAGCAGGGGGGTTGGTTGGGGACAAGCAGGCCATCAGTGGAGGTCAGTTGGAGGTGATCAGGACAGAGGGGGGGCAGGCAGTTTGGAGTGAGCAGGCCAGCAGGGGGACAGTTGGGGATGAGCAGGCCAGTGGGGAGGGAAGGTAGGGGTGAGCAGGCCAGCAGGAGGGGGAGCAGTTTGGGGTGATCAGGCTGGCGGGGAGGCATTTGGGGGCAAGCAGGCCGGCAGCGGGTGGGGGGGCAGTTGGGAGCAAGCAAACCAGCAGGCAGAGTGATTAGAGGCAATCAGGCAGGCAGGCAGGCAGGCAAGCAGGCAGGTGAGTGGTTAGGAGCCAGCAATCCTGGATTGCGAGAGGGATGTCTGACTGCCGGTTTGGGCCCGATCCCTGTAAGCTGGCAGTAGGACATCCTTCGAGGGGACCCAAATTGGAGTGGGTGCAGGCCAGGCTGAGGAACATACCTTCCCCCATGCACGAATTTCGTGCACCCGGCCACTAGTATAATATAAAAGACAGTTAAGACAAAAGGGGAGCACATTACAACTTTAATTATTTCTATATCTATTCTTCCACAGTCCATAGTGAACATATATCATGAATTATACTGTAAGTAACCTTGACTGGTTAAATTATAGAGGCCAGGCAAATATATACAGGTACTGACCAGTACTTTTACTATATGATTGTAATCCAGCCCCAATAGAAATCCTTTGACATGTGTAACTGATACCCCGAATGGCAAGCTGGATTCCGGTTCTTGTCCCACAAAGTTTGAAGAATAAAGCTCGCCAACAAAGGATTTTAAGCAAAAGTGTGGAAATTTATTGCAGGGATATACAAGCTCCCGCTTGGGGAGGAGTTCCTACATGGGTAACCAGTGAAGTCTCTTTGTCTAGGGGTTTATGAATGCTGGCAGCTTCTTTGTCTATATGTGCTACTTTCTAATTGTACTCTTTCTCATTTTATGTCCCCTGTGTTTTTTCCTAATTGGCCGATTTCTCCCTCCCCTGCTTAGTCTCAATTTGGAAGCTCACCTGGGGCTCCCCCCTCCTCTGGTAAGATAAAACATTCTAGCAGTTTGGAGCTGGCTCTGTCCATCATGTATGCATTCCTTTCCCACAGACTCTACCCTAACTGCCTTCCTGACTCTGAATCCTGATCATAAGCAATATAGTAACATAATGAATTAATAGTTAAAATAAAATAACATTTATAATAAAATTAATAAACATATTTTTAAATGCCAATTTTATAACACAGACTGAATAAAAGATAGAAGCATTTTTTTCAATGCAAAGAGTTAAACAATGATTATATATGCGATGCCAATTAGATCAATTCTAATCTATGATATGAATAATTAGTGTGGTTTAATGTGTTATACTCTATGAGCACCACCAAATGTTGTTAGATCAAAGAAAATCAAAGTCAACCTCAAAATAATTATTTTGTATTGTTGTTAGCAATGTTGTTCTTTAAATATAAAAATAGTTTCATATTAAAACACTTCAAACCCTAAATATCTGTCCAGTTGTGACTATAAAATTATTTTAACTTCTCACTTCATTCAAACCAGTGGATTTGATCTCCCTCTCTCTCTCTCTCATTCTCAATCTCCTCTCTCTCCACTCACACACACACAAAACACATATAATCTGCTATCATAACTAAAAACTACTTATTAACTTTGATATTTAAACTATTAAGGCCATCTAGAGTTTCATGACTTCATACTAAATGAGACTGAGCTGATAGGTCTTTACCAGTGGCTAACATTCCAATTCTTATGTTAGTCTGCAGGCAGATGTGCTTCTAGGACCACATGGAAGGAATAGAAATATTTATTCTCAGATCTTTGATCCATTCTAATGCTACAGATCTGTTGGTATCCCACAAGTCCTAAATAAAGTATTTATAAATGTATTTGTTTGATAGACTTATGGAAACTGCCTATTCCTTAAAATTAAGCAGTCAAAATATGAGCTACGGTATCGATATATTAAGAAGTAGATTTGTTGTAAAATTTGCCAAAATACCCACATAAATGATTGTATATAAACATCCAAATGTTTAAGCAACAAAATTAAAGTGACATTTAGTTAACCATTTCATCTTTAACAAGAAGAAATACAGTTTATTCTAATCAACCATACCTAACAATAATTTCTATTCACTAAACAATAGAAAATTATGAGACTATAAAAATAGATTGAAATCTTAATAGATGCTTGAAACCTCTAGTAAAAGTATCAGTAATTTTAATAATTCACAAAAAACTTTTATTTTTTCCTCTGTAAATTTTATGTGAGAGAATTTGAGGAACAAAATATGTAATATTATTAAGCTCATAGTGAGTAACACTAAAAAACAAAGAAAAATGAGTGTAAAACTAGCTCTTTCTAAAGAAGGCAAAGGAAGAGGAGGAGGAAGAGAAAAAAAGGCCAACTAAGTTCAAGCACTTAAGCTCAGGAAGAACCAAAGATAATTTTCAGAGTAAAATGGTTAGTGTCCATCCCCCCCCACCATTGCACCCCTCACCTGGATTACTGTAATAAAGTCATTGAAATTTTTCTCAAGGGAAAAATTAGTTTCTTATCTAAACCTCAGATGGAAACCTAAGAAGTATAAATGGGTTATATTTTGAAAGCAAGATCAGGAAACTATCAAGAAGCAAAGAAACAACCCAAAAAGCTATTAGCAAATATTTGTTGTTAGTGGGGTAGGGGGAGGGGGGAAAGAGGAGTCTTTTCTTTATTTATATTGTAAAAACAATGAAGATTTCCTGACTGTCAGGACAGTCTCTGATACAGACAAACCAGGTTCCTCCTGTCTTCACTTTTATGGTTGATTTTTGAACCTAGATAAAGACCTTCCCATTTATCTTCAGAAGGAGCACAACCTTCTAGTTTGAGGGATCTTGCTTTTGAAAATAAAGTAACAGAAACACCATAAATTGTCATCAATGATCTAACCGCCTTCTACACCTAAGCAGGGGACCTGCTGATTTATAGTAGCTTTTCTGGGAACTGCTACAAACCTCATGGCTATCATCAGTCCACATACCTATCCTCAGGCCAGAGGAGAATAATGGTTTCTACTTTTCCACATATCATGTAAGTATATTGTTTTGGTGAAATCCAAACCAAAATTGTGCTGACAACATTGTGTGGAAATGGGACTCTAGTTTGCCTGTGTATATGAAAACAGAAAAAAAATTCAGGAGGACATAGGTCATCTTTGTATCAAAATGTAGTATCTGGAAATATTGAGTAATCATTTAGTTAACCATCAGAAAAAATATAGTAATAAAAACTGAAACAAAATGTAGATAGGTGAGGAATAGAGAATTATTTAGAGCATTTTTTATTTTTATTTTTGTCCAGCAAAACATATGGTCAATATCTGGAGAGGAAGAGACTGGGATGTGAAGAGCACCAAACTTCCATTTATAGTGTTATCAAAATTACTCAGGGGACACTGAAGAACACTTTCAACTATTTGATTATATATATGTACATGTGTATATAAATATTACATGCATATAATAGTAGTAGGAATTAATCAAGATGATTAGCCAAGTATATAGAAATAAGAGATTTATTTTAGATATTAAGCCTTATTCAATTGTGGAAGTTGATGGAGAAGTCTCTAAAAGGCTGTTGGCCCTGCACACACCATGTTGGAGTTTAAGTGAACACTGTCTAAGCTAGCCTGGTAGTCATGATGTGAAATGGTAGAGAGCATGGAAAACTGGAACCCACAACAATATGGAAACTTCAAAGACAAAATGGGACATCCCATGAAAATGTCAGGTGGAATTATGGAGCTGCTTCACATTAGCTCATGAGCGCCAAATGTTACATTTTAAGAATTTGTAGACAGAGTTAATATCACACTGGTTGTTTGAAAAATTATTTACCATAGAAACTGGTAAATTCTTCTTAATTAGAGATTTTATTTCCTGGAAAGTCAACTTCTTAATATTTTCCAGTACACTACTACTACTTCTGACCACCTCCACCCTCAGGGGTGCAGCTGACCTAGTTGCACCCTGCACCACTGAGCAGCATTGCTGCCTAGCCTAGGACTCAGCACAGGTGAAGGAGAAAATCCATGGCAGCTAGAGCTACAGCTGGGGTGATGCTATTATCAAGGAAATAAGCCAGCAACAACTTGTGATCTGACAAAATGAATACCTTTCCCTGACCTTAAGAACATAGAAATAGCTACTGCTTTACTTCTTCCTCCAAATCTTGCTCAATTTTTCCATATTATATATCCTACTTAAAAAGTATTCATGGCAAGGAATTCTGGAAAATATAGTTCAACTTAGCTAAGTTGACAAATCACAAAGCCACCACACAGCCAGGCACAATACATTTTCACTTGTCTACGGTAGCTATTGCTCTTTTCTATTTTGAATCTAAAATATGTCAACTCTCGGTACAATTTTGCAGAATGTGCTAATCATCTACAACGCTGACAACACTGCATTGATAGCACATGAAAAATTTGTGGCATCTAGATTTCTAATTAGGGAGTCTCAGAATAAACCCTCTTGGTGGCTTAGGCTCCACTCACAAATAACACTGGTGATTGGGTTTTATTCCCATCTATATAATAAAAACCCAGTGGTCATAATGCTGTATCTATTCTTCAAAGACCAGTCACCAGGAGGTACCTTGACCCTGGGTCCCGCTGCCCTGGTGGGACTTGACTCTGGATCCCATGGCGCTAGGTCTGGGTCTTGCGCGATTTTGTGTGCTGGGCTCCTAGTTGGTAATAAAATAAGCCACATACTTGCAAGGGTTCATTGTGAGTGGAGTACACTTCCACTTTCCCAAAACATAATTTCAGCTTGGCCCTGTAATTTGTTTTAGTAAATGAAATTAAAGCCTATATGTGAAATAAGTGTTCCTGTTTGGATATAGTACTTTTGTGCTTCTATTGCATGTCTGCTATTGCAACATGAAAGAAATACACCAAACAAACACTATCACCGAAGGCTAGATCTAAGGCCAGTTGAGTTCATGAAAATTTCAGATAACCTGCAGATTTGTGACTTGAAGGAAAACCATACTAGCTGACCTGAAGAGCTATGGAGAAAAGAGTAAAAGAGGATAATGCTTGATGCTTAATGTTGGATATCAAGGAAAGTTTCAAGTGGTTTGTTAATGAGTATTATTGTGGCAACAGTTAACTAACATAGCTACTTTGTAAGAAGGCTTTATTTTTTGGTACAGAAAATATATTAATTGAAAAATGTATAAGCTAAATACATATTTGATAAACTATGTCAGTTTGAATCTAGACCAAAAAAATCAATTTAAAATGTTAAGAGTGAGATTGACATTTAGCTATAGATTAATTTAAAAATTGATGGTTAATGTGCTGAGTCAGACCCAAAATTCAAAGTCAAGACTACTACCAATGAACTCTGGAAGTATAAAAAACCAAATAGCCATCTTTCCAGGACAGTGTGAAAGAACAAAACATGCATGCAGTTGACGGCAGAGATACAGAACCTGAACAAAAGCCCCTGTGGTATGCATTCTTCTGCCTTGACTACTAGTATACAAGAAAGCACACAACTTCCAACACCTGACAACACATCCTTGTTGTCTTTCTCAACATCCAAGAGAAGCAAGTATCTACTCTTTCATTATTATTTTAGCATCACCCTCATATTTTGGTCCTGACATTGGTGGAAATAGCAAGATAAATAAATTTTCTCAGATCTTATGAGGTGCTGTATTATTGCTTATGGCTGCCATAACAAATGACTACAAACTAGGTGGCTTAATACAATCAAAATTTATTCTTTCCTAATTCTAGATACTAAAGGTCTGAAATCAAGGTGTCAATAGGGCAATGTTCTCACCGAAGGTTTTAAGGAAAAAGAATTCCTTTCCTCTCTCTAGCTTTTGGTGGCTCCTGGCAACCCTTGGCATTCATTAGCTTGTGGCCACCCTCCTCTCTCCGCTCTATCTTCACATTGCTCTCTCCTCTTCTTATAAGGACATCAGTCATTATACTTAAAGCCCACCCTAATCCCACATGATTTCATCATAATGTAATACATCTGAAAAGACCCTATTTCCAAATAAGGTCAAATTCTGAGTAATAGGTAGGCATGAATTTTTTGAGAACACTATTGAATCCCTTATAGTCTGTCTTACAGTCTCCTAAAATTCACAACCATCCCATACACAAAATACACTCACTTCATCTCTGAAGCCTTACCCCATTACAGTATTAACTTTACATCCACAATATTTTCTAAATAGTATCAATTCTAAATATTCCAAATCTCAAAATCTAATTTATATATAGGTGATACTCTGGATGTAATCTATCCTGGAGCAAAATTTCTCTCCACCTCTGGGCCTATAAAGCTAGAAAACAAATTATTTGCATTCAAAATATAATAGTGGGACAGGCATAGCATAGGCATTTCCATTAAAAAGCAAAGAAAGTGGAAGGAATAAAAAGATCACTATTCTAAAGTCAGTTCACAGCTAAGCAAGGCAAGCTCCATTAGATTTTAGGCTTTGGCATAGTTTTCTGTGGCTTTATGTTCTGTCCTCTGGGCCCTTGGCAGCAGTGATAACCCTACTCTGCAGAACAAACTCCATCAAAACTTAATGTCTTAAGTGACAATTATTATCACTAAAGATTCTGAGGTTGACTTGGCACAGCTGGTGGTACTTGCTGGGATTTCTCAGACTCTTACAATCAATTTGCATTCATGTCCCCTTAATCTTCTGTTGTCTGGACAATCCAGATGGTTTGCTGAAAAGATTTGTAACTGATCTACCATTGGTTGGGGCAGTTTGCTGGAACTAAAGGCATGGCCTCTCCATGTGCCTGAGCTCTCAAAACATAGCATCTGTGTTCAGAGAAGGAACATTCTAAGAACAAGAGTTTTAAAAAAATAGAAATCTAACCAGAAATGCTACAGATTACTTCTATGTTTGATTACTCATAGCAGTTGCAAGCCTGTTCAGATTTAAGAAGATTGAACCAAAACCTATATCTTGATAGGGGACTGGCAAAGTCACATTTTGGAACAGCATATGTGATGGGAGCTACTTTTTAATATCATTTTAGAGACTCAAGTTAATTAAACATATTTTCTATTTTCCATGTGTTTATAAGCAATCATTTTGTTAAGATTCTAATACTTCATAATATGGGAGTATCAATAAAGAGTTTACAGAGAAACTGAACCAATAGCATAGATAGATAAATACAGGAGTCCCCCCTTATCCATAGGGGATATGTATCAGGACTACCAGTAGTTGCTTAAAACAGCAGCTAGTACAAATCCCTATATATATATATGTATTATGTTTGTTCCAATACATGCATATACTTTCACTTAAAGGAAGAACCTTACAGCTTCTCTTTGGCATATCTGAATTGCCAACATCACTACTCTTGCACTTTGGGGCCAAGTAAAATCACTTTGATTTTAAGTAAAATAGGTTTAATAAACACAAGCACTGCAGTATTGTGATCTGATAACCAAAATGACAATGAATGAATAACAAGTGGGTAGTGTATATAGTATGGATATTTTGGACAAATGGATGATTATGTTCGGGCAGGATGGAGCAGCATGGTGTGAGATTTCATCATGCTACTCAGAACATGTGTAATCTAAAACATATGCATTGTTTATTTATTGAATTTTCCATTTAATAATTTTGGGCCATGGTTGAACATGGGTAACAAACTGCCGTAGATAGATAGATATATGATAGATAGATAAAGAGATTTATTATGAGGTATTGAATCATGTGATTATGGGGATGAGAAGAACCACATTCTGCAAGTGGGAGATCCAAGAAAGCCAATGATGTAATTCCAGTCCCAGTCCAAAGGCCCACAAACCAGGGGAACTTGCGCTGTAAATGCACATCCAAGAGCAGAAGATGGATGTTCCAGCTCACACAGGCAGGCAGGAAGTAATAGGGGGAAATTATTCCTTTCTTTCCCTATCTTGTTCTACTTGGATTGTCAATCGGTCAGATGATGCTCACCCACATTGGAGAGGACAATCTACTTTACCGAGTCCAAATAGTCAAATGCTAAGTTTACCTGGAAACATCCTCACCATATGTATTACATGCTGTTGAGTCAGCTCCAACTCCTGGTGATCCTGTGAATGAGAGATGTCCACAAAATCCTGTCCCTAACAGCCCTGCTCAGCTCCTGTAGACTCATGCCTATGACTATATCTATGGCTTTTTTATGGAGTAAACCCAGCTCATATGTGATCTTCCTCTTTTGTTGCTGCCCTCTGTGTTTCCAAGAATTATTCTTATTTCCAAAGAACGCTGTTTTCACATGATGTACCCAAACTGTAGAATAACTGCAGTCTTGTTATTTTTACTTCCAGTGATTTTTCAAGCCTAATTTGATCTAGGACCCTCTTGTTTGTTTTTCTAATAGTCCAAGGTAGAGTTTTTCTCCAACACCATATTTCAAGTGAATCCCTGACCCCCACTTCCCACCCCCCATATAAGCCTTCTCTACTGTCTAGCTTTTGCATCTGTATTTAGTAATTGGGAATATGAGTATATAGATTATCCTAACCTTGGTCTCTAATGACACATCTTTGCTCTTGGGGATCTTTCCTAATTCTTCCATTTCTGTCCTTTCGATTCTCAGCCTTCTCCTTATTTCATAGCTGCAGTCTCTATTTGATTTGATAATTGAACCAAGGTAGGCAAAATCTCTAACAATATCATTTTTTTTGTTAAGGTTGTGTATATCTCCTGTAATCATAATTTTTTCCATCTTTTTCATTTTTACTAGGTTCAAGCCTGGGACTAATGAGAGGGCATGATCCTCTCGTGGCAAAGCCACGGGCAAGTCCTAGCACAATTATAGCCAAAGGCTATAGTTGTAAGCTTGACCGTATGGTCCAAACCTGTAGCCCCATGTGGCTGAGTGATATGGGCTGCGGGAGGGGCAGCAAGGAAACAAAGCTTGATCAGGTGCATGAAATTGAGTTGATTTGAAACCCGCGAGAAGGTTGTAACCAAGCTCTTACTTTTCTGGCTATAAAATAAAGACTTAGCTTGTAGTCTGTGTCCCTGTCTCTCCATTAGACAGGACAGTGTCCCACCCGGACCCAGCTTTCTTCTCTTGTCTGTCTTTTCTAAACCCTTCACTGCCCCGCCTCAGGTTCACCCATGGTGGTGCTGGCTCAGCACAACATGCACCCACAAATGTAGTATGCTGCAGCATCATTTATTATCTTTTGCATTGATATGGGTTGTCTCAGCCTAGCTAAGTGGTCTTGCTTAACTCTCTCATCCATTACAGTCAGGTGTCAGGTAGGGCAAGAGTCACCAAGAAGGTTCACCGACATGGCAGTTGATGCTGTTTGTCCGTCAGGAGCTCAGCAGGAACTTTCAACCAGAGACCCTATACGTGGCCTCTTAATGCGGTTTGAGCTTCAAATAGGGTGGCACCTTGGTTTCAGCTGGGAGCATCTCAAGTCAGCAGTCCGAAATATATGAAGCTGCAAGCTTGATTGAGGTCTACCACCAGAACTGGCAAGATGATGTTTTTTCCTAACCCATTAAAGCACTCCCATGGATTTCTCCGAATCAAATGGCTGAGAAAATAATGGACTTTCCTGAGGAAAGAAAGACAATGCCACATTTCAGAAGAGCATGGGCCTGGGTTTATGGCTGTGGCCATCTCTAGGAAATATTACTTCACAAGGGGTTTCTCTTGTGAGAGAGACCAAAAGGTAACTGCTATGGTCTGAATGTTTGTCTCTCCTCCCCAGTTTCATACATTGAAATCTTATCCCCAAAAGGTGATAGTATTGGGACAGAGGGCCTTTAGGAGGTATTTAATTCATGAGGCTGGGACTCTCATGAGTGGGTCTAGTGCCTTTATAAAAATAAAAAATAAAAAGTAAAAATAAAAAATAAAAAAGGCTTCCCAGTGCTCCCTAGCCCCTTCAGCCATGTGAGGAGACAAGGAGAAGACTGACCTAGAAAGGGCCCTCTTCCAACTATGCTGGAACCCTGAACACACTCTTCCAGCCTCCAGAAGTGTGAGAAATAATAAATTTCTGATGTTTATAAGCTACCCATCTTCTGGTGTTTTTTTAATAGCAGCCCAAGTGGACAAACAGTAACCAACAGAATATATTTCCATTTTATTCTGGGGACAGAGCTTGATGGAATATACATGTTCTTTAACTTTTAGGAATGGCCATATCACTGATATCTCTCCGACAGAATGTTCCATTCCCATGCCTAAGCCATAATTCTCACCAGTATGTTATTCCTCATATTCATTCTTTTATCGGTTGGCTAGGATAGTGATGCCCAGTGCAACCTGGGAAACCATATGTTGAAGATGACAGTACCTCTGTGACTCTGAGTCCAGAAGTGAGTGGATTGGACAGAGCCATTGCTGACATATGTCCTTGACCTTGATTTTTATATGTGAGATATGTAATGTGTGTAAAATTCTAATATGACCCCTTCAATGACCAACACACTTGTATAATCCCCTCTTGTTGAGCATGTGAAGAATTTATAAATATGATAAGATATTATTTCTAGGTTTTTATAATATTCTGTGGCAAATGATATTTTGCAGAAGTAATTAGTTTCCAAAATCAGTTGTCTTTCAGATAGAGGGATTATTTTAGATGAACTGAACCTAAGTGGCTCTTTGTGGAGAAAAAAAAAGAGAAGATTCAAAATAGATATTTGAAGCATAAGAAATACTTGATGTGGCAAGGAATGAGGTAGCATTTATGATTAAAGATTGACCTCAGGATGACAACCAGCCAGGAAATGGAGATTCCAGTTCCACAGTCACAAGGAACTGGATTTGGCCGACAACCTGAATGACCTTGGAAGAATACCCCAGGCTCCAGATGACAACACAGACCCCCAGGAACCTTGACTTCTGACTTAACAGAGTTTGTGTTATAAAATTTACTACTTTATGTCTGTCGCACAGGTAAACTAATTGTGTTTTTTAAAAATTAATAGACTTTATATTTTAGGGCAGTTTTAGTAGACAAAAACATTACACAGAAAGTTCAGAGACTGCCTCCTGCACACAATTTCTCTATTGATGTGTTGTGTTTGTGTGGTACATTTGTTACAACTAATAAAACAATATTGGTATACTATTATTAACTAAAGTCCATAGTTTACAATAGGGATATTCTTTGTGTTGTGTAGTTCTATAGATTTTGACAAATGCATAATGTATTTGCATTTGTACCATACAGACTAGTCTCACTACTTTAAAAATCCCTATTCTACCTATTCATTTCTCTCTCTCTTCCCCAAACTGCTAGCAAACTACTAACAGTGATGTTTTTAATGTCTCTATAGTGTGTCTTTTTCAGAATGTCATTAGTTGAAATCATGGTATTTAGTCTTTTCAAACTGACTTCTTTAAATTAACAATATGAATTTAAGTTTTATTCATATATTTTAGGGGTCTTATATCTAAATTTATCATTGAATAATAGTCCATTGTATGGATTTATTAAAGTTTGTTTATCTGTTCATCTAGTGAAAGGCATCTTGGTAGCTTCCATTTTTGGCTATTATGAATAAAGTTGGTATAAACATGTATGTGCAGGTTTTTGGTTAGAACATAAAATTTCATTTGTGCAAATAGGTAGGAATAGAATTGTCTGATCTGATTGTAAGCCTACGTTTAGCTTTGTAAGAAACTGTCAATCTATCTTCTGAAGTAGCGATACCATTTCACATTCCCAGCGTCAATAAATGAGTAGTATTGCTCCACATATTGGCCATCATTGGGTGATATCTGTGTTTTGGATTTTAGTCAATCTAATAGGTATGTTGTAGTATCTTGTTGTTTCCATATGCATTTCTTTAATGACATATGATGTTGAGCTCTTTTTTATATGTTTATTTGAAATCTGTGTATCTTTGGTGTCTGTACAATTTTTGTCCCATTTTTTTGGTCATTTTTTTATTGTTGGATTTAAATAATATTTTGTATACTTGGATACAAATGCTTTATCAGATATATGTTTTACAAATATTTTTCTCCCAGGCTGTAGCTTGTTTTTTCATTCTCTTAATGGTAATTTTCACAACGAAGAACTGTTTAATTTTGATGAAGTTCAACTTATCAGTTTCAGGTGTTTTTTTTTTTTTTTTGTTTTTTTTTTTCTTTCATGCATTTTGCCTTTGGTATTGTATCTAAAAGGTTATCAAATCCAAGGTCACTTACATTTTCTCCATTGTTCTCCACCCCCAGAATTTTTATAGTTTGTATTTTACATGTAGAACTATGATGCATTTTCAGTTAATATTTATGAATGTTGTAAGGTCTAGAGCTAGACAGATATGTCTAGACTTCTTTTCTTTTATTTAGACTTATTTTAGACTTTTATTTAGACTTCTTGCATGTGGATGCCCAATTTTCCCCAGAACAATTTAACCCTAACTGTTTTTTTTTCTCAGTGGATAGAGTGTCGGCCTGTGGACTGAGGTGTCCCGGGTTTGATTCCGGTCAAGGGCATGTACCTTGGTTGCGGGCACATCCCCAGTAGGGGGTGTGCAAGAGGCAGGTGATCAATGTTTCTCTCTCATCGATGTTTCTAACTCTCTATCCCTCTCCCTTCCTCTCTGTAAAAATATATATATAAATATATATCCTTTCTTCATTGAATTAATTGTCTCTACTTCTTTATCAAAGACAAGTTGACTACGTTTGTGTGCATCTAGTTCTGGGCTTTCTTTTCTGTTCCATTTATGTTTCTGACTATTCTTCCTCTAATACACAATGTATTTTTTAAAAATATTTTTAATTGAATTTTTTTAGAGAGAGAGTAAAAGATCAGATCGATATAAGAGTGAAATATTGATTGGCTGTCTCCTGCATGCCCTCATTGAACCAGTAGCCTTTCAGTATATCAGACAATGACCAACCAACTGAGTCACACTGGCCAGGGAGGCACAATGTCTTTATTACTGTAGCCTCATAAGAAAACAGGAAGTTAGGTTATGGTAGTCTTCTGACTTTATTTTTCTTCTTGGCATTGTTTTAAGCTGTCAATACACTTGTGGTAATTTCTTTACTCATCAATAGAATAACTGTATAGGTTAGAAAAGTTTAAACATTGTTGCCTTTATAACACAGTTTGCATATCTATATGTTGTTGTAGTAGAGTCTCTTCTAACTATGCCTCAGTACTACCAGAAAAGTTGGCAATTTTATAATTATTTTTCCCATGAATGCCTTATGGAAACCTCTAGTTGAAGTTGTCTAGCTTTAAGTAATATTTATAAAAAGATTGATTAGTAATTTTAATTCTATAAATATTATAGGAGTATTCCTTGTCATTTATTCATGAGCGGGTTATATGAATTTATTTTTAGGTATTTGTCCATTTAATTTTAATATTCAAATGCTTTGACATAAGATTTTTCTTAACATCCCATAATTGAATTTTTGTGTCTTCACTATCTGTTGTGATAGTCCTTTCTCATAGCTAATATTGTTTATTTGTATATTCACTCTTGTTTCATGCTTATGAAATTTTGTATAGTATATTTGTCTTTACAAAGACGTTTTGAGCAGGATGCTGAGTTAATTGAAGTTCGGTCTTTCTATATTATCCTATATTTGATCAGTTTTTGTAAATGTTTTATGTGTGCATAAAAGGTATGGCTATTATATTATTACAAGATGCATTTTTTATTTATGTATATTAAGTTAATTTATAATTTGTGTTGTGTAATTCTTTTATACCCTAATTATTTTTGTCTTCTATCAATTACCAGAGAAGATGATTTAGAATCTCTTAATATGATTGAGGATTTGTCTCTTACTCTTTACAGTTTTCTCCCTCCATGTCCTGTTTTTCTCTTCATATATAAGTATATTTTAATTCACATAATTTTTACTATATGTTTTCATTATATTTGTTTCATTATGCATACTTACAATTTTTTTTCAAAATTCTGTACCTTTTATGTTTCTGTCATGTTTCATTGAAAAAAAATACATTTTGTTTTTTGACTAGTTAGATAAATTTTTTAACTTTATCAAATTAATTAATATGTTGACTATCCATTGGGTTAAAACTAACATCTGCCTTTTCACTTTTCTTTGTTCTGCCTTATTTATCTTCCTTTAACTACTCATTTCTATATTTTTAAATAATTTTAAAATATTTTTTATTGATTGCAGAGAGGAAGGGAGAGGGATAGAAACATCAATGTTGAGAGAGAATCATTGATTGGTTACCTTGTACATGCCTCCTACTGGGGAACAAGTCTGCAACCTGGGCAGGTGCCCTAACCAGGAAACAAACTATGACCTCCTTGTTCATAAGTCATTTGCTCAACCACAGAGCCACACTGATTGAGCTTAATAATTTTTTAATCATTTCATTTCTTACCATCTGCTATGTGGAAAAAGCAATTTATTTCTATTCCTTTAGTAATAACTCAAGAACTTAATGCATGGTTAGTTAATTAAAGTATAAAGCTAATCAACATTTTCTTTTTTTTCAGATGAGCAAAGTACCTATATCTACTCTTACATAATATTGTTGTTGCATATATGAATTCACTCTTTTTAGCACTATTAAACAATATAATTTCTGCTCTATATAGTTGATAATAATTTATAATTACCTACATATTTATTATATTCCATGAATTCTTTCTTCTCATTCTTTCTACTTGGAGTTGTTTTGATCATGTATATTTTGTATTAATTTACTTTAGTGAATGTTTGCTATTTTCAACCTCTCTATTTTTGTTTATATGAATTTATTATTTAGTCATGAGCAAAATTTTTGCTAATTATAGGTCATTAGTAGTTTCGTTTCACCATTATTAAAGGTTTTATTACACTATCTACTGACTTCCTGTGTGATCTTATACTTTACTCCGTGTCCTTTAACTTCTTTTATACCTATTTATCATTCTTGCTTCTGCATCCTGGATAATGGTTCTAATCTGTTTTCCAGTTCATCAACTTATTTATTTATTTCTTTATTTATTTACTTATTTATTTATTATTATTATTTTCATTTCAGAGAGGAAGGGAGAGAAAGAAACATCAATGATGAGAGAGAGTCATTGATGGGCTGCCTTCTGCACACACCACACTGGGGATTAAGCCTAACAACCCAGGCATATGCCCTGACCTGGAATCAAACCGCGACCTTCTGGTTCATAGGTTGACGCTCAACCATTGAGCCATGCCAGCTGGGCTTGTGTGCCTCATTTTATGTGCCACGTCTACATGCCTGCTAGGAGAGTAAAATAATATCCCATTTTTGTGGGCTGGGAAATTTTATATCACATTGAACAAAAGTAAGGACGAGAGTCCTGGCCAAACACACTTTGCACATATTTGGATTATAGATTTTATGGTCAGTTCATCAACTTATATTTTCACTGGTCAAATAGGTTATTAAATGTGTCCTGTGTTAGTGGTTATTTTTCTTTAATTTTAATTGTTTTATTTTCTAAATGTCACTGGACTCTGTCCATACCTTAATATTATTTAATTGTTTTCAAAGTTAGTAAATGAAGTTTGCATGCTTGTGTACAAAAACATTATGTATTAGTGTTTTAGTGTAATACAGTATGTTTCTCTTTCTGCTCTCTCTTTCTTCTAATATTTATCTCTAATTATACTTTATTTTTGTTTCTGTTAGGATATTATTTACTATGTTCACAGATTATTTTTGAGGTATTATTTATGAGGTACCACTGAGGACAGGGATAAAGAAACTGTCTTCAAGAGAATATATAGATATGGTTGTGGAAGATGTGAATCAATACATATTTAGTGTATAATTTATATCTTGAAATTTATGAAACCCTAGTGATGCAAGCTTGCACTTTAAATCAGTGTAAATGCCAAAGGTATTTGATGCTTCTCAGAAACAGTTTTCCTTCTTCCTGTCCTACACAGCAGCAAAGAATCTACGTATGTGTGATGGGAAGATTGTTACTACTGATCCAGTTGTCCCAAGAGAATATATCTTTTAAGGGGTCAAACTTAATATGAGAAATATCTCATTTAGGTTACTCAATTTAGTAGTCTCTAAATTATGATTTCTAGACTTCTCACTCTAGTAAGCCATGAAAACTGTAGTGGATTTCTTTAATATTAACAAATGCTTTCAGGAAAAATGTTATTTTCTATATTTTTCTTAACTCTCAGTAACCTGGCTACTTCTTAATTTTAACCTTATGATTCCTTTATATTTTAAAAAATTACTAGAGGTCCAGTGTACAAATTTGTGCACAGGTGGGGTCCCTCTGGGTGGCCTGCAGGGATTGGGCTGAAACCCTCAGTCCAACATTGCCTGCAGCTCATACCTACCGCTCCTGTTCATCCCGGCCCTACTGTGCCTGCCGCAGGCTCATGCCCAATCAGTCCTGATTGGGAGAGACTCGCGCTGCTGCAGCAGAGCTCACCAGCCATAAGCCCTGTGTGTGGCGCCCTCCCAAGGGGAGTGGCCTGTGGTATCAGGCTGAAACTGGCTCTCCAACATTCCCCAAGGGGTCCTGGATTGTGAGAGGGAGCAGGCCAGGCTGAGGGACCCCATCAGTGCACAATTGGGCCAAGGAGGGGCCTTGGGAGGACTCCAGGGCTTGTCCAGACCATCTCGCTCAGTCCCAATCCGATCGGCTGGACCCCAGCAGCAAGCTAACCTACCAGTCAAAACATCTGCCCTCTGATGGTCAGTGCATGTCATAACAACTGGTCGACCAGTTGACTGTCTGCCTCCTGGTGGTCAGTACACGTCATAGCTAACGGTTGAGTAGCCTTAGCATATAATTAGCATATTACACTTTGATTGGTTGTTCAGTTGTTCTGACGTTCGGTCTATTTACATATTACCCTTTTATTATATAGGATAATGCTTCCTTAAAAATACATTTTTATTGGTTTCAAAGAGGGAGAGGGAGAGAGAGAGAGAAACATCAACGATGACAGAGAATCATTGATCAGCTGCCTCACGCATGGTCCCCATTGCGGATCGAGCCCGCAACCCAGACATGTGCCCTTGACCAGAATCAAATCCTGGACCCTTCAGTCTTCAGGCCGACACTCTATCCACTGAGCAAAACCAGCCAGGATAAAATGATAATGCTTTTAATAAGATTTTCAGATTGTTTGTTCACATTTTTACTTGCTTTTAGTGGGATGTTTGGTCTAAGTATTCTAGTATATCTTATTTCTGGAAATGTGATAGAAGAAGGTAGTTGCAAATAAAATGACTTTTTATTCCCACTCCCTGGAACAAGAGCTGAAGTGAGGTAAATATATAAACTAATCCTGGCCAAGTGGCTAATTATCCAGCCAGATGTTAAGGAATCTTTCTGTAGCAAAAGTAGATGGCTAATGTCAAAGATGTTTTAGAAGGAAGAAAATAAACAGACCTGTTTAAATTACCCAGACATTAAGGCTATTCATAGACTGTGTATGTTCATCAAGAAATTAAAGTTACAGAATAGGTTCTTAAAAATCTTCTAGAGAAGGTGTTTATTTTAAAATAAATGAGCTCCTGAAAGGAGTGAGAATTGTGACAAGAATTCCAACTACAAATGAGCTCAATAATATAGGCTATTCTCATCATCCTTGCCTGTGCTTAAACAAGTATTCACAATTTTCTAGAAGCAATCTCTAACATTAAGCTCCCCAAGTATGAGAGTGGTCAGTAATTTGTCTTTCATGTAATATGCAATTATTTTGTAATTTTATTTGCTTTTTTCTTAATCTAATATCTTTTACACTATTATAATCTGGATATTTATTGAAGACCTTTATAATATATAGCATTGTTTCTGAAAAGTAAGCAATTACTTTTACTTACAGAGTTACTGACTGGGATGCTGGCTGGGGTGATTGATCTTGTTTGTCAGTGGAGAAATTGGACTGCTATTCCACAATAAAGGTAAGAACGATTATGTCTGGAATAAGGAGATACCTTAGTGTCTCTCAGTGCTACCATAACCTGATATTAAGGTCAGTTGAAAAGTACAACAACCCAATACAGCAGGACTACTAGTGACCCAGATCCCTGAAGAATGAAGTTTTGGGTCACCACACCTGGTAAAGAACCAGAACCACTAACGTGCTTGTTCAAGGCAAAAGGACTATAGAATGAGTAATGGAAGAAGGCAGTTACAATTACCAGTTACAACAACATGACCAGCTATAGCAATGAGGACTATGATTGCCATGAGTATTCCTCTTAATTGTGTGTGTGTGTGTGCATATAAATTTGAGTGGATCAGAGGATACCCAGATATTTGACTAAACATTATTTTTGGTGTATCGGTGATAGTGTTACTAGAAGAGATAAAAGATTTGAATCAGTAGACCAGTAAATCACATCACCCTCCCTAATGTTTTTGGTCATCATCCAATTCATTAAGGGCATGTATAGAACCAAAAGGTGGAAAAAGGAAGGTTTCACTTTTTTTCTGCCTGAATGCTTGAGCTGGGGCACATATTTGAGCAACTTCAGTGCTCCTATTTGTCAGACTTTCAGGTTCAGATTGAAGTCAACACCATTAGCTTTCTAGCTCCCAAGCCTTTGAATTATACCTCTAGATGTCCTTGGTCTCCAGTTTGCAGATGGCAAATTTGGGAACTTATTCATAATCACATGTCAATACCTTACAATAAACCAATATCTATCTATCTATCTATCTATCTATCTATCTATCTATCTATCTATCTATATCTATCATCTATCTATCATCTATCACCTATCTATCATCTTTCTATCTATTTTCTAATTGGTTGTTTTTTGTTGTGTTCTGTGAGTTTGTTTGTTTGTTTTTTCAAATTATAAGAAGTTTATTTAGAAAGTCACAGGGGTAGAAGTGAGCTGTAGAAGAAATGGGCTCAGGAAACAAGTGATAGAGCCAAATGAAGAGGCCTTGGAACTTAGGAGAAAGAGAGGCAACTGAATTGTGCCTGGGGGAAGGGGCGAGGAAAGGTATGCTCCACAGAGAGCCCCCTTGTCTGTCTGTTTTGAGAGTGCGGATTTCCCCAGTAAGGAATGTACATGGAAGAACCACAGCTTTAGTTGATTTCCTCAGGATAGTTACAAATAAGTGGCAGAGCCAGAACATGACACTCAATATTTTGTCTTTTTGTTCCTCTGTTATTTTTAGACTAGAAGAAGTGAAAATGAGCAGGTTATGGCTCAAATCAGTTTATTTCTTAAGATGTCTGAATTCCCTAAGAGAAGGAAAGAATGATGAGACAGAGCACTTGAAATAAACTTATATTATATCTGAATATTTTCTTGGAAGTGCCTGGAGCTTTTTGAGAAGTTCTCTCTCTTGGCATATAGAATTATATTTTTGTTGGTAAATCTTTTCTCTGCATGTGCATTCTGCTCTACAAATAAGATATATGATACTTAAGGACAAGGTAACTGGCTTGTTTATATCACTCTCCATCATTGCCCACAGTGGGGTTTATAAATGTTACTAATTCCATTCAGGCAATTATATAAAAAGTAAAGTTACTTGAAAAAATTTATTTGCTCTTTATGTCTTTGGGTTTGTGCATGTGTGTGTTCAAATATAAAACCTTCACACTGCATTAATGAAAGACTTTGTATTTACATTAAATGCTTAAAACTATACATCATTTGAACTTTGGACATAAACTCAGCAAATGTAAATTTTCAGTCATTACCATTATTAAATCCTCATTCAGTAATAATCAGGACAAAATAACATGTCCATTTAGTATTTTAAAGATTTATTTTTCCTAAAATGATAATAAATAAATGTCTTACATCTGTATTAAGATAGCTTTTTCTTGAAAAAGGAAATAATCCCCCATACCATTTGCCTTTTTATTGAAAGTCATCTTAGTTTACAGAAAAGCTATAGATATAAATAAAAATTTATAATTTATAAAATATTATTTTCTATTTATTGAGTCAAACAGAGAATTGGGTGAAGTTTCATTAAAGAATATAGAAAAAACAATGCTCATTTTAGCAGTGTACAGTTGCCTTAGATAACACAACACAGAGAATGTGATATGTAACATGGTTGTATAAAAGTAAAGTAGTATTTCCCTTTTGGTGCTTTTATATCTATATACCTACTTATTGAGGAAGAAAACAGCTAATCTGCTAGATTATATTAAAAAAATGGAGTTTTAAGGGAAAATTTCTGAAGATGGGATTGCTATTTTGCATGTTATATTAAAGCTACTAAAAAATTGTAATAATAAAAAATTTTCAGTTCACATAGCCCACAGGGTCTAGCGGTGAAAGAATTGGCAATGGAATTTGTAAAACTTTGTTTGCAAAACCATGCTTGAAAAGCACAGTTCAAAGTCTTTCCACTAAAGCTTAGGTACAAATTAACTGACCTAACTTTCTATTTAACACTGAAGATATGTCAAATTAACTGTGTGTGTGTGTGTGTGTGTGTGTGTGTGTGTGTAAAAAAGGCTTCATAAATCTAAAACAAATGAACTCAAATACACAAATATTATCAATGATTTACTATTTTCATACAAATATAAAGCACTTAAATTATTTTATTTTATTTTATTGTTTAAAGTATTACAAATAGTAGTACATATGTTTCCTTTTTTTTCCCCATTGACCTTCCCCCGGCCTCCTCCACCCCCCGGCACATGCCCTCCCCCCCCCCCCCCAGCGTCTTGTGTCCATTGGTTATGCTTATATGCATGCATACAAGTCCTTCGATTGATCTCTTACCACCACCCCCCAACACTCCCCAGCCTTCCCGCTATACTTTGACAGTCTGTTCTATGCTTCTCTGCCTCTGTATCTACCTTTTTGTTCATCAGGTTATAATGTTCTTTATTATCCATAAATGAGTGAGTTCATATGGTATTTTTCTTTCACTGCCTGGCTTATTTCACTTAGCACAATGCTCTCCAGTTCCATCCATGCTGCTGCAAATGGTAAGAATTCCTTCAATTCCTTCTTTTGTATAACAGTATGGCATTTTCTCAAAAATTTAAAAATGGAACTGACATTTGACCTAGTAGTTCCACTTCTAGGAATATATCACAAGAAAACAGAAATACCAATCAGAAAGGATATATGCACCGCTATATTCATAGCAGCACAATTCACCATAGCTGAGATTTGGAAACAGCCTAAATGCCCATCAGCAGATGAGTGGATTAGAAAACTATGGTAAATCTACACAATGGAATGCTACACTGCTATAAAAAAGAAAAAATTCTTACCATTTGCAGCATCATGGATGGAACTGGAGAGCATCATGTTAAATTTATTTTTTATTATGTGATGTTCATTACAGTTTTACCCTAATTTCTTAGATGAGAAAATTGATGTTTAAAAAATAATCAAATTACGTTAAGATACCACCTCACACCTGTTAGAGTGGCCATTAAGACAAGCAATAACAAGTGTTGGAGTGGTTGTGGAAAAAAAGCGAACCCTTATTCACTGCTGGTGGGAATGTAGACTGGTAGAACCAGTCAAAACATGAGAATAGATCTACCATATGTCCCAGTAATCCCTCTTCTGGGTATATACTTGAAAACCTCAAAATCATGGAGTTGCAGAGATATATGAGCTCCTATGTTCATTGCAGCATTATTTGAGGTGTCCAAGATATGGAAGCAAGCAAAGTATCCTGCGGTAGAAGAATTGATAAAGATGTGGAACATATACACAATGGAATACTACTCAGCCATAAGAAAGAATGAAATTGTGCCATTTACAGCAACGTGGATTAACCTTGTGAACATTATGCCAAGTGAAAGAGGTCAATCAGAAAAAGCTAAGAATCATATGATTTCACTCATATGTGTGATATAAAACTGAAACTCATGCAGTGTGGTGGTTGCCAGAAGGAAGAGATTACGGGGAGTAGGGGGTCCTAATATATCGTGACCTGAGAAGATTTGACTTTGAGTTGTTTGCATATACTTGCCATATATAGATCCTGTAACGCTGAAACTTATATGTTCATGTTGACCAATGTCACCCCAATAAATTTAATTTAAAAAACAAAATAAAATAATTAATTTATATGAGTTTGGGAGCAGGAATGTGGTGGTCTTGGGATTGTTTCACCACACACCTTTCAAAACTATTCCACAAAATCAAAATTCAGAAATCAACTTTGCCTTTATATATTGGGATCTTGGGGTCTTATTATTTTTGTGATAATTTAGAGTGAATTATTCCAGCATGGGTAGAGGTATATTTGTTTATAACATTAATAAAATATGAGCTTCAGGATTTCTTTACTCCATTACACAAAACCTCTTAAACACTTTTCAGATAACTTACCAGACTTTATTGTACGTCAGAATCCCATTTGTATGTTCTCCATGTCATCATATGGAGATATAAACATCTATAGTGTTTTACTTTGGCCATGTATTTTAGAAGAACGTATGGCCTTCATGGGAAAAAAAAAAAAAGGGCAATGTGGTGAAAAGTATGGATTGTCTCTCTCAGAATAGTACACTTCACATCCCTTTTCAAGTGATTCTCAGACTTCAGCTCTAGAGACCTTACCCTTCATGTAAGAGACTTGAAAGCAAGGATCATGTGTTATTTATCATTTCACTACCAATGCCTAGAATCAGTGCTTGCCAGTTGGTACCTTAATAAGCTGAAATATCTTTCTTATTACAGGTGTATTCATTTCAGGCAAAAATAGGATGTTAATATTTCAGGGTTCTATAGCTTTCTAAATAAATAAGAACTCTTTAGAAACAAAATATTTCCAATACTGGTCACTTAATAAAGGTTTGGGTCTTCTAAAATATTGGCTAGGGGATCAATATGAGTGGACTTTGGAAGATGCCAGGCAATACTCTACTGTCTCTGACTCAAAAATAAAATTCAAGTAGATGCTGACTAGAACAAGAAAAGTGAGACCTACGAGTGAGACCTGGAGATGTGATTAATAGTCAAAATTTCATGATGTCATCTTATTCTCTATATGAACTTGTTTTGATCTAGATATATGCATGTGGCTTTCATGCATGGGTTTTACTGCATCCATACAGCAGTACATTGTGGTTTTTTCCCCCATTTCTTTGTTTCCTGATGAAATGTATTCACTATAAACAAACATGCACAAACACACCCACACCCATAACTTGTACATGCATACATGAGCACACTAATTTTTAAATTTTGGCAGTAGGCCTTTTATTTATTGGGGTCTTTGTGCCTTTATTACAATTTTATGAGATTTAAGCAATATTAGAGTGGCATTAAAATGGCATTAAAATCTCATTACGTTTGTGGATTTAATTTAAAGGGCAGCAGTTTTTGTTTTGTCATTTATTTTTGTTGTTGTTGTTAATCCTCACCCACGGCTATTTTTCCATCTATTTATTTATTTATTTATTTATTTATTTATTTATTTATTTTAGAGAGAGAATATGGGAGGGACGAGGGGAGACTGAGAGAGTGAAACATCGATGTGAGACAGATACATCGATTGGTCGCCTCCTGCACTCTTCTTGACCTGGACCAGGATGGAGCCTGCAACCAAGGTACATGCCCTTGACCAGAATCAAAACTGGGACCCTTTAGTCTGTGGGCTGACACTTTTTTCTCTGAACAAAACGGGTTAAGGCAGTGCAGCAATTTTTGAATGGAAAACTTCTCAAGTATATTACTTTTATAAAGCCTGGGCTCATCAACTTTTTAAAAAGAAAATTCAGAGAACAACTCAGTCAACCATGCACAAATTGATGAGCCTGCAAGGGCAGGGAGAATCAGAAGAATTAGAGCCCTAGTAGGAAATGTAGTACCACATATACACACACAAAATGGTTCTTATATTTTAAGGATCTAAAATGTGTTGAAGTACTTTGGTGATATTGACTGAAACAGTAGTGTCTGAAGCCAAAATAATATCATTAAGTATATTTAAACATAAAGCAGCATGTGGTAAAGCAGTGGTAATTCTTATAGTGCTATTTAAAAACTGGGCCTATTGGATACAATGTAGCAAATGCAAGCTGATCATGATGTTGCTCCCTGATACCAATACAAGAAAGTCTAAAAGGTGTTGAAAGACTCAGAGGTATGGAGAATAGACTGATGGCTGCCAGAGGGGTGGGGAATTGGGGGACTGGGTCAAAAGTGAAGGAACTGAGAAGTACAGATTGGTAATTACAAAATATTCACAGGGATGTAAAGGACAGCATGAGAAATACAGTCAATCATATCGTTATAGTTATGAATGGTGCCAGGTGGCTACTGGAAATATCAGGGGGAACACTTTGTAAAGTATATGATTGTCTAATCACAATGCTGTACACCTGAAACTAGTACAAAATAATCTTATCTAATAATAGACAAACATGGTAATTAACCATACCTCCGCTACACTTCCCATTGGCTAATCAGCAGGATATGCAAATTAACTGCCAACAAAGATGGTGGCCGGCAGCCATGCAGCTGAAGTGAACATGAGGCTTGCTTGCTCCAGTGATGGAGGAAGCCAAGGTTCCCTGCCTGGCGCAGCCCAGCTCTGAGCTCCAGTCTAAGCAACAATGTTGCAATTATAGAAAATAAACAAACCCCAGATACCCACTTTCAGCCAGCCGGGGCCTCAGAGCTTAGAGAGCCAGTGATGGCAACAGTGTCAATTATAGAAGCTAAACAAACCCGATACCTGTTTTCAGCTAGCCATGGCCTCAGAGCTAGAGCAGGCTCTCAGATCCAGTGACAGCTATAGAAGGTAAATAAATCCCAGAATAAAAACAAAAAGAAAAAAAAAAAGAGGCTGGGAACTTCAGTCACCCACAAGCCTGAAAATGGCCCTCAGCGCCTCACCCAGACTGGCCAGGCACCCCAGTGGGGACCCCTACCCTGAAGGGGGTGTGACCAGATGCAAACAGCCATCAGCCCCTCACCCAGGCTGTCCAGGCACCCAAGCGGGACCCCCACCCAGATCTGGGACACCCTTCAGGGCAAACCAGCCGGCCCCCACCAGGCCTCTATCCTATATAGTAAAAGGGTAATATGCAAACTGACCCTAACAGCAGAAAGCCTGGGAATGACTGGTCACTATGACACACACTGACCACCAGGGGCCAGACGCTCAATGCAGGAGCTGTCCCCTGGTGGTCAGTGAACTCTCACATGGGGGAGCTCTGCTCAGCCACAAGCCACGCTGATGTCTGCCAGTACAGCATTGGTGGTTGGGGCCTCTCCTGCCTCCTCAGCAGCACTAAGGATGTGTGACTGCAGCTTAGGTCTGCTCCCCGCTGGCAAATGGACATCCCCCAAGGGCTGCTGGGCTGCCAGAGGGATGTCTGATTGCCATCTTAGGCCCAATCCCCCGGGGAGCAGGCCTAAGCCAGCAGGTGGTCATCCCCCAAGGGGTCCCAGACTGTGAGAGGGCTCAGGCCAGGCTTAGGGACCCCCTAGCCCCGAGTGCACAAATTTTTGTGCACCAGGCCTCCAGTATTGAATATAAATTGTAATTAAGATTCTTAAATTAAATAATAAATAAAGGTGTTGAAAGAATATAAATGCATCCATGCACTAAGGCTGACCAACATCCTTAGATCAACAAAAGAGCAGACCAAGCTGTGTGCTCTCTCATCCCTGTGACTTTGCACAAGATGTCTTCTCTAGAGTGAATCATTCCCTTATCCTCACCTCTCTTACTCATTCCTTATCCCCATGATAAAACTTCAGTGTCAACATCTCTGGGAAAGTCTTTTATGGTCCCTTCGGTGAGCTAAACACTTCTCCACCTTCTCCACTAGACTAAATGTTCCAGAGTGTCGTAGGTTATTTCTTTCTTCCACTAACCTGAAACCAGATGAAGAGAGACAGCATCTCTTTCACAACAGCATGGATGGGCCTGGAGAGCATTATGCTAAGTGAAATAAGCCAGTCAGAGAAAGATAAATATAACATGATCTCACTCATTTGTGGAATATAATGAACAACATAAACTGATGAACAAAAATAGAGCCAGAGACAGAGGAGCATCGATCAGACAATCCAACTTCAGAGGGAAGGTAGGGGAAGGTGGGGGTAAGAGGGAGAGATCAATCACAGGACTTGTATGCACGCATATAAGCCTAACCAATGGACACAGACACCAGGGAGTGAGGGCATGTGCTGGGGGGTGGGGATGGCCAGGGAGAGGTCAATGGGGAAAAAGGAGACATATGTTAATATTGTATGTAATACTTTAAACAGTAAAGAATTAAAACAAAACGAACAAAAGGAGAGAAGCATCTCTCCTCACCTACTAATGTGAGCATTTTTTCCTTCTATGCTTAGATCTCCCCCTTTTCCAGATGAAATGCATCCCTGCAAAAGTATAATACCTCTTCGTGTGGCTTTGCAATCACAGCATGCGGTATACATAACAAATGACTGACTAGTCAATATACAAATGAATTATGGTTTTTATTCCCTTATTTGCCTTATTAACGAGAAGAAAAATTAACTTATAAGGTAGTGATGAAAATTGTAAAAAGTATTTTAGAGTAATACTTTATAATGTCCTAGGAATCAACTATTCCTTAACAAAATAAATTAAACATAATTTATTCATGTTTTATGAATATAGAGTTATTTGTTGAGTCCATTTGTTTTTAGTTACTTTATTTTTAGCTATTTTACAAAATTTTCTTACAAATTGGATTTTAAGAATTCTTATTTAAGAATTCTGCGGTTTCTTTACATTTTTAAACTATTGGCAGGTAAACCCATTGCTAGATTAATCTATTTTAAAAATTGTATTACATGGTTTTGTTAGAGTTACATAGAAGAAATAACATAGCAAAGTTAAGCAGTGTTAAGAAAAGAGGCCAGGAAATTATTGTATAACGTCAGACTCTTGCTCAAATCTCATTTTTGATGTTTATTAACTTGTGGCTTTGGGTAGAATCATATGTAATTGTCCTTTTATAAAGAAGGGACAATTGTAATTCCCCAAACTTTGAGTTGTTGAAGAAATTAAATGAAATAAGATTTATTAAAAAATGTCATAGTTCCTGGAACATAATAGATGTTAAATAATATTAGCGATTTTTCACTTTAATAGAGAACTAACATAAGGGACAAGAAAGAAAACTAAGTAAAAAAAAAAAAAAAATCAATCAACCCTAACTATCTAGGCTCTCAGGTTGAGGATCCCAGGAAATACACAGTT
The DNA here is from genome assembly GCF_014108235.1 of Myotis myotis. Classification (NCBI taxonomy): domain Eukaryota; kingdom Metazoa; phylum Chordata; class Mammalia; order Chiroptera; family Vespertilionidae; genus Myotis; species Myotis myotis. Next base: position 64,566,300 of record NW_023416335.1, on the reverse strand, counting down.
ATTAGGTTTATGGATTGTAAGACAGATGAAAGCCTATGTGAAAATTGGAGCCTGAGATAGAAGGGTCCCACTAACGACCTTGGTGAGAAAAAACAATCAGCAGAATCACTGATCCATAAAGCATGTTGCAAGGTAGCCTAAAGGAGATCTTTGAAAAGAGAAAATCAGCACAGAATAAAGAGGAGCAGAATTACAGAAGCAACTGGGAGGAACCATTTGCAGAAGTTTTGAATTGTTGTTGTGTGTGTGTGTGTGTGTGTGTGTGTGTGTGTGTGTGTGTTTAACTTTCAAAGACATCTTGATGAAAGTTCTTTAAATGTATTCTTCAATTATTCTTTTACAGTCTAAAGGGCAGGAAACCAATGGAATTAGGGCTATCTGTAACAGGAATTCTACCTATGAGACGTTGTTAAATAAATCACGAAGAAACATTATACTACTTTATATTAGCAAATTTTATATCAATGGATGGATAAATAGCAATATGCTTTCTTTGTTATTGGGTTATTAAAATATTAACAGTCACAAAATGATATTTTAGGAAAGGTCAATTTTAAATTTATTTCCTAATTGAAAATGTACTAAATTTTAATTGATATCAGTTGTTTACAGATTTGTCAAAGTTAAATTAATTTTAAAATAGTGGCAAAGTAATAGTGGCCCCAAGAACACGTATTGCATAAAAGAAAAACATCAAATCAATGTTATACTTGTAATGCTATTCTAATCTCATTACCAATAACCAAATTTGCAATAGGTAAGATTGCATCAGTGTTGAAATTTCTGTCCGGGAATGGTTTTTATTTTAATGTTATGCGTATGTTTCAATGAACAGAGCCTCAAATCATTCTTCATTCAGATATCTAAATCTTTTAGTTTAGTAGTGAAATGAGATGATCCAGAATCTGGTAGTTTCAGTGAATTCTGAAAGAAAGATTCAGCTGAATTTTTGGCTCATTTTTTTTTGGTCTATTGTGAAGCTGGGAGAGCTCGTAATCATGGTGTGCATTACCACATGGTGACTACTTCCTTCAGGCAGAGAGAAATGGCTGTGAGCTGGTCCACAACTCCTCCATTGCTCATCTCAGAGCTACTTCACATTTTTTATGTTATCTGCCTGACTATGTAGATATTTTATTCTGTGCTCCTAATGTGTAGTATTCTACCTCATTGAACCCTAGCATCATTGTGTGTGTGTAGATCACACTCACAAACATACACACACACACACACACACACACACACACTAAGTGGCCAGATTATTATGACCACCTGACGTTTGTAGGCAAATTAGCTATAATTTCGCGCTGAAGTTGCTAGAGTTCCAGACCATTAGAAATAGGGAAGCAGGTTGTTTACCACAACAGTAGAAGTGGTTTTTTTCTGAAGATATGAGTAAACATTGCGATTTAACAGCCTTTGAATATATATATATATATATATATATATATATATATATATATATATATCCTAGAGCAGTGCTCGGCAAACTGTGGCTCGCGAGCCACATGCGGCTCTTTGGCCCCTTGAGTATGGCTCTTCCACAAAATACCCACTTCTGCGCATGGACCACGAAGTTTCAATCGCTCTGTATATGTGCACCTGCACGTGGTATTTTGTGGAAGAGCCATACTCAAGGGGCCAAAGAGCAACATGTGGCTCGCAAGCCGCAGTTTGCCGACCACTGTCCTAGAGAAAGATAGGAGAGAAAATACAACAGACTTAACATTTACCCCCAAAATATATATAATTAGAATGGAATAGTGAGAAGGATATTAAATTTTTATCTGTACTTTCTGTATTATTTGAATTGCTAAATTATGTATGTATTACTTCTTAATTCAAAAGCAACTCTCATAACAAAGATACTATTAAAGACCCTAAAAAAGCAAAGTATCACTGGAATTAAGAAGGGTGATTATACAGTCTACCAGTATCTAAAGAATTCCACGTAAACAGGCCTAGTTTTGTTAAACCTCGGCTATATAGTCATATTAAAAACACATACAATTAGCACATGGAAAAAAAATTTCTCAAGAATGAAGAATCTAAATCCCTTTCCTTAAAGAAATTATAATCCATTGGGAAAATATTAACAAAACCAAATTAAATAAGCAAACACATAGATAAGCACAGAGTCTAAATAGTAAAAGAATGAATATAATTTTCTAAATAAGTGTAACATATATTTAGTGCTGAAAAGTTCTTGTTTTTTTCAAGTATATATTTTCAAGTGTATAAGTCTATAATTTAACTTATGTTCACAACATATTTAGGAACTAGGAAGGTAGGTATCTTCATTCTTATATTTCAGATTTTATTTATTTATTTTTTAAAATATATTTTATTGATTTTTTCTGGAGAGGAAGGGAGAAGGATAGAGGGTTAGAAACATCGATGAGAGAGGAACATTGATCAGCCGCTGCCTGCACACCCCCCACCTGGGATGTGCCCACAACCAAGGTACATGCCCCTGACCGGAACTGAACCCAGGACCCTTCAGTCTGCAGGCCGACACTCTATCCCCTGAGCCAAACAGGTCAGGGCTTATATTTCAGATTAAAAAAAAATGTTCAGAAAGGAATTTATCTCCCTGTGTTTATACCAAGCTGGAAGCAGATGTAAAATTGTCTGATCTCTCGCTAGATCACTGGCCCTTTATATAATGTTCTGTCTTAGAAAGTATTTTAAAAGGTCATATACTAGAGTATTCAATTTCATCTTCATAAAATGGAGCCAGATCCTTACAAAATTGATATTCTACCTAATAATAGACAAACATGGTAATTGACCATACCTCCACTACTCTTCCCATTGGCTAACCAGCAGGATATGCAAATTAACTGCCAACAAAGATGGCGGCTGCAGCCACGCAGCTGAAATGAACAGGAGGCTTGCTTGCTCCAGTGATGGAGGAACCCAAGGTTCCCTGCCTGCCGTGGCCCAGCTCTGAGCTCTGGATGCAATAATGTTTCAATTAAAGAAGCTAAACAAACCCCAGATACCTGCTTTCAGCCAGCCGCTGCCTCAGAGCTGGAGCTAGCAGGATGGCAACAAAGTTTCAATTATAGAAGGTAAACAAACCCAGATACCTGCTTTCAGCCAGCCACAGCCTCAGAGCTGGAGCCGGTCCTCAGACCTGGGGCCAACTCTCAGCTCCAGTGACAGCTATAGAAGGTAAATAAATCCCAGAATACAAAGAAAAAGAAAAAAATAAGAGGCTGGGAGCTGCAGTCACCTGCCAGCCTGAAAACTGCCCTCAGCCCCTCACCTAGACTGGTCAGGCACCCCAGTGGGGACCCCCACCCTGAAGGGTGTGTGACCAGCTGCAAACAGCCATCAGCCCCTCACCCAGGCTGGCCAGGCACCCAAGCGGGAACCCCACCTTGATCCGGATCGCCCTTCAGGGCAAACCAGCCACCTCCCACCCGTGCACCAGGACTCTATCCTATATAGTAAAAGGGTAATATCCAAACTGACCCTAACAGCAGAGACTGGGAATGACTGGTCACTATGACACACACTGACCACCAGGGGGAAGACGCTCAATGCAG